>NC_092538.1:11920000-12235500 GCF_037038585.1 Patagioenas fasciata | reverse complement strand
GCACCTCAACAAGGGCACCCCCATGAAGACGCAGAAAAGAGCCGCTCTGTACACGTGGTACGTCCGCAAGCAGCGGGAGATCCTCCGCCGTAAGTACCCGCACCAGCGCTCGCGCTTTGGAGATGGAGGGGGGAGAGGATGTCCCCGTGTCCCCGTCCTGCCCGTGCGTACCCGACGTGTCCAGAGCTGGGTGAAGAGCAGCCAAGCATCTTCCCTAAACCATTTTACAAGTAGAATGCGTTTAAGGTGCAGGAAAACTGGGGCAGAGCCCCTCTTGGTCACAATATTCTATTTGGGAAAGCAGTTAGATGCCTTTCCCACCTCTGCCCCCTTTTCCCCTCTGTTTCTTGAGACCGCTCATGTTCTGCAACTACTTGCAAAAAAAGTAGAGAGACAGAAAAGGGAAAAAAAAAACCCTGTAAATTGTTCCTATGTGTAGCACGGTCTTGGGGCAGCATGTGCTATTTGAAATGCAGATGATTTTGACCAAGTACACAAACTATTGCTTTTGTGCGCCTCTCCCACCCCGATGCCCTGGGGTCGGTCCCCTTTGCTGGAAGCAGCCGGTGTTTGAGCTGCAGGTTGGGGCCCTGACCCCCCTGCAAAGGGCTCTGCCCCCCTCTTCCTAAAGGATGCAAAATACAGCGGATGGGAAGTGCAGAAAAGGATTTAGCACCAAATACCATCGCTTTGAAAACACACCTTGAGACATTAGAGCAAACAGAGCCCGCTCCAGCCTTGCCCTTCGTTTCGCCCCTTGTCACAGGGGGAAAAGCCATTATAAAAAGAGGGAGAATTCCCCTGCAAAACTGAGAATAATAAAACCCTCCCATTAATCTCCCTTTACTGCCGCGGTGACAAGCGCCGGGTCTGAGGCGGGACGCCGGGGAAGGTCACCTCTGGTGCCTGCCCGGGCGCGGGGCCGTGTCCCACTGTGCTGGGACGGGAGCGGGAGCCGGGAGCCGTTCCTTCTCGGGGGACTTTGCTGTTGTCCTGCCTGGCTCCCGGCTTGCAAAAATCCACCCGAAACAAGTGCACAGTGGCAGAGACCCTGCCCGTCAATATGCATGTGCTGCACATGCCTCCCTGTTAAACACTGTCCCCAAGGGATGGCGACAACTCCCTCACCCCCTTCCCGGGGTTCCACACCCCCTGGGGGGCAGAAAGCCGGTGCTGGGGGACACTGTGTTCACACCAAACCATGCCAGGGCTGTGGGCTGGGGGTGCTGCAGGACGGGACACGGGGGTGCGGGACAGTGCCTCCGAGCAGCGGCGACAGGCCGGCTCACGTCTGCTCCTTTCTCTTTCAGAATTCAACCAGACAGTCCAGGGGTGTGGAAATAGGACAGACAAAAGCACTCAGGATCAGCTGCTGTTTCTCTTTCCAGAGTTCAATCAGCAGAACCAAGGGGCTGCCCAGCTCGACGACGCCTGCTCCGAAACCCCCAGCAAGAAGATGCGGCGCAATCGGTTCAAGTGGGGGCCGGCCTCCCAGCAAATCTTGTACCAAGCCTACGACCGTCAAAAGAACCCCAGCAAGGAGGAGCGTGAGGTTCTGGTGGAGGAATGCAACAGGTAAAGGCTGTCCCGCACCCTCTGCCGCCTCCACGCCTGCCCCGCAGCCTTTGTTCTGAAAACTGCATGTGATGCTGGGTTCTTGGTGTGCAGCCCCAGGCTGCCAGCTCATGGCTTGGCTTTGCTGAGCTTCCTGGCCCCTTTTTGTCATGTTTTCCCCATCTGAATGGTGGCCAGGGCTAAGTGAGCTCCATGCTGTGGCAGGGATGCCATGGGGATGCTGTTGGGATGCAGCAAGGATGCTATGGGGATACCATGAGGCTGCAGCAAGGATGCTGTAGGGATGCTGCAGGAATGCTCAGGGATGCTGTGGGGATGCCGCAGTGTTACAGCAATGTCAGAGGGTGCAGGGTTGGATTTTACAGCATGTGTGTAGCTGGAAAGATCGGGCAGGCTCTTAGGAAGAGCTTAAATGCCCCCAAATTCACCTGTCCTCCCCAAAGCCCCATCCCAACGGTGCTGGCAGAGGACCCCCAGCAGCACCCTGTTCCAGCGTGTCCCCTTGCCCCCACAGGGCTGAGTGTCTGCAGCGAGGGGTGTCACCCTCCAAGGCGCACGGGCTCGGCTCCAACCTGGTGACGGAGGTCCGCGTCTACAACTGGTTTGCCAACCGGCGGAAGGAGGAGGCTTTCCGCCAGAAGCTGGCCATGGACGCCTACAGCTCGGGCCAGCCCCCGCACAGCATGAACCTGCTGCTGTCCCACGGCTCCCCCCACCACAACCAGCCCAGCGCCTCGCCTCCCAGCAAAATGCCAGGTGAGACCTCGACGGGGCTGCTCGGGCGGTGGCGCGGAGCAATTGCAGTGCTGGCTCCTGTTTCTGCTGGGGAAAAGGGTGCTGAGCCCTCAGGGCAGTGCATGGATGGCCTTCGAGGCGGGGAGATGGTCATCCCGGTCCCTGCTGCAGCCTAAACAAGTGATGCTGGTGCAGAGAGGAGCCGGTGCTGTGGCTGCAGCGTTATGGCCGGGCGAGCCACCTTTGCTTGGTTGGTGGAATTCAGTGGAGTCCCTGTGTGGGCTGTGCTGGGCAGGGCAGGGAGGCAGACTGGTGTGTTGGCCCTGGGGCCTTGGGGTGCAGCCCACTGGTGAGCACTGGTTTTGGGTGAGGAGCACACAGGTGATGCTGCAAAGCCCGTAGGAAGCTGCAGCAGCGTGTCCCAGCCTTGACGGGTGTGTGGTGCTGCACTGTGCCCACGCTGGAGCAAGAGGAGGTGGGTGAAGAAAGCTACTTGGGTGGTGCAGGGCTCACCCCAACCTTCACCTCTCCCCGCCGTGGTCCAGCCCCATAGCAAAGAGCTGGCTGGGGAGAGCAGACCCGACAACTCCCAAGGGATTTAAGCAGGAGATAACGCCCGGGGAGGGGGCTAATCAGGGTGGGTGGGGGTGGCGCGCCGTGGGGCGAGAGGCATTGTTGGGAGAACAATCCCCATTGTCCCCCTCCTTGCCCTCTGCCGCCAAGGCGGCTGCAGGGGGGTCAGCGTGTGGGCTGCACCCCAACTGCCCCCACATCCCCCCTCGGCCACGGCACCGGCACAGCCCGGCCGGGGAGGCTCAAACCAGCCGCCTCTTGGAAATGACCCTGCCTGGCTCGTTACACACACCCAGCTCATTACAAAGGCAAATTAAAATAACCCCATGTGGCAAAGAGTCCCTGAGGGAAGGGCAAGGAGCCTGGGGAGGGGAGGCTGGGAGCTGGGGACAGTGCCAGTCCGTGGCTGGACGGGGGTCCCTGGATGTTAGCAAGCAAGAGCAGACCCCGAAGTGGTACCCGGGGGATGCAGCAGCCCCGGATGGGTAAGCAGCATCCGACCCCGCTGCCACCCGTGGGAGACAGGCAGCATCCGACCCCGCTGCCACCCGTGGGGGACAGGCAGCATCCGACCCCACTGCCACCCGTGGGGGACAGGCAGCATCCGACCCCGCTGCCACCCGTGGGGCACAGGCAGCATCCGACCCTGCTCCCGGGTACTGCTCATCACATAGGGCCGGCCGACGGTGACCAAAATGTGACCCTGCCCCAGGAATGCCCCACACAATGGTGGGGACTGGGAGGACGTTTGCCCTTCTGTCACCGGCTGATTGCTTACAAGGTGCCCTACAAGCACATTGTCAGCAAAATCAGCTGTTTTCAGTGTCGGCCGGCGGGTTTTACAATACCCCACCAGCATGCAGCCCCGCTTTGTCATGGCGTTGTCCGCCCCCCGTGCATGCTTAATTGACAATTAAGCCGGGGCTTTGAACGAACCCCCCTGCCTTTGATGTGCCCCGGCCTGGCAGCGCCCATGCAGGCACCCCTCGAGAGCCTTTGTTTTCTGCTGTTAGGGGATGGCAATTCCCGTCACCGCGGGCATTTATCTCGGGGCTGGAGGGCCGTTAAGCCCCAACCTTTATTTTCCCGCTGGAGCGGTGGCCAGCAGGAGCCGGCCGCGGCTATAGGGCCGGTGACAGCCCATTCGGAGGGGCTTTTGAGCAGGGCAGGAGTGATGGCCGCAGAAGCAGTGGAGGGGTCAGGAGGGCTCGGCCACAGGAATTTACTGGTGGCTGGTGGTCGTATCCATCGGCCTCGCTGAGGAGGAGTAGGTGAGCATGGTGAGGGTGCCCACGGGGTTGTAGGTCTTGTCTGGGGGTGCCGGGCAGGGGCAGAGCTCAGTGGTGATGCTTTGGGGGTCATTTGGACCAAGATAGGTCTGGCGGGCTTGCAGCTCCCAAACCATCACTGAGTCCATCGCCGCTAAAACTTCTTCCAAGAGATGTTTGCAGTGGTGGGGGACCCGCTGCTTGGGGGGTGCAGGCTGTGCTGGGGCTGTCCCCAGCGCCCGGCTGACCCCGTCGGGGCTGCCCATGCTGGGATTTGAACTGCCCTTGCACCGCTCGGCTGGGGCGCTCAATGCCTTAACAGCTTAATGACGGTGCTGGGACGCTGCCCACGTCCTGCCCTGTCCCCCCCGGGATGTCCCCCGGCACAAAACGGCGGGGCTGGTGGTGGGGGGCAGCTGCAGAGCTGCTCCGGTGCCCGCAGACAAAGGGATCGCCCCCTCCTCAGGACGTCAGCGGGGTCTTGCAAAAGGGCACAATGACAGCCGGGCAGGGGTGAGAGCTGTAAAAGTCAAACATCTTCCCGGCCTCTTCTGAGGGACCCATCTGTCAGGCCTGGAGCTGTAGTTTTTAACTATTTGGAGGTAAATACTTAAAGCCTATCTATCTTGGAGGCTTTTCTCAGACTCTGGACTTTTCCCTTCCTAGGGGGTATTATCAGCGATCTTGGTTCCGTTTGATTTGAAGGTCACTCGGGGCTTTATCTTGGTGCCATAGACTCTGGCTTATGCCATTTTTATCTTCAAGAGCCCCGCAGACAATCAGCGCATTGACGAGATTAGGAGACACGCCACCCCGCTTGCCAGCCACCCCCCGCCCCGTCCTGCATACAAAGGGCTGCCCGGTGCCCACCGGACCCCCCGAATCCCCATCCCCATGGCCGGGGGTCACAGTGTCACCTCCGGCCCCTCCTGGGGCGTCCTACACCAAAACGTGCTCAAGGCATCCCTCTGTCCAGCAGCACCTACGCTGCAATATCAGAGTATCAGAGCAATCAGTGCACACACACACACACGAATGTACAGCATTTATCTATATTTTTTAGATATCTCTATAGATGTAGATAACAGAAATAACTCGGTACCACCCTGAGACTCTTTCTAAACCCAAAGGCCGATTTAAGCATTTTAACTTTCTCTTAAAGAAGAGCCTGTCAATAAACCCTCGGTCCAGAGGTGCTTCAGTTTATGTCTGGATCCTACACGTTGTTACTTGGGGTATGTGCTGGTTCTGATTGTGGACCCGGTGCCAGTGGTTGTAATATTTTACTGTCGGGCACATTGTGGGGCTCGGTGGGTACAGTGCACTGTTAGGAGCTTTTCCCCGTTTTATGAGGGGTAATTAGGACTTTATGACAGCAGCAAAATGGGAGGGTCCAGTCCCCATAAACAGGTTTATAATGGATATAAACTACGCACTTCTGTAACTTAGCAAGATTAACACTTTAGGGACAATTTGAGTGGCAGCCCGAAATCAGAGGTGCCTGGACCTGTGTTTGGGAGGGTGCAGTGGTCCCGTCACCCACCCGGCTGCTCCCACGATGTCAATAGCTGCAGCATCGCTGAGTCCAGCATGACCCCGAAAATGACACTTTGCCTTTCTCCCCGCATTGCTGGGCTCCTGGGGCTGAGTCCCTGCGGCCGCTGAGCAGGCGTGGAGCGCCCGGGGCTGTTGTGGGGTTGGGCATCGCTGGTGATTTGCAGGATGTTTGCAAAGCTGCAGGCAAAAGTGCAGCCAGGTACTGGTGAGTAGCGGAGGTTGGGACGTGCCATGCAATGGCCAGGGCTCCTGCTGCGTGGGAAATACATTTGCAAGTACAGTGAGGTTTTGTTTTGCTTTGGGTTTTTTTTGAAGTACAATTTAATCATAGCAATATGACTTAAAGAGGAGAACGAAGCTGCTGCTTCGCTTTCGCCTGCCAAAGACACCACACTGGTGCCTACCTAGAAAATGGCAGAAGCCTGGAATGAAAACGGCAAAGTTATTGATTCTTGCCCCAAATCCCCTCATTGCTCTCTCCACCCCAAAAGCTGGGTTGGGCACCTCTGAGAAGCCAGAGGGTGCTGGGGTTGGCTGCTGGGAGCTGTGGGTGCATGGGACCCCCAACCAGCCGGGGGTCGCGCTGCCTGTTCCCGTCCCCCTTGACTCAAACACAGGGTTAAGGCTCCGGAGCCGGATCCTGCGGCTTGTCTGGACACACGGGAAAGCAGTAAAACATTTCACGGGCAGTGCAGCTCAGAGGCCGCACAATAGCTGGGTCCCATAAACAGACTTTTATATCACGGCTGTAGCTCCAGTAAAAAACAGAAAAGCCTTAAAGAGGAAAGGCTCTGCGGCCAGGGCCGTTCCCACTGATCCCCATCCAGGCTCCTCTCTCGGTGGCTGCAGGGAGAGGCCGAGGAAGAGTAAATCTCTTTGCGCGGGGTGGGAGAACAGTTGTGTTGGGCATCGCTGGCTGTCAGAGCCGCGGGAGGAAACCCCCATGTCCCCCTGCAAACCGCCAGAGCTGTCCCCACGCATTCACCCCATCCCGGGGGGTCCCATGGTGGGGACAAGGAGTTGTGCTGGTGGGGGACAGCTGGTCCCCAGGGCTGGGCACCCCTGCATGCCTGGAGCCCGACCTCGCGCTCCTCAGGAAGTTTAATCTTCATCAAGACTCGGAGTCTTCAGTGGTTTTATCTGGAGAACCCAAACCTCGGTCACCCGATTATCTGGCAATCCCAGCATTGGTTATTGTTTCTCACACAACAAAAGCGTAGTCCTTTGGCTTGCAGGGAAAAGCTTTAACATCACCTTTTAACTTTGCATATGTTTTAAAGACAACTTGATGAGTTTGGGTGTCTTGGCTCGTGGCTTACAAGCATCCTCAGTTGGGTAAACCGTGATTTGGGGATTAAAATGACGCACTTTTTTATTAACTGAAAGCTTCACTGAACCCAAAAGAGATTGAAGATTGAGCAGAAACTCTGATTTTCTTTCCAAGAGGAGCCGCCTGTGCTCCTTGTCTATCTTGAAGATCATGCTCAGAAGAAAGGGCTTTATTTTATCTCCCCCCATTGTTTAACCCGCGCTGCGGGCCGTCGGGCGGCAGCGGCCGCAGCACACGCTGCGCGGGGCCGGGGCCGCGGGAGGAATGCGGGTGACAGTCCCCGGTTGGGTCATGTTTACCCTGTGCGCGGCAGGGACCTCCACTCGGACCGGCAAATATCCACCTGCCAGAGGACATTCTTTTATTATCAGGGATAAAAGGGGTCTGCTGGGAAATGATCAGGAACCAGACATCGCGGGGAGATTCCTATCTGCGGGGCATGTTTAACCAGCTGATGGGGAAAATTTGGAGGTGATTAAAGAGTGACTTTGCTGTAGTTTTGGTGGAGGGTGTGAGGAGCCATCTGCACTTTGGCAGGTGCTTTTGGAGCTTGTGGAAAGCTTCTGGACTCAAGTTCTTACTTCTTTCCTGTTCCTCAATTCGGCGGTTTCCAGAGTAGCCCCTAGAGCATCCTCTGCCGAGCCAGCCTGCGTCCGCTCTGCCCTCGCACCCCTGGGAGAAGGAGCCCCCCAAATCCCAGGAGGAGCATCCTTTACCTGGGCGGGTTTGGGAGCTGTGCCGAGGCAGCCAAGAAGCCACCAGCACCTTCCATAGGCAGAGCCTCTCTGGCCGATGGTCATTTTGGGGAATCATCCCCAATGCCACTCTGCACTGGCTGGGTTCATGGGTGGGCGATACTCTCGGTGGTCTCGGTTGGCAGGGTGGGCTCCACGCATGGGTTTCTTTCCCAGGAGAGCAGTGGGCTGTCTGTCTGTCCGTCATCTGCTTCGATCCTGGGGTGGTTCAGTGAACCCAGCCGCAAGCACAGCGCTGGACTCCTCGTAATAAATGGCTTTTCACTGTAGTCATCAAGGCAGTCTCTTAAAAGACGCTTTTGTTTCCTGTGGGTTTTCCTCAGTTAATTATTTGTGATCTGTAGATGCCTTTCTATGACACATGGCTGATCATATGGTTATCAGTGCACGGCATTTTAGCCAAATTAAATATATTTGTACAGAAGACCTGTGCTTGAGCCAGATTTCCGTTCTCGGCAGTGGTGGGCTGTGCTCTGATTTGAATGTATGTGCCTGGTCCCTCTGTTTTCCTGCAGTAACCTGTTAATCATACACTTGTCGAGAGGGAAATCGGATGCAGAAGGGCCTGAGAAGAAAGCGAGAGGAGTCGCTGTAGGGAGCTGGGCAGCGCTGGCCTTGTCGAGGGAAGCGCTGTGTGCAGAGTCGCTCCCCACGGCTCAGGGTCCCCGGGATGGGGTGCGAGAGCTGCGGGAACATCACAGGGATTTGCACGATGGGTGCAAACGAAACCACAAGGGATGAGGATGGGTGTCCCTGGCCCAGGTTGGGCTCCCCAGGGAGCAGCTCTTTCCACCCCACGGCATGGGGACCCATGGGCAGCATGGGGGCTGCAGCCCTGCCTGGGCATTCAGCACCCCTCACCATCATTTTCTGGCTGTAATTTCAGAAGATGGGGTTTGCGTGAAGCTGGAAAGGGAGGGACACATTTTCTGGTGCCATCCCTTGTCATTCAAAGGTGTCGTTTAGGAGCTCACCCATCTGTTTTGCATCCTTGTGCTGCGCACACCAAGGGAGCTGGAGAGGGGTGGGGGGTTCTCCTTGGTAGGGCCACTTTCGGGGTGTTGGCACAGCCAGGGCACCCTCACCAAGATGCCCACGGGTGATTGCGGCTCCTGGTGATGTTTTGCAGGGGTGCGGTACAGCCAGGCGAGCGGCGAGGCGGCGGCGTCCTCGGGGCCCATCAGCCACCATGGCGGCGGTGCCATGGTCACCACCAGCCAGGCGGTCCTGCAGCAGGTCTCCCCGGCCGGCTTGGACCCGGGCCACGGTTTGCTCTCTCCCGACGGCAAAATGGTGAGTACACCTGGGCTATTGTGGCGGCGGTGCTGATAAGATAAGAGGGCCCAGCGGGCAAAGCAAACACGCTTTCCCCGGGTTTCACACGCGGCCCGAGCCGAACAATGGGGCATTGTGGGGACGGGGACGCGGCGCGGGTGCGCGACCGTCCCCACCGCCCACCTCAAAGGCGGCACTCGGTCCCCGCGCGCCCCGGCGGGCAACGGCGTGTTTTCTGAGCACAGCCCATAAATCTGACAGAGCCCCGCTCGGGGTTTATTGATTGCATGCCTCACGGATTGAATGTGTGCTGGGTGGATCACTGTTTGTTTTCTCCTGCCAATGACACGGGTATTGATAAAATGCTCATTCATTATTTTTTCCCGGAGCCCTTCCCAAGTGTGGAGTGTCTCCGGGGAAGTGCTTTCCTTGCAAACAGGGACCTTCTTGTCCCAGCGCATCTGACTCGGTACTGCCAGCTCCAGATCTGCCTGTCCCCGTCCCCATCCCTGCCTGCTCGGGCTCTGCTGCGAGGGCTTTGCTGGGCAATCGCCAGTGGTGACAGGTGGCAGAGACGGGACATTGCCATCCCCACAGGGTGCCTGATGCCTCCCGTGCCGGGTGCTGCACAACCACTGCAAAAAAGTGGTTGTGAATGCAGGTCTGGGCTGGGTTTGCAATGCCTGAGCACTCGGGCTGCTCCTTTCTGTGGGTGCCTGGCTGGTACGGAGCCCTTTGGAGGAGTCCGGAGGGAGCGGGGCGAGGAGGGGCCGGGGGTGACGGGGAGGACGGGCCGGGGAGCGCAGCCCTTCCTCGGAGCTGGCTGCTGGAGCTTTGCGTGCGCCCGCTGCTTTTTCTGGGAGGAGGTTTTTTTTCTGCTGAAAGCGAAAGTCAAACATGGCACTGGGTGACGGGGCGAGCCTGCTCTTCCTCGGTTTTCACTTCCATTTTCGGAGGGTTGGCCCTCTCGGGCTGTCGCATCCATCTCCTTGCACAGCTGGGTGGCTGCGGAGGGCTCGGCATCCCCTCCCTCAGTATGGCGTGATTTAATTTTGCTTCTCCTTCTGCTGCTCCCTGACTCACGAGGGTCCCTGTGCAGCCCCTCGGGCTCGGACACTGACCCTGCAGAGCCAAGCGTCCCCCACCAAGCAGGGAGGATGTTGCCAAGCGAAACCCCAGCCTTCCCACACGCTCCCTCCGCCCTGAGAGCACCCGTATCTCCCCAGGGGTGTGTTGAGCCTCATAACCCTGAGCCTTGGAGTCATAAAATGAGTCAGGATTAAAGGCAGCAGGAGGCAGCGAGCGCCCAGGGTGGGGGACCTGGGGATGAAGCGATGCAGAGCTCGGTGGCGGGGGCTGCCAGCACCCCCATGGCAGCTCATCTGCAGGGCCCATGTCTGAGGGGGTTTTGCTGGAGGGACCCTCGGATGGGGCAGGGGAGCCCACAGCAGCCGGGCAGCACAGGAGGAAGCCGTGGGGAAATGCAGCAGGTTAAACTGGGAAAAGCAGCGGGTTAAACTGGGAAAAGCAGCGGATTAAGCTGGGAAAGCAGCCTGTTGCAGTGCGGTAGGCAGACACACAGCAGCAAAACTGCAGAGTTGTCCCCGCTGCACGAGCGTTGCACAGCACCCGATGGGACCGCGCCGGCCCTCGGCCGCATGCAGCTCTGCCAGCTTATCTCTGATCTTCAGGCAGGGCTAGCTAGTGCTTGCTAGTGATTTAATAAAAATATGCTGTAGGCTGTGGTTTCTAGTAAGTAAACATGTGCCTTTAATACCCCACATGAAACCAAGAGCTGCCAAGGAAGTTGCAGCCTCTGAAGGCAATGGCTTTGCGCAGGCAGGAGCGTGACTGAGGCTGCAGAAAGCTTTGGTGGTTCACTCTTTCACACTCTGGTGTTGCTCTGAGCCGTGGGGGTGCTGGAGGGTCTCCCTCCAGGATGCAGGGACTCAAGGGTCTTCTCCAGTCGTGCAGTCTCCGGAGGATTTCTTTTGGGCTCAGTGCTTTGGGTCTAAACCCACTGCGAAACGAGCCCGGGCTGCGGGCGAGCAGCGCGCACTTGCCGCGAGCTATTTGACTTGTGCAGCCAACTGTGCTGTAACCTGGCCTTGGAGAAACTTTGAAAGTGGAAAATACCGGATCAGGAAATATGAGTCACTCCTGGGCTTTGGAATTTATTGATGGATTTGTTTCAGTTGCAACGGGGCTATCTCCAACTCACATGTGCAAAATAAACAAGGCGCCGGGGCTGGTGTCCAGAAATGTCACACAAAGAGCTGAAAGGATGGCTCGGGATTGAGGTTGCCCAGTGCAAGAGGTCTAATTAGAAGGACTAGGAGAATGTGCAGCAATTAAAGAAATCAGGCACTTAGCCCCTGTTTGTGGTGGGGACCAGCTCAGTCCCCTGGACACGCTCCAAGTGCCTTTGTGTGTCCGATCCCTGAACATTGACCCAAAATCCCAGGAGGTGGCTCTGGCCAAGCACGCCTGCCCCATCCCACCAGCACCCTGCCTGTTTGCAAAAGTGATGCCGAGGATCATCACTGTGAGGTGCTTTCTATCCCTTTCTGTCTTTTTTCTTTACCCATCCACGTTTATACTTCCCACTTTCCTCTACAACTGTGAGGGTGAGAAGTTGAGCGTTGAGTCCTCAGCTGTCCCCGAGAGCAGGAGCTTGGACCTGGGGGACAAAAAGGCAAAGTCTCAGGATGTGCTGTGTCCTGGCGCCATGCTCCGATGGAGCTGGAAGCCGGTGCCAGCAGAGTCCTTCCTGCCGCTGCTGCTTCGCTGGTGATTAACGTGAGGCTCAGCATCCCCGCCGGGCTCTGCAGCCCCGGGCCGTGGGAGCTGGACTGGGTGTCCCAGTGAGGCTGCAGCCGTCCTGCCTCTCAAGAGGGGTTGTTCCTGACCCCCCGCAATCTCCCTGCCAAAGCAGGCGGGGTAGGGGGCTGGGAACATCCCCGCGGCTGCGTCTCTGATGGGGGCTGTCCTGCCTTGTTCCTTCGGCAGATCTCCGTTTCGGGGGGTGGGCTGCCCCCGGTGAGCACCCTGACCAACATCCACAGCTTGTCCCACCACAACCCGCAGCAGTCCCAGAACCTCATCATGACGCCGCTCTCAGGAGTCATGGCCATCGCACAGAGTAAGCGCTGCATCCCGAGCTCAGCCCCGCGTGGGCCCCCTTCCCATGACGGGGAGGGGGACACCCTGTCTGCTCCCACCAGCGCTGACATCCCTGCTCTGCTCTCCCCTTCCTCCCAGGTCTGAACACCTCGCAGGCGCAGAGCGTGCCCGTGATCAACAGCGTTGCCGGCAGCCTGGCGGCCCTGCAGCCGGTGCAGTTCTCCCAGCAGCTGCACAGCCCGCACCAGCAGCCGCTCATGCAGCAGTCACCCAGCCATATGACGCAGCAGCCGTTCATGGCCACCGTGACCCAGCTGCAGAACTCGCACAGTAAGGGTTCGGGCAGTAGCTATGAAGGGAAAAGCCTGGAAAATAAGTTCAGATGGAAAACAGGCTTGTGCTCTCCTCTTGCTGTCCCCTGCCTGAGCTCATGCCCGTGGCTGCCGCCTTTCTCCCATGGATATCGGCCGGCGCGGGGCTGTGCGCGGGAGGCAGGCGGTGCGGGGTGGCCACGTCTCGCCCTGTCCTCTCCTTCCCCTGAGCCACCACCGTGTCACATCCCCTGTACCACCCCGCCACTGTCCCACAGGTGGGCTGCAGCCCCCACCAGTGTTTTTTGTACAAACTTCATTTTTCCTTCTGAGTTCTTAATGCTAAAACACATGCTTTGCCGAAGGAGGTGGCCAGGCCCATTGCACTCCCTGCAAAGCAAACGCTTCCCTGCTGTGCCCCGATGGGATCCGGCGTCACCCCTCGGGCTCATCCGCCACCCCAGCCTTGCTCCAGCGCCGGGCTGGGACGAGCTGGTAGCTGAGAAAGCGGTGGCTTACGGGCAGGCAGTGGTTTCTTCCCATGGCTCATTTTATCTCGCTCATGTCCCCATGATGCTCGTTCCCTCCCAGCACCCTGCAACCCACCGTAACGCGGCGCTTGGATGCTCTGCCCCTGCTTTTCCTTGACGGCTGCTTGTCTCCCCCTCTTCGCAGTGTATGCACACAAACAGGAGCCTCCCCAGTATTCCCACACCTCCCGCTTCCCCTCGGCGATGGTGGTGACAGACACCAGCAGCATCAGCACACTGACCAATATGTCTTCCAGTAAGCAGGTAATGGCCGGGGTGTGCAGAACGGTGTGTGGAGGTGGAGAGGGGCTGTTTCTGCTTTTCCAGTGCTGGAAACCTCATCCCAGCCCCTTTATGGTCTCTGAAAACCTGCTTGGGGATGGCGTAATGGGGACTGGGGTGATGGTCCAACTGTGCTGGACAGCGGGCACTTGTGGTGGTATCAGCTGGACCATGCTCATCCCTGGGGCCACTCCCCCACAGTGGGAGCATCCTACTGGGGTTCAGATTGGGCTGAGAAGGTCAGGACCAAGCAGGGTTTGGTGCCTTTGTGCTCAGAGTGAATCGACTCCTGTTGGGGTTGAGTGGATGAGCTGGGCTCCAATGTGCCCCAACTTCCCCAGTCCATAAGGCAGAAGTTATCCTGGTTCAAATCAGGTGTGCGAAGCCTTGCTCAGACAATAGTCCCTTTCTAAAGGCCAGCTCTGGGGACTGTGGGAAATATGTGGCCCTTATTGATCGCTAGATAAATAAGAGAGAGCCTTGAACTTGCATTCAGATAAACTTTCTTACCGGGGTTTGACAGGGGAGAGGAAAAAATGTCTGCAATGACCACAGAGTAAATACAGCGTGGGATTGCTGTGAGACCCCCCCTCCGCGGAAGAGGCTGGGGCTGCAAAGGGGAGAAGGGGAGCTACCCAGGGGTTTGGGGTGCCGGGGAAGGGATGATGAACGCCACTGTTCCCAGCTTGGAGGGGGCTCCCGCGCTTTGCGGTGACATTTATCTGGCGCTGGGTCGGGAGGCGGTCAGGCCCGGCTCCTCGGCAGCACCATTTCCTCCGCTCGGCTTTATCGGCCCATCTGCTGGGCGCTCAGCCCTAACCGCCCCTGATTAACCGTGTCCCCCCCACCACGGGCGGCCTTTGATGCCGGGACTGGCCCGAAGGAGCCCAGGGCGCTCAGGAAATGTCCCTGGCTGGGTGACAGCGCCCGGCCATCCCCGCTGCCCGGCGATCAGCCGACCCTGACGCCAGCACTGCCCGGGGTGATGGAGGCTCCCTCGATTTTCCCCCTCCATTACGCTTTTGCACTTTAATTAAAGCAGGAGGAGGTCTGGCTGCTCAGAAGGGGGGAGATGGGGCCAGGCCCCTGTGGCTGCTGCGATGGGTGGGTGCAAAATGCTGCAGGGACGCCCCCATAGCCCCTTGTACGTGACAAACGAGCGCAGGCTGGTTCTGCAAGTGCTGGGGCAGCATCTGTCCCCTGTCCCCCTGCGCAGGGCAACAGAGGGAGCTGGGGTTGTGTCCCCCCAGCGCAGCCTCCCAGCCCCTGGGGCCTCTTTTCCTACCAACCATCCCATGTTCAAGCTAAAGCAGGAAAAATGCATCCCTGAACATTGATTTGTATTTTTTTTTCCAGCAGTTTCCCCTTTTGTTAGCAAATTTGCCCTGCAAGTGATGCTCAGCCCCCAAGTGGCTCAAATGCCCAAATATTTTTGCACAGCCCACATGAAACCCCAAGCCCCAGGTCCTGGGGTGCTGCTCCTGAGCAACCCCTCTTTGCAAGAGGAGAGGGATCCTCCTGCAAAGCACAAAGTGAAACCTCCATCATTCTCCAGCAGCTCTTCTGCACCTGCAGCCCCCACACCAGACCCTGCAAACCCGGCTGCTCCCGGTGCCGCTGGTGGGGACAGAGGCGGGAGGGCCATCGCTGTCCCCTCGCAGCCTGATGCTGCGGGGTCGCTTATCAGATGTTGTTGTTTAGACCTGGAAGGGGCAAATACCTCCCGGTTCCTTTGACAACGCTTGAGGCCAAGCCACCATTTTTATTACGTTAGCAAACACCTGATAGCCGCGGCCCGGCCCTAATGACATGTCACAGGAGGCTCCTGGCGTCTCCTTATCTCCACGTTACGATGTTTGCTGTGTGCTCCAGCCCGCAAGGTCACCCCCAGCCCCCCACCCCCGGTTATTGGGGGGGACCCCAGGTGGGGGGCCCATCTTGAGGGAGGGAGAAGGAGCCGCTGCGGTGGGACAGATGCGATGGCGGAGGCTGCTCAGCTCTTTCCCTGGTGGGGACAGAAATGCCCATGGTCCCCAGCCCCGCTCCCACCCCAGCACGAGCTCCTGGGCTCAGCCTTACACCTGGCTGCTCTTGGCAGCGCCGCTGGGCTGTGCGTCACCATCTCCGCCACAGCTGGGCACAAACAGGCCCTTTTGTATTATTATTATTTTTGGGAGGGGGTGGCAATATCTGGCTCAGAAAGTACTTTCCCATTGCGTTCCCCTCGGGAGTGCTGGGGAGGGCTCAGGGGCAAGCAGGGCTCGTGTGGCACCACCAAAGTCCCGGGGTGGTGTGGGAGATGATGCCTCCAGACGCTTTGCGGTGTCCCTGGAGCCCCCACGGTGCTGCCATCACCTGCCCAGCAGTCACCACCGCTCTCTCCCTCCGCAGTGTCCCCTGCAAGCCTGGTGACGCTCCACACCTCGCTGCTCTCGCACGTAGCAACGGGACCTGATTTTCCACAACGTGCTGCTGGAGACCCGTGCGCCGAGCCCGGGGGGTCGCCGCAGCGAAGCCCAGCGCCGCAGCGAGGAGCCCGGCGACCCCGAGCGGGGCCGGCGCCTCCGGACGCCCCGTCGCTCTGCCGTGTCCCGCAGGGACGAGCCTGGACCCGTGGGGTGCCGTGAACCCTGCCTCTCCTTCCCTCCGCGCAGTATTTCCAAGACGTGTCTTGGGGATTTTGTTTTCCTTTCATAAGTATTCGCCTTCCAAGAGGCCGTCGGCTCTCCCGAGGAGCAAGGAACAAGCTGTGCTGGGACCTGGCAGAAGGGGAAGCTGGATAATATTTAAGTTGTACTCCTCCACCCGACGGACTGAGAGAGACTTGGGTCTGTTACTTGGCATTTGGAAGGAGAAATAGCGTGTGCTGTTGAACTGAGCCAATTAAACTGTAAATATAGGTACAGTCTGCTCCATCCTCACCCTTCCCCACTCCTATACATAGAGATTTATATAAAAGAGGTAAATTTTGTCTAATGGATGTAAACTGCTGTAATTAAGTGCAATTCCCCCATCTGTACATATTGTTCCCAAAATCTCTTCGCTTTCTCCTTTTCTTTTTCGGTAAAGGTCAGAGCTAAGGATGGTTTTGTATTCCTCTTTTTGCTTTAAATGAGTTAGTCCAAAGAGCTGGGCCTACGCAAGGGGGCCGGTGAGGCAGCACCGGTCTGGGCTCTGCGGGGGACAGGCAGACGCGTGTCCTCCCACGGGGACATCCCGCGGGAAGGAGGGGTGCGGGGTGAGCCCAGCGCAGCCCCGCAGGTCCTGGATGATCCCAAGGGACTCTTCTGCCTTTGGAGACTCTGACATGGGCTGTCGCAGGGTTGGGAAGCGCTCAGGAGCCCGCTTGACACGTCCGGACCGCTGAGAACATCCAGACCGTTGAGCTTTGGCTGTCTGCAGGTGAGCTGGTAGCGTTTGCTGCTACAGAGATGAGTGAGGCCGCAAGAAATCCTGGTAGGATCTTCCTCAAATGGAGTTCAGAGACTGTCGCCCTTTCCTCCCCTCCTTGGGGTATGGAAGGGGCTGGGTGCCCAGTTACTGCCTCGTCTTCTGCCCAGAAAATGGCCAGTATGGGTGGCTTATTTCCCGCTGCTAGCGTTTTCCATTAGGTTGATGATGAGCCTTGCTGGCTCCATCCTTATCGAAAAACACGGTGCTCCCGTCCTCGTGGTGTCACCTCTGGGCTGCAGACAGACAGACGGACAAGCACTGGGCTCTGATGTGACCTCCCCAACCCACGGTCCCCACCTGCCAGCGGCTCTTGGAGGACAAGCTTTGCAGTGAGATGTCCAGGTTGTGAGCGAGCCCCGCTCTGCGGCGAGGACACGGGCTCCATCCCCCCACCAGAGCCAATGTCCTGCGTCCCGGAGCTGCAGAAGCTGCAAAAGGCATCGCCCCCTCCCGTGAGACACAGGCTCCTCCGTACCCACGGCCCTTCAGAAGCGCATCGAATGCTCCCCAGTTGTGCAAATTTTTCAGGAACTTGGCAGCTTGTGCTGACTGCTAAGAATGCCTTGGAGAGGTGGAGAGCAGCAGAGGTGCCTATGGATGGATGACCACTGCTAAAAAGAAAACCACTGGATGCTGTCTTCGGGGCAAGAAAGGCTCTTTTGCTCTGTGTTTGTACAATGCCTCGTGCAGTGGGACCCTGACCCTTGCTGGGACTAATAGGAGTTGCCCTGTGGTGAATAAGTCATCATGAATTGGAGACCGATATTCAGAATGACATTTAATTTAATGTACACCATAATTAAATACCACTTTTTCTGACTCATTGCTGCGACGTGGTCTGTAAATACCCCAGCCCTCAGCTGCCGTGGTTCGGCAGACATGGGGCGGGCAGGCTGGCAGCGGTGACATGTCCCCTGCTGTCCCCTGCAGTGCTGGGCCAGGCTTCCCCTGCCTCAATGTGGTGAGTCAAGCGGTTCGTATGAAGCCCCAGGTACCAGCAAGAGGCCCTGGGAGGTTGGGAAACCCGTGTCTTTACCCTCCTGATGATGCACTAATGATGTTGCCCTTAGTCTGGGCACTTTATTCCTCATCCTCTGCTGAGTTTAGCAGCAGAGTGTTAAGCAAACCAATTAGGAGCTGAGTGCCAGACAAAGCCAAACCCCCTTCGTTCTGGATACTGAGCTTGGGGGTCCGTAAAGCACCAGGCGGGTGGGAGGGAGCACGGCAGCCCCGTAAAGCTTTTGAAGATGTTTGATTGCGAAGAGCTAACACAGCTGAGTGACTCAGAGCACATCGGCAGGAAAGGGCGGCCCTTCTGATGGTGGGCAGGCACTGGAATCACCTTCAAAAGTGCCTGGTTTTGGTTTGGCACCCATTTTTTTTTCATAAGTTAGGCGTGGGTTGCTGCGGGAAAGGCTTCAGAGCAGCAATCTGGTGCTGCCCTTTATAGCCGGGGCAGGACACCCTGAGAAAATCATTCCCACCGAGTTTCTTTGTTTAAGTCATTTTTAGCTACCGCAGACAGAAACTGGAAGCGCAAAGCTGGAGATCTCAAAGATGCGGATTTTATTCTGAGATCCCCTTTGTGTCTTCCTGCTCCTGAGTGCCAGGCTGAGCCCTTTTCAAATTCTGCTCCTAAATAGTGCATTCTCACCTGTCAAGGTGAAATGACTTGGATTCTTCTACTTGTGCCAGCTATGTTTAGCTCCATGGGTGGCTCGTGAAGCCACCTGGGCTCAGCTTGCTCCAGCTGATGTATATCCAGCATCAGGCCGATTTGGTGCTGCAGAGGAGTGGTGACCCAGTGGGGAGGACAGGAGAACCTGCAGCAGCTGAGCTGATGCTCCAAGGGGAACAGCACCTTTTGGGGCCTGATTTCTGCCCTGGCTTTAAAATAGACACAGACTGAGAGGCACAGGGTGTGAAAACTATGTGTGAATCATTGTTCAATGAGTGGCCTGATATCAGTGCTGCCCTCCAGAAATCCCTGAAGAGAAGGTAAGTGAAAACCTGGGGGAGGCTCTGAGATGCGGCCCCACCAGAGAGTGGAAGGGGAACTGTGCCAAAAGAAAACTAGGACAGAAAAGGCATTTGAGCAAAGCAACAAAAGAAGGTGACTACCATGGAGCAGAGGGCGGGACAGAGCAGGCAGGATAAAGCCAGTAGTAGAAACAGAACAAATTATTAAGACCAGATAGTATTTACCCAAGATGTGTGAATTTAGAAAGTTGTGTGCTGTCACCCACCCCTGGGTAGCAGGGCATGGGAAGGTAGAAAGCATGACAGAGGGTGTGGATGCTACACATACCAATGTGTTCATTGGGAAAAAGGTTGCTCTGATTTGGATTTAACCTCTGGCTGAGGAAACCTTTCTGCTCATGGAAGTGCCACCCAGAACGGCTTCTCTGAGCAGCTGGGCTGGGGCCGTCCCTGCCCAGACCTCACCTTGTACTGGAGAAGCACTGGGTGGGGTGTTTGCTCCTGCAGATGCCCTGGCTGCCTCATTAAGTTGTTGGAAAAGAGGATGTAACGTCAAATGAGGCACCTGGAAGAGTTTTTTTTTCTCCTCCTGTTGCTGTTGGGCACGTTGTGTTTGCGATGCAGTTGTTATGGAGCAAAGAAACTAGCAGAAACATGACAAAGTTCGTTTATGGGCAGTACAGTTTTACAGGGCTGGGTGATTATTTTGCAGTTCAGAGCTGTTCCAAGGGAATTCCTTGCACGGGAGGATCTGTGCGCTGCCACGAGGCTTTACCAGGCACTCGTGTTCATAGCAAACTTCAGCCTCCTCCGTGGCAGAGCACAGGGACACCACCACGTTTAATTTGAAGTGCGGATGTGGGTGCAAAGGCAAAAAGGGGAGGGCCCGGGAAGTAGACAGGTGTGAATGGGATGTGGGAGGGCTGGGCAGCAGTGTCACCTCTCCTTCACCTCCTGGGGAGAGCGCAGCCCGCGGACACCTGCCCGGACAGGTAAATCCCATGCCCCAAACGCCTCCTCTTTGCGCTGCAGCACCGGCAAAGTCACTGGGTGAAAACCAGGTTAGTGCTGCTCTGACCGCCTGCCCCGGAGCTGCGACAGGGCTTTATCAGACCGTGAGCACGAGTCCTCAGCGTGGGGCTGCGGTCGCTCCCAGGGAGTGGGGCTCCTTGGTGCTTATCACCTCCGCCATTGCGAGGAGGAGCAGAGCCGGGAATCCCCATCCAGGCTGCGTGCTGGCTGCTGGCCAGAGGGCTGGAGCAAGCTGGTGCTGGGCTCCTGGTCCCCGGGTACGTGCTGGCAGCCTGGTGCTGGTGCAGATGGTGCTGCCAGAGCACCGAGGCTCAGCCGCCATCCGCAGTGCTCCAGTGCAGATGGGGCTCTGGCCCTGCTGGGGCCATTCCTGCTCGCATCGGCCGGCACCAAGCACATGCATTGCTGAGGAAGGGCCAGGTCAACCCCACAGGGGAGCAGGTGTCCTGCTGCCCACAAGGGCAATGGCCTCTCCAGGGATACCGAAATACAGCCGAGCTATTTCAGCAACTTTAAAAATGTCCGTTTGGAGTGCGTGCAAATGTAATGTGCAGTTGCACAACAACACCTGGCTCGCAAATGTGTGGTCTTTCCAGACTTGTTCTGCCAGTCCAGCCAGATGGCTGGATCTGCTGGAAATTTCGGCAGGAAAAGCAGCGGTGGTCGCACGGGGCTGCGCTCCCCACCGCTGCCCGGTGCTCCCAGCGCTGCCGTCCTGCTCGGCGGGTCAAAAGGGAAAGCATTGTCCGTCCCCTGCGGACAGCAAACACGCTCCGTCCTTTGAAGCCTTTGAGCGGATTTGGTTGGGCTGGCGGTGGAGTTTGAGGAGTACACAGAGAGGAATGCAGAAAGTGCTTGCGTTGGGAGGCTGGGCTGTTTGCAGATGTTGCCGGCTCCCCGCTGCGCCGCGGTCTGGCCACCGCAGCAGGCATAGGGAGCCGGAGGAGTCCCCATGCCAGGCAGGCGCAGGTTTGGGCATCGCACATTGATCCCGTGCCCTGCTGCCATGGGATTTCCATGCTGCATCTGCTGGAGGTCTGTGCGAATGGGAAAAGGTTTGGTGAGGGAAGAGGTGTGAGTCGTAAAGACCAGCAGCAGCAGAGAGGAGCACCGTAACAGTTCAGCATCCTAAACGAACGTGTCGCTGCCAAGCACCTTGAAATGCTCTCAGTGGCCAGAGACCTGCAAATCTGAGGGCTCACTGGTCTGCAAAGGTCTCGGGGAGCCTTGATATCCCACCATCCTCCTAGCATGACAGGCCAAGGAGTGTGATGCTCCACATCCCGCAGTGGAGCGACCAGGGCTGCAGGTGCCATCAGGTCCATCCCTGTGCAGCCACCGCAGCAGAGCCCGGCCCGCAAACCCTGCAAGCTCCTCTGCACCACTTGCCCTGCAAAGCTCCTTTGCAGGCGGATTCTCAAGTCGCCCGTTTGCCTCCTCACTGTTGGTGCTATGGGATCTCCTGTGCAGATGAGGTGGGGAACACATTGCCCCCGGTCCTCTAGGGACAAAGGACGGACACTTCGTGGAAGGAGTCTGTTTTCATCGCGTGTGGTCAGGTTAAATATCTGCCATGAACAGACTCAGCCACAGACTGCATTGCATGGGCTGGGGAGCTGGGCTGGCTACTCCTTGGTGCAGATAGGTGAACAGCCAAATAAAAGCTCAAAGCTGACGCTCCCGGAGGCAGAGACCCATGGGAGGCTCCGGGGCTTGGACAGCACAGGGAGCCCGGCTCCCCTCAGCGCTTGCATTTTATAAATGAATGGTGCATGCTCATTCAATCTGGAAGGGCAATTTTCCCCCTCTGCGGACGGTGGAAGGTGGGCAGGTCCTGCAGCACCGGGGTGAAGGAGCGGTACGTGCTGCCATGAGCCAGCAATGGGGGTGCTGTGGGGGCCACCAGCAATGGGGGGGAGAGGTCTCTGACCTCCCAGACTTAATTTCTCTGACCCAGGAATCAAACTTAAAGGTCAGAAAACTTAAATGTGCACTAGAGAGTTGTCCCACCCCGGTACGTGTGTAATACAGAGCCACGCAAATCTGAACTTCAGACATTTCACATTATCTTCTCATTCCAGCAACTTTGGTTTTACTTTTATACTTAGAAAAATTAATTCTCCTCTGTATAATTAATATGCTGATCAAATGGATTCTTAATTACAGATAAATCACTGATCTACACACTCAACTGTTATGCTTTTCAAGTAATAAAAGAGATCATTTGTCTTCCTCAGATGAACAGAGACCAACTAGCACATCATTTCCCCCTTTATGAAGAATTCATTTGCCTTAGAAAGAAGGTCTTTAAAAAAACATTGCAAGCATTTCTTGAATAGGGGATCAAAGCTCCCACACTGCTGGAAACCATTTTTGCTAAATAAGATGTGGGTAGGGGGAAAAAAAGTAAAAGTTTTTTGGAAGTGGTTGGGATTATGACACCCTTGGGAAGGACGAGGACGTGGGGTCAAGAAGTTGTGACCAGGTTAGCAACACAGGGAACAGAAGGGGAGGACAAAGGAACAGAAAGTGGAAATGGACAGCTGAATGAGGAAGCATGTTTCTTTGCCGAAAGAGAATGGATGCTACATCAATTCATACTGAGAGCTGAAGGATCAGGGCCTGTTAATGGATTGGGGGACACAGCAGGGATCAGAGGTCGTGAGTGCACTCAGCCTGGCTAATTGACTGTTATGTGCATATTAGTGATGAGAATGGAGTAGGATAGTGGGACATGCGGAGCAGATATGCAAAAGTTCTACTGATAAGCACTGGCCTGTAATTCCCGTCTTATACCTGCTAAACAAATGCACCCACACACAAAAGAGCGTGGCCGTAGCTGGGGTTCTTCAGGGGGGGACCCCATGGTGACAGGTGAGCACCTCTGACCTGACTGTGCATGTCATGACATGAACTTGCTCACTAGATTTGCTTTGCAATTCTAGGGGGGGCTTTATTTCAGTCCTACACATTGGGCACAGCCCAATGACGTGAGCAACGCTTCTGCATGCTGGGAGAGGTCCCCCTGCACCAGCCCCGCTGCTCATCTGTTGTCAGCGCTGACTTGGCAATTAGTGCCAAGTAATTGATAGAACCGCACTGGGAAGCAAGGCTAAACCCCACGTCGTGACAAGGGCAGTTTTGCTTTGCATTAACTGAAATTGTTCCACTTTTGTACTTCACCAGCTTCTCCCCTTCACTCCCGACACACAACGTGACCCTTTGCAGCTTGAGTCTCAGCACTGGCCCTTCCGATGGCTCCAGGACAGACTGACGTCCGTGTAGGGAGGCTGGTCCCCAGGGCCACACGTGCTGCTGGGGGCTGCTCCTGCCAATGGTCCCTCGCTCCTGGCACATGGTTTTCTGCCTGGACAGTGCCCGGGAGCAGAGCTCCTTCCTCCAGCCCCAAAGGGATTTATTTCTCAGTCGACTGATAAAGAGAGTATCTTCAATTTCCTCACTCTTGAATCTGCTGACAGCATCTCTTGGCAAGTGATGGATATTGGAGATGATTTATAGTTCTTTGTTACACAAATGCCTCCGCATTCTTCCCTGTCCTCTCGCAACAAGCCTTAGTCGCTTCTCCCAGCAGAAAAGCAAGAGCTTCAGCCCAGGAACAGCCCGAAGGACGCGGCGTCTCTCCTGCACTGGCTTTGTTGGTTGTAAATGCACCATCATGGACACAAACGAGGGAAGCGGCAGCACCATGGGGCTCTGCACCCACCCGGGTCCCCGTGCGGCTGCTTCCACCCATCCGCCGGCAAGTCAAAAGGTTGGCAAAGAAAAACCGCTATAAATCTGGCAGATAGGGGTTGTGGGGAGGATTGTGTTTATGCGATTTTTCATCTCAAAGTTTGTAATTAAAGTAGTGAGTGCTACAGGAGGAACAGCTGCTGCCTGCATCTCTTACAGTTCTCAGATTTTGGCAACATAAATGTGCAGGTCTTGAGAACTTTATTACATAAAATAGTTTTTTGTAAATGCTGTTGTTGCTTAATTGGATTTCTGTTTGTTTTACTTCAAGAACAGCAGGAAAAATACCTGTACTGTTTGATCTGATACAGACTACTAGGAGACTTACCTGTACTATTGGGTCTCACAGTTTATCATAATGAATAAATGTATGAATTAAATAAATTCTGATCTTAATCTGTGCAGTTTTTTGATTCCCCTGAGCAGCTGAGCCAGTTGCGGGGTTGCTCCTGCCATTGCCTCCAGCGTTTCTTTCTTCAAGCAGAGTTGTGAGGCTGGATTGTATCAGTGGAAATCGAGGACTGAACAAATTACCCAGGCACATTCCTGACTTTAATTTGGGTGTCACTGGGACTGCTAAGCAGCTTCACACCAAACAGGTGCTGAAATGTTCTATTGATGTGGGTCTTAAAATGAGGAGCATAGGATTGAGCACTAAGTGTTTTTAACCAAATAGGTTTGAATCAGACCAAGAGAGAACATTCCTCTGCTTTCACCGAGAAAGGCAGAGCCGCTTGTTGCAGATCACAAAGGGACTTCCCCATCGATCCATGAAGAGAATATAAAAAAAGGGATGATCCAGGCAATGAATAGTGCAAACAAGCCACTGTTTTACCTCGTCCGAAATGTCTAGGGCCTAAGTTTACATCTCTAAGCAGCAGAGTGGTTGTGCCCAGCAGAGCTGATAATCTCCACATGCCAGCGCTGTGATGGATAGAAGGGAGTTTGTCCCATCAGCCCTTTGAGACCCGCTAATGATACTGTAAATCACCAAAGCACAGACACACGCGAACAAAAACTTCCCACAAAAGCTTTTGTCCTCCTCTTCAGTTGAACCCTTCCTTAAACATAGGTGAAGCAGTCAGTGCAATTAACTCGCCATCAGGAATACACAAAAGGACAAAACACTGCAATCGGCCTATAAAGATGTAGAACAGTTTTATGGCGTATATGCTGGATTGGATATTTCTGATTCGTGTAGACCTCATGCAAATGATTAAAAATAAAAAAGGAAACGGGGTATCAAGAAACACCACCCTGCGGTGGGTTCCCCCGCCAGCTCCTTCCAGCCCCTGTTACTGCAGCAGAGCTGGAAGTGGGGAGAAGGGACCCACAGCCACACCTCCGGCCCAGAGCCCCCCGGGGCTGGGGCTGGCCCTGCAGCAGGGACGGGAGCACAGCTTTCGCCCCTCGGGATGTGGGTAACGGCTGTGCCCGCCTCGGGGTGTCTTCCCCGGTACCCCGGGCCTGGTGCGGCCTACAGCGGATCGCGGCCCGGCGAAGCCTGACCACGCGGTTGCCACGGCAACGCGGCGCCATGACACCCCGCGGGGTGGTTGCTACGATACCCAGCCAGGCACGTGCTCGCTACTTCCGGCGGCGCCGCGGGGCGTGCTGGGTAGTGGCAAGATGGAGGCCCAGGAGCTGTTCCGGCGGCTGGGCGCCGGTGCTCGCTTTGATGTGCGGCGCTTCGGGCAAGATGCGCGGCGGTTCGGGGTGCGGAGCCACCGGGGGGAGGCCGGGACGGGCGCGGGCAGCGTCCCCTGCGCGACGTGGGCCCCAGGGCCGCGTCCCTTCCGCGCGGCGGGACCGCGGGCCTGCCTGCGGCCTGATCGTGTGGGCTCTGGCCGGGGCTTCTCACCGCTTCCCGTGCTCTCTCCCTCAGGTGATAAAAGGGAGCGGCGGTGGCGTCTCCCTGGAGAGCCTCGACTTCTTCGGGCACGAGGAGGAACCCTCCCTGGGGTCTGACAAAAAGGGCTGGGGGCTCGCAGGGGCTGAAGAGGGAAAGGGTGGAGAGCAGCAGGAGAATGGAGTGGGAACAAACCATGAAGAGATGGCAGGAAAGAGAAAAAGAACTGCAGAAAGCAGCAAAGGGAAAAGAAATAAGAAAAAGAAGCGAGGTATTTATGTATTCCTACATGTCCCTGGCAGAATACCCTGTTTAAGTTTATACTTAGTTGTTTGAGTTTCCTTTAAATCTGTAAGTACTGTATGTCATTTTACCAGAAGGAAGGAAGCTTCTGGGTTCTTTGACTGGCTTGTGTCAGAGCCGATAAAATAAGTGGACCAAGATTTGGTGTTAAGGCATGGGGATGCTGTTCCCATCCTTCCAGAGCCGCATTTAACGTCAGTGAGAAAGAGAAACATGGTTTTGAGACCTTTTTTGCCAAATAGTTTTTGATGAGATTTTACTAATGGAAGTATCAATTTCTTGAAACTTCCAGAAGCAGCATCAGTGCCAGAGTTGTCAGAGAATAATGGAATAAAGTGGATGTCCTCTCTGGAAGCAAAATTTGAAGATGCAAAAGACAAAAAACCTACTGCAGAAAAACTTGAACGCTTGAGAAGGGAAAAGGTGGGACCATGGAATTCTGATGTACTTGGTTTCTTTGGGTGTTTCATCTGAAAACTGAGGTTCATTTATGGTGATTTCTCTTGGGAGGAGTGTGGCTGAGTATGGGGAAGAAAAAACCACAAGATGAATCCATATATGTTTAGGTTTATGCTGTCAAAGAATGAAAGGCAGAGTTTGTCTTTTGCCTTTTAGATAAACCGCTTCAGAAATAAACACAGGATTAACGTTCAAGGAACGGATCTTCCTGACCCAATTGCCACGTTTGATCAACTTCAAAAGGAATACAAAATCCACCCTAAGATCATGGAGAACATTCAAGCTGCTGGCTTCCAGGCTCCAACGCCGATCCAGATGCAGGCAATTCCCGTCATGCTGCACGTGAGTTTCCTGGTACCGCGTTTTGCTACAGGGAGTATGGCAGAATTTGGAGAGCAGCCTCTTTTGAGTCCTGGCACTGGTTAGTTGCTCAGCTTTAGAGATATATCAACTGTATCAGAGTTCAAAACTTGGTCATTACGATATTCTTGACCTGTGCTTTTACTAATGTATTTTGGGTTAATTGGTAATATTAATATTTACATGAACGTGATTTTTTTTTACTCTTTTTTTTTGTAGTAAAATGTAACACCCTTCTTGTTTTTCTTACAGGGTCGGGAACTTTTAGCTTCAGCTCCTACTGGGTCTGGAAAAACGTTGGCATTTTGTATTCCTCTCTTGGCACATCTGAAACAACCCAGGAACAAAGGATTCAGGGCAGTGATCATCTCGCCTACCCGAGAACTCGCGAGCCAGGTCTGTGGAGGGGAAAGGGGTTGTTGTCGTGTTGGTGTACTTCAGGTTTTCACTCTGAATCAGTAAAATAGTAGCTACATGGTTAGAGTCAAAACATGGTTGTCAGATCTGTGAGAACTTTCAGGTGGATAATCTGTGTTAGAAAACTGCGTTTTATTGTGCTAAGAAGACCAGACAACTTTCTCTTAACACTGGGGTCAGAGTGATGCTTGGAATTGTAATTTAGGGATTGCCTGCAGTTTTTCTGGTGAGCAACTGAAAACCTAATCCCTGTTGCTGCCTTTTCAGACGCATCGGGAGCTGGTGAAGTTGGCTGAGGGCACTGGCTTCAGAATCCATATGATCCACAAGGCAGCTGAAGCAGCCAAGAAGTTTGGGCCCAAGTCTTCTAAGAAATTCGGTAATTGTTTTAACTACTGCAGTGCTTCTGAAAATTTGAAAAATGCCGCTGACTTTTCTCTTCTGGCCTGTGTGGTTTTAAAGAGATTGGGTAACATCACTCAAGACGTGCAGTCTGTTGCTCAACACCGAATAAGTAGCTGGCGTGGCAGAAACGGGACCTGAGCCAGACAGTGGGCCCTGCGGTGTTGCACCTGCCGCAGATGGGGTTGGAACTTGCATTTCTCAGGCCTCTGTTTATTTGTTTTATTTTGTGTCTTTTTTTAATGTTTTGCCCTTTTTTTTTTTCCTATAGATATACTAGTTACTACTCCAAACAGACTCATTTATTTGCTGAAGCAGGATCCTCCAGCAATAGACTTGACCAGGTACCGAGAGCCTTTGTCAAAATCTGGCTTTGCTACTGGCTTTGCCGCCGAAAAGTGGATGCGTGCGTTGTCCTTGCATCTGTGACGCTCTGTTAGAATTTTTGCCTTCTCCACAAGTGCCTCTCACTAAAAAGAAAACCTCTGTGTTCCTAGTGTGGAGTGGCTGGTGGTGGATGAGTCAGACAAGCTGTTTGAGGACGGGAAGTCGGGGTTCCGCGATCAGCTGGCTTCCGTCTTCCTGGCCTGCACGTCCCACCTGGTGAGAAGAGCCTTGTTCAGCGCAACCTTTGCGCAGGACGTGGAGGAGTGGTGCAAACTCAACCTCGACAGCGTTGTGCTGGTGTCTGTTGGAGCGAGGTAGGCGTGTGCTAGTGAAATAAGTTGGTTGTGCAATATTTTTTCTAGTGTTTATAAAAATGCGGATAAACTCTAACGGTAGTGCGCTTCTGTTGGATTTCTGCTTTCAGAAACTCTGCAGCAGAGACGGTAGAGCAAGAGCTGTTGTTTGTTGGATCTGAGACAGGAAAACTAACGGCAATGAGAGAGCTCATTAAAAAGGTAGTTTGGAGAGATTGGTTTGGCAAAAAAAAAGATCCTCTGAGGTGTAAAATACTGGGGCTGGTTAAGTCTCTTTAGTGGCTCAGTGTCTGCAACCAGTAATGGCAGGAAAAGAACATGAGCCTTAAGCTGATTCTTTTGCAGGGTTTTGCTCCTCCCGTCCTTGTGTTTGTACAGTCTATCGAGAGGGCTAAAGAGCTTTTCCATGAACTCATTTATGAAGGCATCAACGTGGATGTCATCCATGCAGATAAAACTCAGCAACAGGTAGGAGGATATAATTTCTTTTCAAGAAACTCTTTAGGAAGAAAGGTAAAAGTGAGTGTTGGAATATAACTTCAGGTAGGTTTGACAATAAATTATTGCAGGTTTTAATTTAAAAGTTTAGTTTTATTTGTTAACATCATGACAACTTTTAGGAAACAAGTTCACCTCCTTTCTCAAACGGCTAATTAGGCTGTTTCTGGGTATCCTTCTTGTCTTTTCCCAGAGAGATAACGTAGTCCGCTGTTTCAGAGCTGGGAAGATCTGGGTGCTCATCTGCTCAGCCTTACTAGCTCGAGGGATTGACTTCAAAGGAGTGAATATGGTCATTAATTATGATTTGCCAACGAGTGCCGTGGAGTACATCCACAGGATAGGTGAGCGATTGTTCACAAGTTATGTCCTTTTTCTCTTTTCCTGGATCTTTAATGTAGATGCTCTTGTGCATGAGCAAAATCCTGAAACCAAGCCTGTTGCGGCAGCACCAGCTTCTGCATCACTGGAGACACTTTATATCTGGGCTCAACCTTCAGTAAAACTGCTTTACTTTTTGTCAGTCTTCTATGAACCTTAAAAACTTGTCTGCTTCAGGCACAGCGGTTCCCCAGGAGCAGTGTTTGGGGGCTGTGTGCCCGTGTGCTGGCCGCACTAACGCAGCGGCAGGCTGGGCTGTGGAGGGGAGGCGAATAAAGGGAGGTATTGAAAGTAAAATCTCTACTCTCTGCTGCAAAATTTGTGTTTCTCAGGTCGTACTGGAAGAGCGGGACACACAGGAAAAGCCGTCACTTTCTTTACAGAAGATGATAAACCTTTGTTACGGAGGTAAGTTGCAAACATGATATGGTAAAAATGCTTTTCATTTAGATTTGTTGAAACTATTCAGATGGAGTCATCAGTTTCATTTAAGCCTTTTATGCCTTTTTGTTTCTTCCTTACCTTATTTCAAACTTGTTTATATGTCTTTATTTCTTTCTTTTAAAAAGACCCACAACAAAACCAAACCAACGAAGCAGGCAGCTGTTAGGGACCGACGTTTCCAGAGCAGATGCTCATCTCTTGTCCATGCGCTCCCTGCTGGAGCTGATCTCTCCCCTCCTCTCCTTTGCAGCATAGCCAGTGTTATCCAGCGAGCCGGCTGTCCTGTGCCAGACTACATCAAACACCTCCCCAAGCTGCAAAGGTGCGTTCATTTGAATAATCTCCCCATTTGTTCCCCATTTTTAAAGCTGCATGAGTGGTGCTGGGTGTGTAAAGGTTACAATGATTTGGTTCTTAGCAATATAGTTGCAGTTTAGCTGCAACAGGCATTTTAAACAGCGTGATTGTGGCTGGTTTTTACCCAGAGGAAAGTGGAAACAGAATTCTTGTGGTTTTCCCGCAGTTAACTATTTTCTTAAAGAGTTCCCTGAAATCTGCCTCACACTTCTAGGCCGGTACTCATGAATTGGCCTTCTGATACATGAAATAAAGTTCTTTCTGAGTTACCTTTAGAATTTTTTTTAATTAGCGCTTCTTTTCATGCTTTTTCATAACTTCTAATAGTTTATGAAAGTATAAATCCTTATATATATACATTGGATTCATTCAAACAAACTTTATTATAGTATGTATATCCTGGAGATAACGTGGCTGAATTAATCTCAGAATAAACAACACTGAAAATATGTTCAGACCCGTAAATTCTAACAACCGGCAAAGGTTTTCACTAGGTATTATATTTACTTCGGATATTAATTTTTACCCTTTGAAGAACTTTAATCCTTCTTCACCAAATGTTGTTCTCAGCAAACAAAAGAAGAAGTTCATTAAGAAACCACTGACAAGAGAATCCATTTGCACCACCCCTCAGTGCTTCTTAAAAAAAGCCAAAAGAAAAATGTAAGTAGTTTTTTCTCGAGAGGCGGTAAGAGATGCTGTTCATCCAGGAAAGGCTCAGCAAGCTTTTCTTGCGCTTTGGAACGCTGCTACCTAAGGATATATGTTCAGCCGTGCTAATATGTTGTAAAACAACTAATGTCTGTGTCACTGCTATATACTTCATCTTTTTTTATATCTAATGTTCGGGTGTCTTAGTCTCCAATTTTTTTCTTGTAGGAAAACTACAAAGGAAAATATTAAGGAAAAAAAGAAAGTTAAAGAAGATAAAAAAGGCAGTAAATTACAGACTGTGTGAAAAGCTGAATGGATGGCAAGAGGCTGCTCGTGAGCTGGGGCTGACACCCGTGTCCGTGCTGGAGAACAAGAATGACGGCAGCAGCAAAGGTGAAGGGAGAAGAATATTTCTTACGTTTCCTCTGGGTGAGGATGGATGTCCACATGCAAGAAAGTCTCTACTGAAATACCAGTAGTGGGTTCCTGAATGCTTCTTCTAGAAGCTGAAGAGTGTTCTCTTGCAGTAAATGCTTCATGTTTCTGAACAATAGTTCTAAAATAGCATCTGTTTGTGTTACTACCACGCAGTTTTGTATCTCTCCTTGGAAGTACTGTCAGGTCGGTGTTCACGTCATCCCTAATATGTTTGTCAGACTTCCAGAAGGTTCAGTGGCAGAAAACACACAAATCTTACTGTGAGGCTTCCCTGGAGACTTTAAAAAACAAAACCAAACCCACTTGTATATGAAAGTAAAGCCTTATTCCTTCTACTGTTTTGCTTCCATAAAATAAGTTTGGGATAACTAGTACTTCACATGTCTGTAAGCTCAGTAATTTTGTACTGTTTCATATTTAAGCCTCAAACCAGAATAAACAAGGTCATAAAAGATGCTAATACAGAGAGCTGCCTGTCTATCCAGCCTCGATGAGCAAGTCTGCAGGTGTTTACATGTTACACATTTTCCACCTCCTCCTCTTCTGTGTTCTCAGTCCCCTGCGATGGTGCCAGAATTCTGGTAATGCAGAAGTGGCTTCTTTGCAGCTGTAATCCTGTACCAGATTGCCTTCTTGCTTTCTCATACTTGATCCAGTTTGGAAATGGAGCCCAGGCCCGTGTAACTCATTCACAGCAGAGCTCGGGTAATTAATTACTCTGCCCAGGTGCCAATTGATGTTTTGTGAGAAAGCGATGAGGCCTTTCTGCATCCTGCTCTGCTTATTCCTGGGCTAGACTGAAGTTTGAGTTGGTTTTGCTTTGTTTGCAGAATTTCATCTTGTACTTAGGTTATATAGGAACTAAGGCCTTCATTTGGACATCTATGAACAAATTTGCCCCTATATTTAAATACAAATGCAGTGGTGTATTGTGATAAACACCTGCCTGCTGCATGATGTTGATGGGTACAATGTGGAATATCTTTAACAATGTGGAATATCTTTAACAATGTGAACGGGAAGTTACCAATATTCAGAATAAATGTGCCTATTCCAATAATAGTAGCAGGGAAGAAAGCAAGCTTTTGATAATGAGCAGCTTTGTGCAATTCTAATTCTGCAGGAAAATGTGCCACATTTCTCTTTAGCTACACAAAATTTTCAGCTCTCATCTTAAAACTCTTTCAGGCTCTCCAATATGATTTCTGACACTGATCAGTAGCTTAGTGAGAAGTTTAAGCAGTGGCCTTTCTCGGGATTTATTCCCCTGTGAAGTGCGGAACTCCAGAACTCCCACTTTTCCATGTATTGTAGGAAGCTTGGGCTGATCTATGAATGGAGGGGAGCTGCTTCTGCACAGCTCTGTGCCTGTAAATCAAATCACACCTCACCAGGGGTGCTTATTTTACACTATGAGGTTTTTGGGCTGGTACAATTACCAGGTAATCAGTTTTTCCAGTCCCCTCAGCAGGGACAGGTGCAGCAGAATCCCCTGGTTTCCTTTTCAGGAAAAACATATTTGTTTTTAGATGCCTGAAGTTAAGTTTTATCAACATAAAATCTCGATTTTAAAAGCATTCTTGAAGAGAAGGCAGGGCCCCTTCAGCCCCGGCCGCCCGGGTGTCTCTTCCCGCCGCGGCCGCTCGCTGCGGGGCCGGTTGGCTCCGTGCTGCGGGGTCGGGCCGTGGGGCTGTGCCGTGGGCTCGGGCCGTGGCTGCGGGTCCCGGCTGTGGCCGTGGGGTCGGCCCGCGGGGCCGTGCCGGGGGGTCGGGCCGTGGTGCCGTGGGCGGGCCGCGCCGGGCCCGGCCCCGGAAGCCGGCGCCGCTCAGCTGACAGGCGCTGCCGGGCCGGAGCGGGAAGATGGCGCTGCGGCCGGGACCCGGCGCGGGGGGCGCCGGCGGGGCGGCGGGCGGCGCGGGCGGCGGAGCAGCGGGGGCCGCCAGGTCGGTGGCGGCGGAGCACGGCGGGGACCCCGGGCCGGGGAGCGGGGCTGGGGGGCTGCGGCCAGCGGGGTGTGGGGCCGCAGGTGAGGGGGGGGCGTGTGGAGAGGAGGAGGAAGAAGACAGGTGGGGTAGAGGTGGGGGGTGTGGGACGGGGACTGGGGGTCACAGGCGGGCGATGGAGGGACTGAGGGGGACAAGGATGGGGGGAGCTGGGGGGTGATGAGGGGAAGAGGTGAGGGGGAGACTTGTGGGGTGGGGGCTCGGGGGACGGGTGGGATGTGGAGGCAGAGGGGACCAGGCCCAGGCGGGGGATGGGGGGGTCCCAGGTGGAGTGTGGGTGTCCCGGGTGTGGGGATCCCGGGTGGGGTGTGGGGAATGCAGCCATGGTGGTTTGACAGGTTGTGTTTGCCCTTTGGGAGCCGCCTTATCCCCCAGCTGGTCCAGGCACGGGCAGTCGTAGCCCACAGGTTCCACAGTCTCAGATTTTGGGCTGGAAGGGGGTTTCGGGATTTCCCAGCCCTGCCCGGTGCCGCTGGTGCCGGCAGTGATAAGCTGGCTATCGGCAGCGATAAGCTGGCTATCGCCACCGGGCAGGTTGGTGGCCGCTGCAGCCCTCGCTCGCTGTGGCTGCTGGGGTGGCTTCTTTCTCCATCCCACAAAAGGCACCTCAGCAAAGAGGGAGGACTGAGGAACGGTGTCAGGAGAAATAAACAGCGGTAAAAAAGGTGTGTGACCACGCCGCTGTGTTTTTGGAAAGGTTAGGAAGCTATAATTCGCTACCTTTGAAGGCTTAGTAGTGTTGGGTTTTTACGTAGGCTCTCGCGTGCTGTTTATCTGTCGCCCTAATTGTAGGAAGGCTGGGTGAATTTTGCATTCGACGAAGGGAATTTAAGTTCATTGAGTTGTCTGGGATGCCTGAAGCCTGCGGTTTGTGGGTGTTTCAGGGAACGTGCCGGGGTGTCTGTGCCTGTCGGCTGAGCCGCTCGCTGCTCCGCGCTGGGGAACAGACCCAGGGCAATTTAATAGCAGGGTAACAAAGGTGCTGTTAGTGGACTATAGGTTTTGAAGAATAAAAGGGTTTAAAAATCCTTGTTTCCCATTGTTAGTATTTCAGTTTATTTGAGAATGAAGTCTGGAGGTGCATTTCCGTTCTCTGTGTCTCTGTGGGTTCTTTGCCTTGTTTTCACTTCAGTTTTTGTGGATTTCTGCCATTCAAAAGTGTTCTGACAGTCTGGATCGTGTTGATGGAGTTGTACTGATCGGGAATGAAGGGGTTTAAAAGTCCATTTGTAGGCAGGAGAGTGTTACATGCAGTTTGGAGCTTTTATAGTGTAGTACGAGTAGGATAGTTTGGGGGTTTTTTTTAAGATACTTATCTGACAGGGATTTTCAGATTTATATTATTACTCTTAGAGTTCTGTTATAGGGCAGTTGCTTTGTTTTCCTTATGCTTATTTTGTTTTGTGCAGCATGTAAGGTGCATTACGCACTTTGTTACTGTGTTACCCGAGGTGTTGGGACTCCATGAGCCTGGGTGATGCTGCTGCTGTTGAGAGGAGTAAGAAACTATATTCAAATAACATGCTGGATAATAGTCAATTAATCTATATGTTTCAAACATCTGGGGTGATAAGAGTTTCCATTGTGTAGAAAGCCTGTTTGGTCATTTTGCAGCATAGTTACCTGGCCATTGATGTCCTTTCAGTCCCCACGTGGCGCACTGGTCCTTACAGGCCACTTCATTTAGCTTACCCATGCTTTTTTTTTTCTTATTTTGTCTTTTGAATGTTAATTCTCCAGACAGTTTTCCATTTTGAGGTAACCGGAATTAAAATGTTTTCTATAAAGCCAGTTAGTTCTGACGCTGCTGCTGTCCCTGGGTGGTGATGGAGTTCCGAGGTTTGCTGTGGCACTTTGGCTCATCTCACCAACAGCTGGGCCTCGATTTGCTTCCTCGGCGATGAGGATCGGCTGCTCTAACTGGATGCGTATGGGCATTTCTTTGCATCTCTGAAAAGCAGTCTAGAAAGAAAGTTCCCGTTGCTTGACGAAGCGACTTGATGGGGTTCGTGTGTGTGGCTGATGTTGGCAGTTACACGGCTCAGTCCTGGAGCGAGGACTGTGATGAATCCAAGCCCTGCGTACAGACCGTGCTTTCCTGCTTTAAACTAAACTCTCTTCCAGTGCCCTCTAATTAGCTCTGGGGTTTTTTGTTTATTTATTTATTTTTTCCCCAACAGAGGCTTATAAATTATTAGTCAGGAGCTCGGCAGGAAGGGATAAATATTTAATAGTCTGGCCTTTATTTGCTTCCACCAAGCAGTGGTACCTTGCCATGCTTGTTCAGTTTACATTACGTCTGCTGATTTGGAAGACTTCTTGTTGACTGGATTGCATAATAGGAAAGGAAACCATGAAGCTACAGACGCTTTTCCATACTTGTGAGCTTTTAAAAAGTAACTTAATATTTCTTCATTCTGACAAAACTAAGAATAGTGTATGTGACCTGGACCTGGTGGCAAACGTAGGTGTGTGTTGGTTGTGGAAGGAGAAATTAGCACATTGGGGTCAGGGGAAAAGAAGAAGCTTCAGTATTAAGACTATTTTGCGTTAGAGGGTGAAATGAAGAGTCATACGTGTTGTCTTGGTGACCATGTAACCTGCTGTCTAGTGGGTAGGTGCAATTTGCTCCTGGATGCGTAATTTAAATTCCTTATTTTATCTTAATACTCATATTACGCAGCTCTTTCATATTTACAAACCAGGCCGGCTTTCAGAACTTCCTGCAGGTTTTGAGAAGTGGTGACATTTTCTCCTTTACTCTTCAGCAGTTTCTTTTACATCCACCCTTGTGCTGGGGAATGTTGAATATCTCTAAGTGTGCTTCTCTTTCATGGTATTTTAATGTAACAGCTGCCTGGGACGCTGCGTGGGGTTCTTGTTTGGTAAATTATTGCTGACGTGGGTTTCTGAGAGTTGCTTGCAAATGAGACTTTTAAAGTAGGTTCTTTTTTGCTCTTTGGCAGTGCAGCACATGCTCCTGTTTGAAAGCAAGGGTAGCAGTTTCCATTATGATTTCTGCAGTTCTTCCTCCAGGTGCGCTTGGCCCTTGATACTTGAATGAGTACCTTTTCCAAGGCACTATTTTTCTTGTAATTAGATGTAATCGAGAAAATGGAAACTATTATTTTGTGACACTCAGTGTTTCGCAGGCGGCCAAAATGCAGAAGTTGTGGGGTTCGGTGGATAGTTTATTTCTCTGCGGAAAACTCTTACTAAGCAGCTGAGAGCTATTGTTTGGTGCAGGTAATGGTCTTGCTGAATCACATCCTTCCAGCAGGAGATGCTTGTTCATCCTGCGGTGCTCACGGGCCTGAGCAGGGTGGACAGACTGCCCCGGTGCGGACAGACTGCCCCGGTGCGGACAGACTGCCCCGGTGCGGGCAGACTGCCCCAGTGCTGAAACTCTCTCGTGGGCAATGTCTGAGTCAAAGCCGTTGCAGTGCAGCTGTGCAGGATAAGGTCTATTTCTTCCCAGCATTGCAGGCGTCCAGTTATATTTGCACTAAAATTATAGACTTTGACGTATCCTTTTTTCTTCCTCCAGCTTCATGTTTCCTGTCGCAGGTGGTCTGGGCCCCCCTCAAGGTGTGTATGAACTTAACATTTTGAGCACAAAGCTCTTGACTTTGTTTAGATACATTAAACAGCTTAAAATAGTTCTGCACTCACACTCAGAAGCGTGATTATTAATTTCACTCCGTAGCTGTTGTTCCCCTTGAATTCAGTCCTGGTGAGCTGGCTCTTGCAACTCTATTTATACAATTTCTGTGCGATGTTGAAGAAGCGGCGTTACCAGAACGTATGTTAAAGATCTAGGGAAAGTACATCTTCATTTTTAACCTGAATTTGCCTTTAAGATTTTTGTGTTATTTTGAGTCTGGTATTTAACCTCTTTATGCTTCATGTACCAGCTGTGTATGCCCATAGTGTGTGGGTGTTGCAAGACCTGGTAAATATTCACAAAGCACAGCAAGACCCTGGGACAAGAGTCACAACCTGAGTGGAAGGTATTAATACAATAGGAGAGCCTCAACCTTTACCTTTGTTCCCGTTGCAGTGCTGTAGTTTAATTAATGGAAAAAACAGAGAGGACTTGCAGGGAAAGTGGAGGGTTTTCTTATAAAAATCCCAAGGACTGATTTGTGGGTTCTTCCTGAATGTGTCTTGTCCCTCGTGGGGTGTTTTTGTGTGTGATATTGTTATGGAATTTTATAATTATCTCATGGTGTGCTGGTAAACACTCTGTGTTAGTGTGTATCTCCTAAGACAGGAAAATATGAGCTATGAAAATAGTGAAATATAATCCACTAGGCTTTATTCAGTGAAGTAATACATTCCAATTTGTCCAATTTTGTTGAAGTTTAGCTTTTCCTGACCAATGTTTTAACCATTCTAATAGATGTAGTGGGATAATTAAGCTACGGGCAAGTTATCCAGCCAGATCAGAGTGTGCAGTTACGGTGTGAAATAATGAATGTCTTTCCCAAGACGTATCTTCAAAAGTGGCCAGATTGTAAGTTTTCCCTTTCAGGAGAAACAGACAATTATCAGCACCAGTCAAATCTTAATTGGAAATTACCATTTCAAAAATCACATGGAAATAAACCCACAGACAGTCCTGAGGATGGTGGGAGAATCCATCAGCTGAGTTACAGGGAAAGCCCCATCACCTTTCTTCCCTTACACTGACCAGTAGCTGAACTAAGGGAATTCTGTGGCTGCTTGCAGCGTAGCTTTTTTAAAATTTACTTTTTAAACCATCCTGCAAGACTGAAAGTTTCTTCCCTTGCTTTGCTGGTTTAGTAAGGGGAAAAAAAATAGAGAGATGGAAAACCGAAAAGCTTTCAGACTAACTGGGAGCTTACCCTGTTTGACGTTCCATTGCAGGGATGATTCCTATGCAACAACAAGGATTCCCGATGGTTCCTGTCATGCAGCCCAACATGCCGGGCATGATGGGCATGAATTACGGTTCCCAGCTGCCTCCTGGCCCCATGACCATGCAGGTTTGTGGCGATGGGACGTGGGGGGACGTGGGGTACCCGGGTGTCTGTCGGAGGTGGCAGCTGGTGCCACAGCCCTCCCAGCGCTGCCGTGGGCCGAGCGGCTGGAACGTGGCTGCACACTGAAGCGTGGGTGTCAGTCCGTAGTGGGACATCGTATTTTATAGTAGTCTCTTGGAAGATATTTCTGACAATTTCAACAATTCGCCAGGTTTTGTTGGGATCCGGATAGAGGGAGTGGGGGAGTTTGACACACATTACTCACTGTTGTAGAGAGAGCTGAGGGTGCAGTGCGAGGACAGCAGCAAGAATATTTAAAGTAACTCGAACATTATAGAGCCCACTCAAAGATGTCAGAATCTGCACTTTGATTTCATGGTGCGTGTTATGACACCAAAGTGCGATGGGAAGCGTGGTCTCTGAACAGGAAAGGAAACAAAAGCGTTGGCAAGATGCTGAAAATCCACCACATGCCACCTACTCCACAGTGTGGTTGGTAATAGTATCGAATCGTTACGTAACTAGAACTTAAAACTCCCAGAACACGCCTCTTCTAGGGTTTTAATTTTGCTTTGTGCTTTTTCTTCTTTGCTTTGGTTTTATGTACTTACCATTAAGGTGACGTATCATGTAGTATTTTAAATGAGACCTTTATAAGGTGATAAGAAGTGTCTGTGTACAGTCTGATCATGACCGATTCACTGAATTGTTTTAGCCCTTCGTAACTCAGATGCTGGAGTTAATAGAATTAAGTTTTGCAAGTGCAGGTGGCAATTCATAAGCTTGCTTTTTAAACACCCTGTTCTAGGGAGCACAGAATCTCTTAAATGTGCTGTATTTCCCCACTTGATATTTTCCCATTTGTCCTGCGTCCCGTGTTTCATTCTCATTCTTTCTCTTGCTTAGAGTAACTTTGCCTTTAACTCTGCTGTTGCTAATTGAGGAATAAGAACAAGATATGAGTAGCTTATATTATGTTTTCTCTCCTTTAATCTTTTGTTTTCTCTTTAGCACCATATGTGCTTATGTACAAATTTGCACTTTGCTGCAGTTTAATGTGTTGGCATGGCTTCGTAGCCAAATTGTTATGTGACAAACAGAATTCATTGGATCTTGCCATCTCCTTACGCTCCCTTCCCACTCCCTCCTGGAATTTATTAGATTAGGTTTGTAAAATTTATAGTAGGAAGATGTTTTTATAAGAGCTGGCCTAAAAATAATAAACAACTTTTGTTCTCTTCCTACGTGTTTTGATACCAAATACAAAATGGTTAGGAAAGTAAATTATTTTCTGGCTCCTATATTAGGCAAACCTTGCTGCTCTCTCTGCACCAGAATGGATTTAGCAGTGACTGTTTCTGCTATGGGTGCAGTTTATTCAGAGAAGTCTCCTCTTGGCTGTTGTCATATCCCGTCCTTCTCCCCTGGGTACGCGGTGTTTGCCCACTGACCACACTTTGCCAGCGTCCATCCTTGGTTAGGAGCGTGCCACTCCAGCGGGGAATTTAGAAGTATTATGCAATCACTTAGAACAGGAATCAAACCCCCAAGTAAACCCAAAAGCAGGTACCTTCCTGCTCTTGAGGTAGGTTGCATGGCTTTGAAGCTTTGATTTTTGGTGTTGGAATCCTTTACGAAGCACAAGCGGTTCCTGAGAGGGAGGAGTGCCATCTACCGAGGGAGCAGCGCTCTGCTCCGCGCTAGACGCCGCTCACCAGCTCTTAGCGCTCTGTGTTCATGACACCTCCCTGCTTTGTGTAATTGCCGCTGGTTTAGCTTTCCCTATGGAAAAAAAAAACCCTCTTGGGACTTGTATGATTTCTTTCGCTCCAGGGTGGCATGGCCTTGGGGCCGATGCCAGCGACTGGGATGCCTTACATGGGCCAGGCGTCGTTCCTGGGGATGCGCCCGGCAGCCCCCCAGTACAGCCCGGACATGCAGAAGCAGTTTGCCGAGGAACAACAGTAAGCAACGCTTTCCTGACTTTTGGGGAACGTTAAGGGAGAGATGTAGTCTGGAGGGGTAACCCACACAGGAAAAATATTGCTTGTTTCTCCAGCAGAGTAGTCTGCTTAAGGCTGTAGAATATTGTTGAGGTGATTCCGTTGCGTTTGAAGGCCATTTATGAAGTTAGTAGTGGCTGTCATACAGCTCCAAGAAGAAGAAATGTGTACACTAAGCCATCTGAATTTGGGACAGAAGGAATGGAACAATGAAGCAGAAACTTGCCGTGAAAATTGTAATGAAAAGTTATTTTTAGATTTTTTTTAAAAAGTCGTTTTGCTTCAGGAAGAGGTTTGAGCACCAGCAGAAATTCTTAGAAGAAGAAAGAAAACGGCGTCAGTTTGAAGAGCAGAAGCAAAAGCTGAGACTCCTAAGCAGTGTGAAACCCAAGGTACGTCCTAGAAAATAAGCAGGCTGTTTCTTTCTTCAGGTTTTTGTTTTCAATGGCTTTTAATGGGATGGGCTTCTCAACAAGCAAATAAATGGGGAGCTTATATGAGACATCAGATTACGTCGTGAAAAGCATGTGGAGTAGTTAGTCCTTTACACACTCTTGGTGTGATGTTAAACAAAGTCTGGTGTTGAAACTGAAACCAGCTTTCGAAAAATAAGCCCACGTGCAGTGTAACATTTGGGAACAGATCAACTTTCTAGAATAGAGAATGTTCGTTTTGTTGTTTGTCAACTTTGGACAAAGTTGTGGACATTTGCAATGAGCTCAAAGGCTCTTACCGGTGAGAACAGAAACAGCTGAGTAAGGTTTGTGTGTTGCTTCTGTGCATTAAGCTATGGCTGAAGACTTGAAAACACCGTTATGGTGTAGTCTGCAAAATAAATGCTTTCTAAAGATGGGAGTTACTGCTGATAAGCTTCAGGAAGGCACCACTGGAGGAAAAACAAGTGTAACAGCAGGCACTGCTAGTGTTTGTATTGAAGAAGTGTGGATATTGAAAGCAAACTGCCCTGTCCTGTGAATGTTTAAAAATGTGTTCTGTGGTCTTTCAGACAGGTGAAAAAAGCCGGGATGATGCTTTGGAAGCCATTAAAGGAAATTTAGATGGTTTTTCTAGAGATGCTAAAATGCACCCAACACCAGCATCACATGCAAAGAAGCCAGGTTTGTCATTTTTCTCATCTTCCAGCTGAAAATAAAGCTCTGATGTTTGGAATCCTCATCAGGGGGAACTAATTCCAAGAAATACTTTTATTTGGTGGTACAAAGTGAATGGATTAACTGTTTTGTAAAATGAAATGTCATCCTAGTTACTGTTTGCTTCGTCAGGTTATGAGGGTGAAATATTAGATACCAGCATTTATTAGAAGGCTTGAAATCTTTAAAAGAAAGCTTAATGCGTTGTGCTTGATGTGAAATATCATGGAAATTGATAATGCGCTTGTTCTTTTCTAGTCAAAGCATTAATTAATATTTTGCAGAGTGCTTTTGAAGCCGAGAAGCGCTGTACAAGTGCTAAGAATGATCAAAACATTGTATAATTAATTCAATGTGCTGTAGCAGCTTCCTGGAGTCGCACTGCCCGGCCATGGCCAGACCAGAGCCTTCTGTGTTCTCTTCTCAGCAATCACTCCATTTGTAACAATTGCTCCTAGAGGTTTCCTGTGGGTTGTGGGATGGTTTGTCCTGCGTCCAGCCTGACACAAAGCTTATCTAGACAAGCTTTTCCCTCTGTCAAATGTTTATCTCTACTGTGGATTTCCTCTTTGATAATTTTGAAGCTACAGGTGGTTTCTGACAAATTTGCCCGAGTAGCTATGCGAGGGATCAGACAGCAAATTGCCTAAATGAGTACACATTTCCTGTGGATCTTATGATAGATTATTGAGCTTTTGAAGATAAAACGCCTCTTCGAGCGAGAATGCCCCCATCTACACCCTCGTTATGTCCCGTTTGAAATATTACCTCAACGCTTGTTTTGACCCGGTGTGTTTAGGAAAAACTGAATGCTTCCGTAGCCCATGGTAGGAATCAAATTTCAATCAATGTGTTGACATCATAAAAATCTGGGAGAGGAGACGCGTGGTTGGAGGCGGCTGCTCAGTTTTACCTCGTGTGCGTTATGCTGACAGCAGTAACTCCACACGTCTCTCCGATAATGCATCCGCTGTTTCCCCACCCCTCCGCAGTGTGAACCTGGCCTTTCCCACTTCTCCTGCCTTTCCACCCGTGGACCTTTTTCCTCATCACTTTGCGTTGTGTCTTCATTCCATTTTACAGATCATCCCACATCATCCCATTCCGCTGTATCTGTTTCCCACTCTGCCTTCCCTGATGATGAAGAATTTAGTGACTTTATCCAAGGGCCCGCTGAACCCCCCCGCGTGGTGCCCGCGGCCACCCCCCAGCCTCTGCAGCCCGCGCGCCCCGGTGCCGAGGCCGGGCAGCGCCCTTCCCCGCAGGCTGCGCCCCAGCCTGGCCCTCCAGCCCCAGGGTTTCCCATCCCGCATGCTGCAAGTGGCCAGGGTCCTTATTTCCCTACCTCTGCATCTTCACCCAGTATCCGTAAAACAGGTAACTCTAACGTATCTTTTTTTTTTTTACATGTCACCTTCTGTCATAGAGCTACGCAGAGTCTTTATTTGTTTTCTTGGGTTGTATTGCAGTCTGTCTGAAAGAAGTAATACTTGGGCAATTAAGTAGAAACCCGACCCATGGGAAAAGAAGAGTTAAGTCCCCTTCTCCTTCCCTTAGAACTGCGCTGTGGAAGCAAGTCGTGTGGGTCCAAAGATCACTAAATATGTGTATGGTTGATCTGAAGTGAATTAAGTCTTGTGTGCTAGCATCTTTGTAGCAGAAAATGATACACTTAGGTGGTGGTATAAAAAATAACTATTATGCTGGTGTGGAGCGCTTGTGTTCTTCCTCTCTTGGGGGCTAAATGGATGTTGGTGAGATTAACATGAAGAATTTTGCAGATATAAGTAGATATTGGATACTTCTGCTACCAATGCCTAGATAATTTTACAATGGTAATTCCAATACAGAAAGTAGCTTCATGTATTCCTTCTACTTATTGCTTTTTGGTTTTTGAATTTGTTGTGTATGCATGGTAAGTAAAGGGCAGAATCAGGCTCTGAAAGTGTTTGAACGGGGTGGTGCTCCTGGTCTGAGCTGGGACAGATGCTCATCTTGATAACGCACCAGTGATACTTCTCCTTTGAAACTGTGGAATTGCGGTCCAGGTGGTGAATAACAGAATGTAAGTGATTCCTCCTGCTGTTTATTCAGGCTCTTCCTTGGAGGAGAAAGTCTTAGATAATGGCTCCAATGAATCTGAACAGGAGCAAAGCAAACTTAAAATATCCGAAGTTGGGCACAAAGCCTCAGCTGCAAGCCACGGTCATCCCAGTGTGCCCGTCACTGGCTGGGGTGCTGTAGGTGCACTCGAAAGGGGTCCCACTGCTGCAGAGGTGCACAAGGCTTCAGAACAAAACAGAGCAGTTGAAGAGTGTGGTGAGCAAACGAAACACTTGACAGAATTTCAATCTAATAAGATGCTGCTTGAATGCTAACACTCTGTACACTAATTCTAAGGCAAATCCTGCATCATTTTGCTCTGAACGCCTGCTTGAGTAATTTGTCAGTGCCTCTTGCTCCTTGCTAAAAGTGTAACCACTATGATTTTGCTCTGAACTTTTTCCACGTGAATTTACTGCTGTGATCACTTTTAACGTGTTTGTTTAATCAGGTCTGCTGTTTTAAAATATTCTGTCATCTTCCTTGGGGGGAAAAAAAGTCCTCTCTAAAGATTTTTTCTTTTTAATTCTTTAAGGAAATGTGTTACTAAAGATGGTTGATTTCATAGTGGGTTTTCATCTTCTAACTTGGAGGGGATACAGTTGTGCTAGGTTACAGCTCTTAGCTAGTTACTATTGTTTCCCAGACAATTTGCTGCTCATACGCTTTATGTCTAAAACTATCTGTGCTTGAGGGATCAACATTTCAAAAACTGGACTAGATGAAAACTTCAAGCAAGCTTAGTTCCAGTTTGGGTTTTACTAAAGCTGACCATTGATGGTTTACTTCTGTTTTGTTCCAATCAAAGTGGATGCGAGGTCCCGGGTGCACCTTGGGCAGTGCTCTGACGTTGCACTCGGGGGTTACGTGAACCGTGGGCTCCGCTGTAGTCAGGGATGGTGAAAGTACATGTGGCCCTTTGCGTAATCTCACTTTCCTGGGGGGTGAGAGGACGTGCTGTTACTGCCAAATCATTCTAGTTATGGTGAAATACGTGTTGCTGGTTTTCTCTGCGCACAGTGATTCCTCTGTGACCTCTTTGCCTGAAATGCTAAATGCTGCTGACCTAGTACTGTCTAGTGTCTGAGATCTTTATAGTCTGAACCTGTGTATCCTAATACAACTGTCTTTTTCTTCCTGCATGGAACACGTTTAGGAGTTGGAGTGTTCCCTTCACAGGACCCGATTCAGCAAATGATGCCTCCTTGGATTTACAACGACAGCTTGGTCCCAGGTAAACCAGAAAGTGCGCAACGTAAAGTGTGAATGCACCTGTGCTTTACGCTGCCGTTTATCGATCCGAGTATTATTCTTCAGTCACCACATGAATCCTATATCTTCAATACGTTAAATGTAGTTCTATCTGTGTTTGAAGTATGGATTTTATTTATTTTAAATGTTTTATCTAGAACTTGTTACGACAGAGGTTATACTGGTAGAGGTTGCAGTGCTGATAATACTGCTTTTGGGGTAGTCTGGTTTTCGGCATGTCTTGTAATTAAACAGGCTCATTTCTTAAGGCTGTTTATCTTACTTATGCGAATCACTCAGTAAACAGAAAATGAAATGCTGTAGTAAATACTGATTACACTGAGGTTTAAATACATAAAGCTGTTACAACTATCTTTTTATGTGGATTATCCCGCAACTTCATTAAAGAAACATGTTTTGAAATAGAGCACTAATTGTATTTTTTATAAAATATTTCTTTGCTTGTTTTAAACTTGTCTGTAAAGACCATCCAGTAACACATTTAGATGAAACGTGACCTAGTAGTCACTGTCTAACGCTGACTCCCTCTTCACAGAGTTGTATAAGAAAATTTTAGAAACCACTCTGACTCCTGCTGGCATAGACACAGCGAAACTCTATCCCATCCTGATGTCGTCTGGGTTGCCCAGGGAGACCCTTGGACAAATCTGGGCGTTAGCCAACCGCACGACCCCCGGGAAGCTCACCAAGGAGGAGCTCTACGCCGTCCTGGCCATGATCGCCGTGACTCAGGTACAGCCGATGCCACGGAAACCAGTGCTAAAACGGAGTTCGCCAATCTGCTGTAGATTGTGTTGGCAGGAGTGGCTGTGAACCACAGCTGTAGTAAAGTACTCCTGCTTTTGAAGTCCAGAGGAGAAGCTCCCCTTGTACCTTCGGTGGGATTGTAATTACATCCCTTGCTCCCTTGCACTTACATTTCAGTTACTCCTTTCCTTAGTGTCGGTTGAAGATAGTTGTTTGATGTGCCTACCAAACACATGCATATGTATTTCTAGTAGAAAATACTGGCTGGTTTTCTTCTGTTTTATACGCCGCTGTTTTCCTCAAATGATATGGTTCCTGTGAACAGCTAGACTGGCCACATCTCTCCTGCACCAGGCAGGCGTCAGTACTCTCTGTGTAACCCCAGCGGTCAAGGTGTTGAATATGATTCACTTATAGAGGCTCTTTATAGCAGGTTTTGCTTTGGAAGGTTTATTTGAAGCTTGACCAGTACCCTGTTCTTTCACAGTCTCAGTAATACAAGCTTGAAACTGGAACTGAGAACGCAATATGCCTTGTTGTTGATGTGTCCGTGCTTGCGTCTGCTTTTCCAGAGAGGAATGCCTGCAGTGAGTCCCGATGTCCTAAACCAGTTTCCAGCTGCCCCCGTTCCTACTCTAAGTGGGTTTCCGATGGCGCTGCCCGGCGCGGTGAGCCAGCAGCCCCTGCTGCCCTCGGCGCCGCCGGGCTCCGTGCCGCTCAGCATGGGGCCGAGCGTGCTGGGGATGAACGTGCCGGCACCGGCCGGCGGAGCCGCGGCGCAGCCCTCGGGAGCCTTCCTGCCGGCCTTCCCGCCCGCACAGGTCAGCTCGCTCTTCTGCACAACAGATCTCGCTTGGCCTGGAGAGAGAATTAGCCTGACCCTTTCGAAGCTGCGTAATAACAACAGACTTTAAGTCAGCAGCAAAAAATGGAGCTGAAATCTAGCATGTCATGTCTGAAAACGTGAAGTCACAGCACTAAGGATGTTATGTTATTTTGTTCTGTTTCTTTCTGGTGACATTAGTAGAGGTACAAAAGCTGCCTCCATTACAAACTGCCTGCAATGAAAGAGGATTTTCGTTGTAGTTTGAATTTTGTAATGCACATGAAATGGAATTTTAAGTTAAACTACACAGCAGACTCTATTAGCTGGTCAAATAAGTCAGAGTTTTCAGGAGAAGCTGAGAAGTATGAAAACCTTTGATTCACAACACTGTAAATCATGTAGGGGATGCATTTTGCTGTTTGCAAATATGGCTTATCCTTCTTTAGAAAATATTTCTTCGGATGCTTTTGCTGTGTGTATTGATTTTAAAGTTTTAATATTTGTCATGTAGTAAAAGATGACGTGGCTATGATTAACTCTAAGTGTCATGTGAAAGGAATAGAGGTCCTTCTTTCCTCCCTTCCCTCCCCCCTTGTCAGTCACGTTACTCTGAACTGCTCTTGTGCTATATGACCATTTAAAAAGACAACAATATAACAATTTACATGTTGTTTGTAATTCAGGTGGTAAAAGCAGAAGATGATGACTTCCAGGAGTTCCAAGATGCTTCAAAGTCTGGCTCCCTGGACGACTCTTTCAGTGATTTCCAAGGGGATGGCGCTGGCTCCTCCAAAGCAGCCGGTTCACAGCACCGGAGCAGGTAGGAGATGTTTGATTTCCACCCCTTCGGTATTTTAGAATTCATTTAAGAAAGGAAATGTTTTCCTCTTTTGTTGGTAGCTTTCTAGTCTGTGATTTTCTTCTATCACCTGCCTTCTACTCTGCCAGTTTCTTTTGAAGGTTATTACAACTACAATTAGGCTTCCTGAATCAAAACTGACATTTGATGTGCCATAGGTGGCTGGCCGTTCTTTGGCATTCTAGTCAGCGTGCTGAGGGAAATTGCATTTACGAGGTATGGGGATAGGTTTTCAAGTGTTTGTACCACCACACAGGCGATTGAAAGTTACTTCATACTGTGCACTCAGGCGAAAATCTTACATTAAGCTATTCAGAAAAAAATCCAGCAGGATGGAGGAGTTCTGCACTGAGTGCCTGTGCTTCCATTAAAGTATGAGCCTGTGCTTGCTGGGGTTGATAGAAACCACTTGCTGACATCAAGGTCTTTCTTCAGGCTCTCAATGTGGACCCCAAAATTCATGCAAAGAGCTCTTAAATGACCGAGAACTCCAGTGGACAGGGCGTTTGTTATTTCTGTTGTTTCTCTGGCCAGTGCTTAAATTTTCAATAACTGACTGCAGATCTCAGTTGAAATCTCATTCAGACTTTGGCAGTCTCGGCTTTTCATCTGGGCGACTGCCAAAATGTAATTCTGGATCAGGCAAATTTTGCATCACAAAATAAGTAAGCACGTTTGCTCCCTTTCGGAATTTACAATTAATCTTTCAGAGTCCTGCGATTACCAAATTTCAGTGTTGTTTCCTTTCACTGCGCATGGCCAACTGTAACGTCCCTCCCAGGTGTCTGACTGTAGGCAGACAGGTTTCCTGGGGCCGAAGTGGCTGTTCTCAGCTGCAGGTACACCTGGCGCTTTCCAGGTAAGCAGTGATCACCCGTTCCTTCCTCACCAGTGACGCTGGACGGGGATGCTAACACAAGTTGTCCTGTTACACTGTGCCTAGTGCTGCTCCATGTAAGAAGTTGCATTTTGCTGATGTCAGTCAATGCCACATGCATCTGAAGATGCTCAGAGTATATCTTTGTATGTATTAGATGTCATTTTGCAATTAAAACTATTGTGTTACTGCAAGTTTTAACAGAAACATTGTTTGTAAATCCCACAATGGGAAGTAGGGGATCATAAACAAAACTTTAAAATGGTGTTTCTTTTTCAATTCTCTTTATTCAGTTGTAAAAGCGCTCCGTTTTGAACAGAATGTTACAATGAGCTATAATCTAATTGCTTGTGGAGCTTTATTTAAGAAAACCCATCTGTAGAGTACAGCTGATTAACCATTACATTTGCCAAGATTGCATATCTAACGGCCTGTTTTGCAGTGATGTGAAATTTAATTATATTACCAGCGCTATATTTTTTGACATTGCGCTGTCTGCAAGCACCACAGAGCGTCGTCAACACGTGTGCGGGTGCTGGCTCTGTGTGCTGCTTGTAGGCTGCTGATGAGGAGATGTAAATGGCTCTGCAAAGATTCTTGCTTCAGGCTGAAGAACGACATAGACATTCATTCACGTTTTCAGTGTGCATGGTATTGAATGACATAAAATCGAGGGAAGATGCATCATTCGTATGTAAAGGATGTTGTGTGGAGCTACCAAGGTCTGATGAGGGGCTCCTGTGGAGGGCGAGCAGAGCTCTTGCAGAATGTCTTCTACATCTTCCAGCAGACAGGGTGTTGGGTTATTATGGCAGTTTTACTCTGTAAAGTAGAGTGTGTTTATGTGCCAAAATATTTCCTTGTGTAACTGTGGACTAATCCTTACTCTCCTGTTTAGATATGTAACCTTGCTGATTTGCTCTGACAGAAATTCAAGGCTATCCTTTCCGTCCTTTTGAACAGTGCTTCCACTTTAGTCTCTTAATTTTGCAGTATGTAATGAAATATAATCAAAGGTAGATAAGGTGAAAGTAGGGAGCTGGCAGATCTCGTGGAGGTTGAACTCCTGCCTGTATCCGGTTCTGTCAGGGTGAACTGTCCGTATGTTTTTGTGGGCACAGTGCTGGTTACCAGCAGCGATTCCTGCGTGTGCCGGTGCTCGGTGTCAGCTCCCGCGCTCTGAGGCTCTGGGGTGTTTTGTTCATGTTTTGGTTCGAATTAAACTCAAGAAGGGTGAAAATTGACTTCTGGCCTGAAGAAATATGGTTGAGATAAAGTGCGAATTCACTCATCAGTTACCCAGCTGCCTCTTTACACGCTCTTATTCTTAATCAATATTTGAGGTAGTTTGCAGCAGGGTCTGGATTAAGAACTCTTTAGGGTACAAGCTTAGGTTTAGTGATCCAAATTGTGTAGTCATAACAAGAGGCTCCTTATAATAAAACTTGGAAATGTAGATTTCTTACGGATAAATTAAGGACGTTTGCTTTTATCTCTGTTGTTTTTAGCGTTCCTGCTTTACTAGTGCCCCTCCCAGGTAATAAGACGCTCTCTTCAGCTGATAAGTACGCTGCGTTTAAAGGAATAGCGGCCGAGAAGCCTCCTGAAAGTACAGCTGCATTTGGAGGTAAAAGCAAAAATACACAACCCCTATGAGCAATTTATTGCAATATTTCATATGTCTTGGTTTTGATAAATGATGAATATTTAAAAACCCAAGCAATTATGTCAATATAAAATTGATGGTACGAATTCCCAATATCTTTATGTAAACGTGCTCCTCTTCTCATTTGCACTAGATGCTGGAGACAAGTACAGTGCTTTCCGTGAACTGGAGCAGCCAGCAGAGAGCAAATATTTAGGTAAGCATTATGGCTTTTGGAGCTGTTTTAACCTGGTTTTATGATTATTTTTATGAGCTGCAGAATTTCCATGGCTAGAATTCTAGAATAATGGTGCTTCTGCTCCTCTGAACCGCTTAGCAGGAAGGCTGCTGGAAATGTAGTGTAATATACTATTGAACAACCTACATGTTGTATTTCTGGATAATTGGCATGTGTGGGTGATTCTGAGTTTTATTTTGAAATTATAATATGGCTGGAGTTTGTTCATTTTAGCTAAGGAGTAGTCTTAGAAGACAGAATAAGATGCTTCTGGGCAAAACTGCAACAATAGTTAGGGCAGAATTTAAACTTTTTATGGTCTCTGGTGCTCTAAGAATAAATCTGATCGCTTTTTTTAAATCTGCGTTTGACTGGTTTTGATTGAGAAAAATAAAACTTAGATGGCATCTGAGGGGCCGCATCTGTGTGATTACATTTTATCTCTTTCCGTACATGTTCTAAAATAGAGGAAATTCCTGTATTCGCCTGCTGCCCAGGTCTGACCGCTCTTAACCCTTTCACCAGCTTACATTTCTAATGGAAAAGTTTGCAGCCCATCCGTAAGTTTAGTTTGCTGTGGTGTGTCAGTTCCAATCAGCGCAGAGCAATTCTGTGAATATTGGTGGTGTTGCTGGTGAATTGGTTTGGAATGGGAGAGTATGGCAGGTGTAGTCGTGATCCTTTGCTACTATTACAAGGAGTATCTTTTAAATCTTAGTTAAAGTAATTTAAAGTGTGACACTGTGCGGTAGCTTAAGAATTAAATGTTAATGGTGTACTTCTAAAATAGAACAAAATCTGTTTATTGGACACTTAAAGTGTGCATCACTACTTTAAAATTACGAGTAGTCTAAATACGTACATGCTGGTGAATGGGTTAAACAACTCAGTGTTTTTCGTGCTCTAAAGAAATTCCTTAGAAAAAATTGTGTCTGAGCAGGAAAAAACTTATAAAATTAGTACATCAAAATATTGAATGTAAATTTGATGAAAACATTGTTAGCTGATGTTTAATCAGGTTTAAATTCCAGCCCTTACATAGCGCTGTGTTACATTCAGTATGTAGCTAAGTAGAGGTGATGAATCACGCTGAGTTCACATCTGTCTGCAGCTTCCTCGTGAAACCCAATCATCCTGAGCAGGAGCCAGGAGATGCCAGAGTTATTACATTTACCAATCACTTAACACCTTTGCACGTTTAAGTGAACCTGACAGAAGGAAAAGATGATAGATTAAAATGAGAGCTTAAAGATGTTCTAAACCAACATGCTCGGACCCCCAGCCTCTCAGCAGGGTTGCTTTCGTCTCAGCCCTTTGCTGACGCCCCGTGAAGAAACTGTGTTTAGGTAACATTTGGAAGGGAAGAAGGGGTGAACTGCTTCTGTTAGAAGGCAAATACTGCATTGGTATGAGTGAAATTCCAGATTACATTCGTTGCTTGGCAAATACAGGGAGGATGAGGTAGGAAAAAGAACAGATGTGGAAGCTGAATGAGACAGTACTGATCACCTTTTGAATCTACTGGTCATAGTTTGTTTTGATATTAGCTCAGCGTGAAGGGAGTTTAATATGACTCGGAGGCTACTTGAAAGACTTAAGTGTTTGCTGGAATGAATATTAGAATCGCTGACCTTGAAACTTGTGTGGTTCATAGAAGTTGAGTTTGCAGTTCCATGTGCATCCTGAGGTCTTAATCTAAATAGTTTGCATAAAAACATCTGGCATTGCATGGAATAATTTGCTTGCTTGCATGGTGTGAGTGTGATGTATTTGTTGTCGCTGCAGTGTCTCATTCCTGTGTTTTGTCTTTGTTCTCAGGAGATAACCTTGGAGAATTCAAGCCTGCAGGAACCGATGATGGTTTCACAGATTTTAAAACCGCTGACAGTATCTCACCGTTAGAGCCGCCCGCAAAAGACAAAGCTTTCCCCACATCCTTCCCTTCTCTGCCCGTTCAGTCCAAACAGCAAACACAAGCAAAGACCTCTTTGAACCTAGCAGACTTGGATCTCTTTTCCTCCACTGGAGAAAACAAGCAGCCGTCCTTTCCACCCGCTTTTAATACAACAAAATCAGGCTCCTTTCCTCCACCGCCCCTTCCGTCTGCCACTGCCCAACCAGCACCCGGCAAAAGTTCAAGCTTAGCCGATGACTTTGGAGAATTCAGTCTTTTTGGGGAATTTTCTAACTGCACGTCAGCCAGTGGACAAGATGACTTTGCAGATTTTATGGCTTTCAACAATAGCAGTGGATTTTCCGAACAAAAACCAGATGACAAATACAACGCACTTAAGCTCGAGGCCGGTCCCGCGGCTCAGTCTGGCTCGTCGGTGAAGAGCGGGCAGAGTTCTGTCCCCACCGCTACGCCCACCAAGTACGATATCTTCAAACAGCTTTCTCTGGAAGGCGCTGGGCCGGGTTTCGAGGAGGCGAAGGACAACACGCTTTCCTCTGGGAAGAGCGATGATGATTTTGCCGACTTCCACTCTAACAAGTTTTCCTCCGCGTGCAACAGCGCGGATAAGTCGCTGGTGGACAAGGTCGCAGCTTTCAAGCAGGCCAAAGAAGACTCTGCTTCAGTGAAGTCCCTGGATCTGCCTTCCATTGGCGGCAGCAGTGTGGGCAAGGAGGATTCTGAAGACGCCTTGTCTGTTCAGTTTGACATGAAACTGGCTGATGTGGGAGGAGATCTTAAGCATGTCATGTCTGATAGCTCTTTGGATTTGCCAACAGTTAGTGGCCAGCATCCGCCAGCAGCAGGTGAGGAACTGGTTAGATTGCTCTGGTAACGCAGGCGGCGGAGGTTGCAGTGTTGTCTGTGCTCAGTTTCGGTATTATGCAGTAGCCTTTCCGCAGTGAGACGCTCCTGGATCCGCGCGCCCGCCAGCCAACGGCCCCGAGCAGGGCAGGGGGATTCTTCGTCTTAGAATACTAGAAATAGATAGTTCAAACTCCGTGCCGGTTTATTTTTGACATTTGACAACATCGTATTACTGGTACCTGTTCGCTATTGGCACTTAAGGGATTCGAGTGGAAAATTTTCTAACGCAAACAATGTCATTCCATTTATGTTAGCGAGAGGAATGGCAGAGTCTCACTTTAATCCCTTGGTTTCAACAGAGCGTTTGGCTTGGGGACGTAACCCGCTCTGCACTTCTAAAAGGGTGGGCAGAGCGCTAATTTGTGCTGTTAATGAAAAACTGTCTAATCAACAACACCAGTATATTCCCGTTATGGTGGGGCCTAATCTGTGTAGCCAGTATTTTGCAGGACTGCAAGTAGGAGTATTACTTACACTTTTTAGAGTTAAAACCCTCACTGGAATAGTTGTGCAAAGGGCCTGTAAATGCAGGTCTTGAGATTGGTAACTCTTGGGCCTAAATTTATAACCATGGGACTTCTACTTTATCCTTATCAGGTTTTCACCTTCTTTAATTTCCCTTGATGAAAGTCCTCCTGAGAGAGGGAATCGACCGTCTCCGATCTGATTGCATATCATAAAACAAATTTCCCAAGTGTCCTGCTTTTTCTTTCCATATGTACATAGGAGATAAGATGTAGTTAAATGTTCTGTGGCCTTCAATAATACGGGAACCATTACTGTGTTCTAGCGACAAGTATTATGCAGTCAAAGGCTTTTCTGAACGGGAGAGAACATACAAACTGTAGATGTAAAAGCTGTTACTGCAAGAATTGGTTATTTCCATATGAAATATTTCTTCCATTTTTGCAGATATGGGTAGAGAAAATATACAGTACTGTAATTTTGCATTATATAGTATTTTTAAGCAGGGGAGAGAATTAAGTTGGCAACTTTGACGTGGAAGATACTCTAGAACAGGGTACAAAATATCAGGAATAATTTATTAGCAAAAACATTTAATTTTCATATTACTGCTTGGTAAAATTCCAGGTGGAGCGAGCTGTTGAGAACGTAGCAGCTACCGTGGATTCTTGAACGTTTACTTTGGTTTTGAGAGCACTTTTTGCTAGTATTTTTCTAGCCTCTTTGGTGGTAGTTGGACTGCGCAGCTCCTGTGCGCTGGGAGCCTGTGCCGCAGCACTCAGTGATGAGTGGTCGCCGTCTGTGGCAGGAGTGATTTAGGTTTGTTTAAAGGGGTTAGCCGATCATGTGCTTGTTGCTAAACTTTTGAACTCTGAAGTATTAATTAGAAGCTATTTTTATTAACCTTAAGTCTGTATTCTCCTCTGGTGCCAAGTTAGCTGTTTTTTCCACGGGGAGTTTGACTCGGTTCAACTCTGGCTCTCGTAGCAGAGTGAGCTGTTCAATCGCTTCTGTGCTCATGCGGTCCTGGATGTACGTTTGATGCATTTCAAGCTGTGAACTGCTGACGTTCAAGTCCTTTTCTCTTTCAGTTTACATAAGTTAAAAAGCAGGTATTTTTTCCCCCTCTTAATTTCCCTCGATCTGTAAATCTAATGTCAAAAAGGGACAGTATCCCTTTGTCGTCCTCGCTGTGCGGGAGGGGAGACGAGGCGCTGGGAGCCGTGCATTCGCAAGCACCGTGCGGCATCTCCGGCGAAACGGCAGCGGGACAGGAGGGTGACGTGGTCTGACTGTCCTGACAAACCGGTACGGAGCTCTTTGGCCTTTGGTTGTTGGGATTTGACGCTGCACAGCTGCCAGGGCTGTGCAGGTATGGTGGTTGCTTACGCCGGGAATTAGAAAGAAATGGTCGAGTTGCTTCCCACACGACAGACTTTGGTCTCTGGGGAGGAAAGGTTTTCAGTTCTACTCTCTCCAAAGGGGATACTGTCTCTTTAAACTTTGCTAGAATTCTTTGTGTGAAAGGTGGATTATACTAATGTTGCCTGATTTCTCTTGCATTTTACTTCGTATAACCCTTTGAGCCCTGGCTGCATGCTGTTAGTTTCAACCAGGCTGCTTCTTTTAAACCAAATTTAAGTTCCCCCCAAGACAAAAGCATTTTAATTAGCACCTCCTCGTGTCCCATAAAGCTGATTTGTTCTGCGTGCCGCCGAACGCTGCAGCGAGAGCGTGCCCTGGCGCGGGTATCCTCAAAGGGTTATCCATTTGCTGCACTGACAAATCTGTAAAGTACCTTTTTCTTTGGCATTATTGGAGATCTCTGTATATTTTAATCAACTTCAGGTTTTTTGCTGCTTTTCTAATGTCTAATTCCAACTAAACATTTCCTGTGTGAATGTGCCTTCTCAGATCTGCTTTGATATCTTTCTTCTGCAAGTATTGACCTGCATGCTTTATTCTGGTAACGCCCTTACGAGCTCCTGTGTACCACTATCTTTTGTGATTTGTAAGTCCTGCTATGTTAATAAATATTATCTTGGCATATTTTGAAAACGTGGGGATGTGTGTGATTTGTTGCAAACCAGCACTGTCTCTCTTCTTCCTGAGCAATCCAAAGTTTAAAGCCATAGTATCCCCTGCGGCTGCGGTGCCTTTCTCTTGCTGCTCCTCCAGCGCTTCGGCCTCGCTCCTGGCGCTTCTGAAACCTGATGTATCTGGCTGAATATTTCTCAGAAGAGCGGTTTTTGCGAGGGGTTGAATCGAGGAAATGCGTGGCTGGCAGGGTTGTTTCCGTGCGGTGTTTTCGAGGGTGCGCTGGTAGCTCAGGCTCAAGACGAACGCTGTTTCCTCTGTCCTGTTGTCTCATCCGGATTTCCCCGCTGCCAGCCAAGGTTATGAGACATCTTTGTGTTGCTGTCCATGCCTTTATGACCAGGAGCCCATTAAACAATGTGCTGATATTTATTTAGCTAATCTAGAGTGAGTTAATCAGTGCCCCAGAGTAAAGGGCCCGGCTTCCTTTTTCTGTTTGGGAACTCCTGCCTTACTGAATATTGAAGCTTTCAGACGTAGATGCCAGCTGCAAATCTGTGTCACGTAATTATGTCACTTTGAATTCCTCCAAATCCTGGGCTGCTAACAGTTTGGAATTAACAACAAATTAGCAGACACGGTAAAAAGCTAAAAATAATTGAGATGTGGAATAAAGTTAAAGCGTTACACCAGTGCAAAGTGGGGCTTTGTGGTTCCTGGCCATAAGAGCAGAAAACAGACCAGAAACCAGTAGATGTTTTTTCTTCTTTACACTGATCTTGAGAGACTTTAAAAGGAAGAACCAAACCAACACCTCTCTTCATTCTGGAGAACCAGCCCTGGCGCTCGTTGGACTGGAGGCTCGAACATAAACCTGGGAGACTCAGTTCTGCAGGGCTCGTGCTGTTAGTATCGGTTCAGTTAATCACATCTCGAGGGGGGAGAGAGATGTTCATGCCTATACTTTATTACATTTTTGCCCAGACTTGACAGGCAAATTCACTCGCTCTCATTTAGGATAATTCTGCAAATAGAAGAGCTCAACACCATTTATTTCTCCTGCGAAGAGGAGGGTGCGAACGTGTTTGAGACCGGCCCAGCCGAGCCAGAGGGCGCAGAGACGCGGGGTCTTTATTCTGCTGCGAAATGTTGTTTATCACGATAATTTTTTAAGAATAGCAAATTCTTTAATGTAACAGCTCTGGGTTTGAGCTGTTGGTGCTGTTCCACCAGGAACAGACCCGGCTGCCACCTGCACCCCCGACTATTGAACTGTTACCGTTCACCCCTTACGCCGTCTCTGCCTGAATTTGCGCAGAGAATCCTGAATCCTAGTTTGTGAACAGTTAAAATATCGCTCTGCCTCCTCTGCCATGAGCCACTGGTTGCAGGGCTCCCACTGTTGCTGCCCATCCTGCGCCAGGATCCCATCAGGACCACGCTGACCCGGCCCTTAAAAGTGTGTTTTCAGCTGAAAGTCTCACCAGTTATCAAAGAAATCTTTCCCAATAGAGTGTGAATGTGTAAATCTTCACGGAAGGATCATCGCTCTTCCTTTTCATTTAGTGGTGAACACTGAAACAACAACGGTGCTTGAATCTTTGGGTGTTGGAGTCAACACACCTTAGAAAAAAGAAGAGGTAGCTTAGTGCGCTGGGGTGTTTTCGGGATCCCAGGATTAATGGCAGTTGGCTGACATTCTGGAGGTTGTTCTGGCACTCTCTTTCATGCTAGCGAAGCTTTCATTTAACTTCTTTGAACAAACCCGTATATTTGAGAGCACAAGGTGTGGTTTCTCATGATAAATTACCCATCCCTTGCAAGTCAGCTCCTTTTCACCTCAGAGCCGTCTTCCCCTCCAGTTTTGCCACGAGCAGGTGAATTCGTCTCTCGGCTGTTTACCCTCCCATGCACGGCTTGCTCTACAGATTTAATATTCGACTGGCCCTTTGAAATGGGCAGCTCGGGGCTGCTGTTGAGCTGCTCTGGGTGCAGGCGCAGCAGCTGCGGGAACCGGCCCTGGCGACGATCTGGCAGGTGACACATCAGTGCTCCTGCCCCATTGCAAAGGGCCTTGTCTTGTAGTGGCCGTTAAACTCTATCATTAGATTGTATGTTTGTTGGGCTGTTTAATTAGCTATGTATGTGGGTCATGCCTGGAAAGTGGCCTAAAGCGTGGTGCACTCTCCCCTTCCAGTAAAATGAAGAAATGAAGGCAGAAATCTTTTGTTAAAGTGGTTTAATCCTCAGCTGGAGTAAAGAGTCAGCTGGTTCCCACCCTGGCTGTGTTAAACCCAAGCTGCTGTTACTGCCCACCAGCCAGATAAGACCATGATGTTTATCAGACGAGCCTCAGCTGAGATGATGCTAAAGGAATGTATGTCCTGCTCTGGGTTTGCTTCACCTTGAGACCGTTTGACCCCGGGCACCGAGCAGCGGCCGGATGTCTAATCCAAACTGACAACTGTCAATGCTGGACAACAAATGCCAAACGGAGTATAGTAGAGACCTTTTTTGTAATGCTTTGGTGAAATGTGCCCAGCCCCTGGCTCTCTGTGCCCAGCCCCTGGCTCTCTGTGCCCAGCCCCTGGCTCTCTGTGCCTTCGCTGCCCATCAGTCTCAGCCTAAACGTGCAGGAGCAGTTGGGAGTGCAGGGACAGAGCGCGGCAGCCCCGCTCCCTGCAGCTCTTTGCTGCCGGTTCAGCAGCCGGGTGCTCGTGGCACTGCCAGGAACCCCTTGGCCTGTACGTGATTGCCAGGTGAGTATAAATATTGGGAGCTTTCTGCAAAATAGTTGGGTTTTCTCTATACTTAATTGAATCAATAGTTTGTAAAAGCTAAACCAAGATCTTTGCAATATTTGCATCTCTCTCTCGTTCCAGTCTCATTGAAATAACAATTCCCTGTGTTTGTTCCTGCAGTTCTTTAAAACTCTTAACAAGTCGCCGTTGTTTTTATGCGGGGTAGAGAGATTAACGTTCGAACTCCAGCTTCTAACTGTAGGGGTTTGTTTTTCTCAGATGTAGATGACTTAAAATGTGCCCCGTTTGGAAGCTGTAACAGTGGCTCTGCAGTCAGCAGCCTGGCAAGCTATGACTGGTCCGACAAAGAAGATTTTCAGCAGGGCAAGAAGCTCTCGTCCTGCGTCCCGTCCGCAGGAAGCGGATCCTCTGCGGCCACTTCTGTTCTGCAGAAGAAGGAGACCTTGTTTGGCAGTTCAGAGAACATCACCATGACAACAGTTTCCAAAGTGACAACCTTTTCCAGTGAGGATGCTTTACAGGATATTTCCTTTGCAGCCTTTGCAAACTTTAAAGACTCTGGCCCGGTACCCAGCGGTCCAAGTGACGATGACATCGGAGACTTTGGTGATTTTGCGAGACCTTCGGCGGAAGCGCGGGACGCAGCAGCTGACGCAAACCAGGAGGCAGACTTCTTCGCCAGCGATCTCTCCTCTGAGCTGCGAAGAGAGTCCACAGATGACTTTGGAGAATTCCAAAGCGAAAAGCCAAAAATCAGCAAGTTTGACTTCTTGGTGGCAACTTCCCAAGGCAAGGTGAAATCGAGTGAAGAGATGATCCGCAGCGAGCTGGCGACGTTTGACCTGTCTGTTCAAGGTAAGGCTGCTCAGGGAGAGGAAACTCGGCATTCATGTGCTTATCGAAGAGCCATTTTTCTGATCAAATTATAAATGAGCTAATGGAGATTGTTGCAAAGGCTACTGGAAGCTAGCTGAATCTTCTCATTGATTTCCGTGGCATTTGGAGCAGGTCTCTTGCTAGAACAAAAATGTTTGTTGTGCTCAAAAATTGTAAGAATTGGGGAACTGCGGGAAACTGCAGTTTGCACCAGTCACCCAGTGAATGGAAGGCTTTGTTCTTCCAGAGTCACAGGGCATCCCTTGCTACTAGTTTATTCATTTTAAATAGTCTGTGCCTTTGTGAGTAAAAGACTAACTTGCTTATCTGGTATATTTTTAGGGTCTCATAAAAGGAGCTTAAGCCTGGGTGACAGAGAAATCAGTCGCTCTTCACCTTTACCCGTGGCGGAGCAGCCGTTTAGAGACCGTTCCAACACTCTGAGCGAGAAGCCTGCCCTGCCCGTCATCAGGGACAAGTACAAAGACCTGACCGGGGAAGTTGAGGTGAGGAGTTGTCTGGAGCACAGGTAATTGGCACTGACCTTCATCAAGGGTGTCCTGTATCCAGCTCTTTGGGACTTACCTGTTTGAACTTAGGGTATGATTCTGAGGTGGCCTCTGGGCAGGGTTAGATGTTTTGACTGGAAACTGCTCATAAAGAAGGTTTCTTCTGTCTTTAAAGTCTTGTGCAGAGGGCAGAATGCTCTTCTCTGAAAGTCACAATCACTTGCCCTTGCTGGCTAAGCTTGTAACTGGAAATTAGTTGCGACTTAAATCTAATCCCAGCTTTGGCACTGAGACCATTGGCTTTGGGGAATGGCTTAGATTTTTGGCTGTGTGGTGGTTGTTTCTCTTGCTCACGTCAAGAATAGATGGTAAAAGGACTCATTAAATTCTGCTAGTCCCCATTTCTAGAACAGCAGACCTGTAACAAACGGCTTGGCAGTAGAGCAGGTGCAATGCAAGCCTTTCATCAGTTCATGTATGTTTTTCCTTTTGAAGCTGGTTCTGGCTCCCAGAAATCAAATTTTAGAGGTCAGGTGCAATGAGAAAAGTTGAAAGTTTATGGAGCTAATCTGCAAATAGTCTCTTAAAATACATCTTTACTGTGTGTCCGTTGTGACAGGAGGAAGGGCAATGTGTGTGGGAGGGAGCTGAGCCTGTCCTTTTGCTTCCAACAGGAGAGCGAGAGGTACGCGTACGAGTGGCAGCGGTGTCTGGAGAGCGCCCTGCAGGTACCTGTGCCAAGCCCACGTCACACCACACCGGGACAGCTACCATGTGCCAAACCCACGTCACACCACACCGGGACAGCTACCATGTGCCAAACCCACGTCACACCACACCGGGGCACCTACCATGTGCCAAACCCACGTCACACCACACCGGGGCACCTACCGTGTGCCAAACCCACGTCACACCACACCGGGGCAGCTACCATGTGCCAAACCCACGTCACACCACACCGGGGCACCTACCGTGTGCCAAACCCACGTCACACCACACCAGGGCAGCTACCATGTGCCAAACCCGTGTCACACCACACCGGGGCACCTACCATGTGCCAAACCTGCGTTCCACCACACTGGGGCAGCAGGGCTGGGATTACCATGTTTAAACCAAAAGCAGAACATTCCCTCCTCAATTAAAGACCCTGCGCTAATCTCCCTGTCATGTGTGATTAGTTTGGCTTTTGCCTGAATTTTCACGTCAACGAGTTAATTTGGTGTTCCTGTGTTTTGGGGGTCATTTGGGGTGTTAATACCAGCACCTGGCTCTTCAGTGTCTTTTGAGCAATGGGCTGGGGACACACACATTAATTTTTCGGCAAGGGGTTTCGCAGCCAGATTAGTTTTCCTTAAAATTTGGTTTTTTGCATCTGAGTATTAAGCAGTCAGACATTGTTATTAAACCAGATAGCAATGCATCCATACTCTTAAAGCTATTATTTTGGTAATGAAAATATTTAGGGGGATATGTTAAGGTTTTAAATATTCGTACTTTACCCCTGATCTGTCTATAGTTACAGCATGAATGTATAAAACCATGATGGAGTATGGTAATTATTTCTTATGTAATTTGCCTGCTTTTTTTATATAACGGTTTCTGTTGGGGACAGTCTTGTTCAAAATAATTATTTTAAGGTAGATAACACCACCATTTTATGAAATTCATTTCCGCCAGGTCATAAAGAAAGCAAACGACACCCTAAATGGAATAAGTAGTTCATCAGTTTGCACTGAAGTTATCCAGTCTGCTCAAGGCATGGAATATTTATTGGGTATGTTGGAATTGACCCTGTCTCTCCTCTGACAAACAGTAACATATATAATCACTCTTTCCAACATGGTGTTATTTTTTAGCTTAATCTTTGCCTGTACTGAAGTAAGGAACAATTCTTCTGCTAAATAGATGTAACTACTACTTTGAACTAACTGTCCATGAGCATCTCTCGTGTGCCGGGCCTGTTTTGTGCTGTTTCTGAGTTAGAGTTGCAGGGACCTGTGCTTGCAGTGAATTCTCTGCTGTTCTCCCTCCCACTGTGTTTCTGTCACCAGGGGTTGTTGAGGTCTACAGAGTAACCAAGAGAGTTGAACTGGGCATCAAAGCAACTGCTGTTTGCAGCGAGAAGCTCCAGCAGCTGCTGAAGGATATTGATAAAGTGTGGAACAACCTCATAAGCTTCATGTCACTCGCTGCTTTAACGGTAAGACCGGAAATAAGCTACGTCTTTATTAAAAAAAAAAGGTCATAATTATACATAAAGTGACTCCACAGGGTGCCATAACTTTAAAGTTTGTATATGCCTTTTGCAAAATGGAAATGCACTTATTTGTGATATCCAGTTTAAAGCTCCCCATAAGAAAACTGGCATTTATGTGCAAACATGATGTTATCTTACCTAGTGTCTTGATGATTTTGTTAACTGTGGTAAATCTCTTACTTTTAGGGAATTATCCATCCATAGGTACTCGATATCATCCTGTGCAATGGATCCCTTTAACTCAGTGTGTACCAAGGAGTCTTTAGCTCACAGTATCAGTACATCCCATCAAGCACCGATAAGTAGATCATTACCATGGCTGTATTTTCACTGAACCTTTCGATCTGTGCTTTACTTCTTGCAATGCAACTGTGGCCGCTAAAGTTTTTTGCTGCCCAGCAAACACTTGTTTGTAAGTAAGGCCCAGAGTACGTGGTTTCTGCTTGAAACAGCCACCTCCAGCTCGTCATTCCCTGCCAGCAGGAATTATACATCATCAGCCCCTTTTACACCCCTTTCACACATCTTAAACCTCTCCAGTACAAACCGCGGTGACAAGCAGGTGTGTTTGTCGTGTCAGGTGCTGCACAAAGCCTGTCAGAATATGAAATCTATACTTTCAACATTTTACCGCTTGGCAGATGAAGCTGGATAGGCTGGGATTCATCTGTTTGAACTCTGGCAGTGTTGACAGTGACAATCTAAAAAGCTATCGGGATCCTCACCTGGTTTAAGCAAGTGGATTAAAATTTAGCTCTTAGAGCGCTTTTCCTTGGCAGATTACAGGGATTACCTCAAAGTCCAAACCTTGGCCACGTGTCCCCTGAGCTGCACCAGTCTGGATAAGTTTCACAGATACTAGAAGATGTGAATAGTGATTTTCACTGGGGCTCATCCTGCCGTCCCTGCGCCCGCTGTCATGGAGCCCAGCACCGCTGGAGCGCCTATTAAGCAGAGAGAAGTGATTCAAGCTCAGGGGCATGTGCTTGGAAAGGTTAATTTTATCTTTTAAAGGATTTTGTTACAGGGTAATTTTATTCACAGCCTTGTGGTTTTTCACTGCGAATTACAGGATGACCTTCTCATTTGCTCCACTCGTGCATTTGGTAAACAAATATTAGAGAGCCTTTATTAATTTGATTGATCTACTTAAAGATTAAAGGCTGCTTTTTCAGGATCCCAATTATTCCCCAGCCGTTCAGCAGCGGGGCCTGATCAGCATACCCGGAGTGTGCATTAGGAGTACACGGCGTTTAGGATCACACCATTTTTATAAGCTTCTGGCATTTCTAGCCATTGCTTTTATTCACACTGCTATCTCCAAGCAAAACTTCAACAGTTCTATATCATTTATCTCGCGGCTGAAATACAAGATTGCATACCAGAAAAGTGACTATATTCATGTATTATTTATTCGCAGGCTGAACTTGTTTATGGCTGGTGACTCGATTTCTTCTATGGTTCGGTTAACCTTAATATCCCCCTTTGTCCCTCTGTGCCATGTTCCATATTCAGAAAACCCTTCAGAAATAATGACAACTGCCCTTTTTTGATCAGGGGTCGCTGGGACTGAGCGGCGAGCGCTGCTGCGGACGGGACAGCGGGCGATGGCTGCGGCCCCGCAGCTGCGCAAACAGCTGCGCAAACAGCTGCGCAAACAGCTGCGCAAACAGCTGCGCAAACAGCTGCCCGCGCTCCGCTCTTCATCTCCCTCCCGTTCCCCGCGCGCTGCAGCTGAAACGTCACGGCCCGGGCTCTTCCCTCAGAAGTTTCTTCCCCTTTTGATGTGGGATTGCGGCACCTCGGGCTCCTTTCCTTTGTAGTCCGACCCTTTCTCAAGAGCTCGAGTGTTATAAATTAATGCTGGAGGAGACTGCGTGGCAGGGTCGCAAATACACGCTAATGGCTTTGATTAAATCGCACATCAGTTTATAAGGAAATGTAATCTATCATCCCTGCCTCGCTGCTGGTGCGATACCGCGGCTCTCAGTAGCAACCAAATCGATAATTTTTATCATGATGTCTGAAACTTTTCCAGTCACCGAAAATGCCTGATTTTTATTGTCTTGTTTCTTTAGCCAGATGAAAACTCCCTGGACTTCTCCTCCTGCATGCTGCGGCCAGGGATTAAAAACGCCCAAGATCTCGCCTGCGGAGTTTGCCTCCTGAACGTGGATTCAAGGAGTAAAGTAAGAATATTGGCCTCTACTGCTAAACTCATTTGTAATTTGCAGTTTGGACTTCACTTTAGGCCTTGGCTGTATCTGAAAACACGGCACGGCTGTAGTTTGTAACTGCAAGTGGCAAAGGCCAAACCTGACCTAGAGACGGGGCTCAAATAGTCCGGGTCGATATTCATTGGGCTTTGGGTATGACGCAGGTGCGGCTAAAGGGTTAACTTGAATTGCTCATAATGGGGGAGAAACTGGGATTCAAAGGCTTTGAAAGCACATATAAGTTTTTTTGAATAAATATGTTTTAATGACTTTCCTTTATGAACCGCATCTCTGAGCATCACCAGGAGGTGACGATCAATTAGCAGGGCTGGGAGGGAATCCCAGGATACATAGAGTAATGCCAGCCCGTTAACGTGTATCGGCAGCCTTGCTGACTTTTTGGTTTCAACGTTATTTCAGAAAGAAGAGAAACCTGTGGAAGAGCTTCCTAGAAAAGTACGAATCTGTAAAACACGTGTTCCTTGTAGAATCATTCTCGGTTGAGTGTGGAAGGCTGAAGCGCTAACCGGCCTTCAGCTGTCATTCTCAATTGTACCAATCATGAGTCCTTTTCTTCTAGTCATTTCTTGTGACCGTTAACACTTGATCTGATCAACTAACATGCTGCGGAGCCTCCCCTGTGTCTCGTCTGCATGCTCGTACCTTGTGAACAGCTTTCTGGTTTTGTGCTCCTTCTGTTGTGTGGTAGAAAATGCCCTGCGGTGGGTTTCTGAATGCGTGTCTGTTGCAGAAGGGTTGTTTTGCTACAAATATTGACTTTTGACTATATGTAGTAGTCAATGGCATTTTTAGAAATGTCTGCAGGAAACCCAGGGCGTGGGGAACAGGGTTAGAATATTGTTTTAAATAGGTAGCTGTGCAGCATTGGAAAGTATCTCCTAGCAACAAACACTGAGGGGTTTTAAGCCTGTTCATGGCTTCACACACTGTGCAGAAGCTCCTATTGTACAGCAGATTCAATTAGCAGAGGAAAGTAAATCAAATTCAACCTGAAATAACATGAATATCGAGAACTGCACCTGCCTAAATCTCAGCAAGGTTTGACCCAGTGTAACAGGCAAAGTCTGCAGCAGGTGTGATGGTTGGAGCTTTGAGACCAGAGTGTTTTGATTCAGTGATTTGTCACGAGGGGGTCCTGCCCTGCGGTGCCATCGCGGTGACACTTCCGCACTGCCCATTTTCCACTCTGGCTTCCAGATCCTGGAATAGACGAGACCGTCACACTTGTTTCAATTCTCGTTCTTTTAGGCCTTTAATTCCGAAACGGACAACTTCAAGCTGGCGTACGGAGGACACCAGTACCACGCCAGCTGTGCCAACTTCTGGATCAACTGCGTGGAGCCCAAACCTCCGGGTCTCATTTTGCCAGACCTGCTCTGAAATGGGTTGTGCTGAAGGGGGGTTGTTGGGTCCAATAACGCGGGACACGTGGGGTGAGCGGTGCGAGGGCTGAGTGGAGAGGCTGGAGGTGTGGGTCGCATTTGAAGCGTTTAGTTTTGATTTTTGTACCGTAACGAGTTAAAGCCACTGTCGTATAAAAGTTACTGGTGGAGAATCTCACTTGAAATGGCCAGCGTTTCAGAAATAACCAGAAAAAAAGGTAGCGTGGCAAAAAATGCAGCATTTCAGTCTTTCTCAGGATGAAAGCGAGTTGGTTTTGGTAAAAAGCAATCTGGTAACCAAGGGCATAAACCCCTGCGAGGGGCCGGTCCTGGCTTCCCAGAGACACTGAGATGCTGCACCGATTTGCATGGAAGTGACCACTTACATACTTGAAGGACGAATTTGCAAACAAGCCTTTTCTTTAATGTTTTTGGTATACGGACCGTGATGTTTTTCTTTAAATATTTGCTGCTATACTATTACAGTGCACACAGTGCACGAGTCACGGTAACTTTCAAGGCAAGATGAATTATTGACTCTGAAGGAATGAGGCTGTGCAGAGCCATTGTGTGTTTATACTGCACTGTGCTGTATTGTAAATTATACTGTATTCATATGCATAACCGGTTGGTACCGGGGGGTGAGGACTTGGAAAAACTGCTGAACTGTTCCGTGTCGTATCTGGATTCTTTAGCACAGGCAGCTGCGTTTTCAAACTGTTGGAAATAGGCACAAACTCCTTCCTTGGGCTTGTCCTGGACTCCGGGTGCGATGGATGTTTCACCTGACCCCTCGGTCCTTGTGCGGCTGCATCGCCGCTCAACACTGGACTCATGAGACCGGGTGGCTGCTCCTCTCCCTCTGTATATTTAGAAAATCTCCCTTCTCTCCAGAGATACCAACAGCTTTTCCGAGTTAATCTTGCCTCCATTATAAGTACCTGATACTGACAGGTAATTATTTCCTGAAATAGAAATTACAATGAGGAAAAATGATGCTTTGTATTTATGAAATGCTGTATTGGGAAATGGAGTTTATTGTTAGTGTGGGTTCCTGAGCACTTAGCTAGATAGGACTTTTTTTTCTCTAATTAAAAGAGAACGCCACAAATACAAGACGCCACAATGTGAAACTTAAAGCAACCCGTATTTCAAACACAGCACCAGCGATATTGTCGTAAAAGCACTTTTCAGTGATGCTTTTCTTGTACTTGTTAAGCGAGTTCCCTCTCTGAGATGTATCCAGCGTGTCTCTTGGCCCATAAAAATAAGGAGTCGACGTTCACGCTGATAACGCAGCCGAGCTGGCTGGAGCGTGGCTGGGATCACGCCGGCCGCGTGGACCCCCCCGTGCATCGCGCACCCAGGAGCGTCGCGCCTGCACCTCCACCTTGTCAGAACCGCTGCTGTGTTCGGCTCCGGAGCCGCGTCCTTGCCGCCGTATCCAAGGTTACGGGGTTTCTGGAGAGCGCCAGGGCTCTCCGAGCGCACAGCCTGACGGACACGCCGCCTCCCGCTTCGCTTGCGACGAACTTCAGGATTAACTCCTTTTTCTGCATGGATCTTTCTCTAGGAAAAAAGTGAGAAACAGAGTTGTTGTGTTTTTAATTTAGTGGTGTGTTCTCTGGACCTGCCCTGGGGTTACCTATGGAAAGTGGTTTTTCTAGGTATTTCTGTATAATTGGGATTTTAAGAGATTATTTGCGTGGTTATTTAGTATATAGGTGACTTTGCCCGGTTGTGTTCCCGCTGTCGTGCAGTGCTGTCCTGTGCTCCTGCTGTCCTGTGCTCCTGCTGTCCTGCTGTCCTGTGCTCCTGCTGTCCTGCGTTCCCACTGCCGTGCAGTGCTGTCCTGCATTCCCGCTGTCCTGCGTTCCCACTGCCATGCAGTGCTGATGTGCACCAGGCTCGCGGTCCAGCGGGTCCATGCCCTCCGCACCGCTCAAGCGTCCCCTGCGCTCCCGCACCCACTCGGGGTTATTCCTTTGTGCTGTGTGCATCAGCACCTTCTGCACCTGCTGTTCCGCTGGCTTCTCTGGCAGCAGCTTCTGTTCTCCCGGGCTTGTTCCGAGCAGCTTCTTCCTTGGAAAGCGTGCAGGGTAAATCCGATCGGGATGTTCGACCTCAGGTCAAGCAGCTCCTGGAACCCAGGAACGCTCCGATTTCCAGTGACCACGTGGCAGATTGATTAAACCCGAAACTAAAACTGCCTTTTCAATAAAAGCTGCTGTTGTACAAACTACTTTTTCTGATATATTTTTTCTTCTTCTCTGGACCTGTATGTAATTCCAGTCCTCAATATAAAAATCCAATTGTCATCATTTTATGAATGGTCAGAAAACTCTTTATGTTGTGCTTCCTTTTTCCTTCCCTGGGGGTGAATGTTCTTTGTCTTCCAGAAGTGGTTCTGTGATCCGTAGTCGGAGCTGGTTTGGTTTGTGCTGTGCTGGACTCAGTGCTCTATTTCCAGTCCGATGAGCGCGGGTTTAGTTGACCTTAGGACGTTGTTTACTCCCGGAATTCTCGCAATGATTTATAAATCCTTTGTTGAGATGCAAACCTTGTTTTCAATAAAAAGCTCATTTCATATCTGACCAACCCACGAAGTGGCTTGAAGATGTTTCACTGAATAACGTATCAAATATTCTTCCAGGAATTAAGATAACGGCCATTTGGAAAAGCCAAAGGCTGCAGGAGGATCTGCCCCTGGAACCGCGCTGGTTCGCCCCCAGCACCCCAGTCAGAATGCGGCTCCGGCTCCTCCTTGGGTTCTGTGGAGCGCCTGAAAAACTGGGTTTGGGGGGAAAAACACTCGTGTGAAGCACCTTTTGTTGGAATGAACACAAGAGGAGCTTCTGCGGAGAAATACCTACCTACGAGTATTAACATCATCGCGCTTCTCCGTAGTAGAATCTCTAATGGGTATTTCAGGTGAATTCTATATTTCATAATGTGCCATTACGTTTTTTATAGGTCTAACCTTCCTTTTTGTTTAAAAGTCAGTCCTGATGCTTTCTTGGCTGAACACCAGCATCTTCCCCTCCTCTAGGTACCGGGGCACCCTGTGTATATAGTATATGTAATTATTCAAAATGGGGAATTTTTACTTTCCAGTTTTTAGATAGGAAATACTGTTAAATTGCACACAGTCCATTTTCTAGGTGAAGTTTAATTTTGAAAGCGGATTTCAGTTTTTAGTTTTGGTTTTGGTTTTTTCCCCTCTGAACTGCCACGCTGTCAGAATGTCTCCAGACTAACCATTAGTCTTGATTTTTAATCCCGGCTTCCCTTTCTGATTTACCATTTCCCTGGCTGCAGTTTAACTCACCATGAGAACAGCAGAATGTGTTTCTCACAATGGACGGTCCGGCTCCTTTGTCTGTTTGCCGCTGAACCCGGGGCTGTGGAACCCGAACCGTCACCTGCAGCGAAGGTGGAACCCGAACCGTCACCTGCAGCGAAGGTGGAACCCGAACCGTCACCTGCAGCGAAGGTGGAACCCGAACCGTCACCTGCAGCGAAGGTGGAACCCGAACCGTCACCTGCAGCGAAGGTGGAACCTGAACCGTCACCTGCAGCGAAGGTGGAACCCGAACCGTCACCTGCAGCGAAGGTGGAACCTGATTCATGGAACTCATGGAAACATCTGATCTGGACTGTCAGCCCAGCCAGGGCTGGATGTATTCCTGACCCCCATGGGCTGGAGGCTGCGCGGTTTCATGTTGGTGACAACCGGAGCTCAGCCCCAGCGGGTTTTAGTCTGGGGAAGCAGAACCCACCGTGCAGGGATCCTGGGGAGAACCTGGAACCTCCGCTCTCGCAAACCTCGGCTGCTCAGCTGGGGATTGGCGAGAGAAAGGATTTGACCCAACCAAATGAACTCGGCTTTGGTGCCGAGGATCGGGAACCGCAGGACACCGGGCTGGACCGCGACCCGAGCAGCAAATGACAGGAACAACCTCAGGATTTCCCTTAGGACTGAAGTCCAGATTTGTTTAAAGCTCAGCGTTACACCGCGTTCTCACCGTTACTCGAGACGCATTGGCGCCGTTCTGAACAGGAAACCAACACATGTTCTTGGTTCATCTTTATTGATTTTTTTTTTTGTTTTTTTTTTACAAGTATAGAATCTCATTTAAATCAGAGCTATCCCGGCATCCAGCAATCTGCCCGCTCCTCCTCAGCGACCCGCAGGGGACGCGCGTGTCCCGCTGGGGACGGGCTCGCCGTGCGCTCCGGCTCAACCAGCCCCGGCCCCTCCGCGGGGACCGGAGGGACATCCAGGGGGCAGCGGCTTCTCCCCGTCTCGGGTTGGAACCGTTCTCGTGGCGCAGTGAACAAGGCAAAGCCTTCTCTGCAAAGCCATCCCTGTCCGGAGCGTGAGCAGATCGCCGTTTTGCGCAGGATAATTCTAGAATGCGATGTCACCTTGAGGATGTCATGAAGTGATTTGGAGATGGGCTAAGGCAGATCACGACCGTACTTAGAGCTGAGTCATCAAGCGGATTTACCTACTTCCAGTTTGCTGGTTGATGGAATGTTAGAAAACGCAGCTCATCCCCTGTGGAAGGCGCCGTGCACAGAGTTCCCGCGGGGTTCTTTGGCTGAGCGGGGAGGGTTGACCTCTCGCTTCTGTCTGGAGCCACGTTTGGACAGGAGCTCTGTTTGCTTTCCACCCACAAGAAACACCAGCATTTTTCAGTACTGTAAGTGTATTCCAGGGCCGTTGCCCTGGCGTGGAATGACTGAAAAAGGATCTCGTATTTATTTGATTCGAGTAATTCAAATTTTATTTGTGGCCGTCATGAACTGACTTCACTTTTTTCTTTTTTCTTGACTTTTAATACAGATTAAGAGCTGACTAAAGATCTCAAACACTATATACTGAGAGTCACTACGGCTGTTAAAGAAAACACCAGCGCTAGCACGGCAGCCCTGCCCTCCTGCTCTGGGAAGCCCCGCGGCGCGGAGCAGGACCCGCCGGCCCCGTGCTGGTGCCGCTCCCTACCCGCTACAGGATTTTGCAAGGAAGCAAAGAAGCTATTAACGAAATATCCAGGCTACCGCATCACAAAGCACATTTTGTTCATTAACTCTGCCAAACGCCTGTTGGGCCTTTCCTCGTAGGATACTAATAAACTGAAAAAAGGAGGGAGGCTTTATGAAAGGAATAAACTTAGAAGGAGGCCTCATTCTGCTAAATCAGAGAAATGCGGGTGGGGGAATCCCTGTAGAGAGAAACGCTTTGAGGGGAATCGTTGGCCTTGCAGGTTAGTGAGGTGAGAATTAGTTGAGGTTCTGCTGTATGGTAAAGAACCAAAGTTGGCTGTAGAAGGAGAAGGGAATGTCTCCAGTCTGGCTGACTCGGAACAGCGCGTCCCTTCTGTTGTGCTTCCTGCCTGCAGTCACCTTAAATTCCCCAGTAAGGCATCAGGGGTCTCCTCTCTCGCTCATAAACGTCTGGGATGATGCCATATGGTGTCTGTACCATTTTAACCGTCGTCTTCCCAAAGAGCTTCCTCTCGTAGTCTATCAGTTGTCTCCAGAAGCCCACGTTGGGGCGAATAACGGGGCGCCTCGATTTGACCCAGTTGTACGCCTCGAAGAGGGAGACCTTGTGGTACTTCATCAGGTAGGCGATGCAGAGCGTGGCCGACCTGCTCACGCCGGCGGCACAGTGGACTAAGGTGGCCCCGTGCTTCCGCGCCACGCTGTTGATCTTGTCGGCGACGCTGTCGAAGTACAGGGAGATGGGGGCGTTGGGCATGTCAGCCAAAGGCACTTTCACGTATTCAAACTGGGGCCAGTTGAAATTGGGGATCTCGATGGTGGCGTTGATGATGCAGGTGATTCCCCGCGAGAGGAGCAGGTGCCGGTTGGAGGCGACACTGCCCCGGCTCAGGTACAGCGAGGGGGTGATTTGGGCGATGCCCCCCAGGGCACTTTCGGAAAGCATTCGTGGAGCCATCAGAGTTCTCGGCAAGGAGTTGTGGCTTCTGGAGGTCATGGAGGATCTTGGCACTCAGGCTTCCATTATGGGAACAGACCCGCCGGGATCTTCAGCCAAGGGAAGGGTTGTCTGGCCTGCTGGTGTCAGGGCAGCAGGAGCTCCCTCCGCTCACTCCCTGCGAAACACAAGCAAACCCCGTGAGCGGGACACGGTCCAATGAGCCCACGTCTGCCAGGAGAACAGGAGAACCCAACTCGCTCCTCTGGCCTGGACAACCTCCCGCTGCCAACCGCCCTGCACCGAGGTGCTGCTGCCTTTGTGCCGGGCTTATTACCACGGGGCCCCCAGGCACGGCCTGGGCAGATATTAACCAAAAAATCTCCCAGCCTAATTAGCCCCAATTACTTGTCGAGGGTTTAGGCAGCGTACCTGTAGGCCCGGGCAGCGTTTCACCCGGATTAGCAGGCAGAAGATTAGCAGCTACGCCTTTTCCGCACTCAGAAGCGGCAACTTCAGAGCTGGCCGGGGCCCAAAGGCTGGTGAGAAACAGCTCACTGGGGCTGGATGCAGATGCAGCAATTGAGATGACCCTGCCCTCTCCCCAGTGCCGCCCTTCTCCTTTTTTAGGTGTATGAAAGGCCCCGCCAAAGTACATAAACAGAGGAAAGTTGCTCATTAGAGGAGGCAGTGAGTCATGTCCATCCAGAGCCGGATCGGCTCTCAGCGAGGCTGGGGAGTGTGGAAAGACTGACCTGGTTCTGTCAGAAGCTGAGTGTAAAACCGAAGCAGAGGCTGGGACAAGGGCGGCTCTTTTCCTGCTGCTTCAACGACTGACTAACGCTTTGGAGAGAGACCTGGGTCCGCCTGCCTGAGCGGTGCACGCCGGCTCCGGCCCCAGGAAGGACCCGCTTTTATTTCCCCTGCTCCTTTAGGATTTCCCTGAAGCCGGTGGAGAAGGCACAAGCCAGGGGACGAGCCCCAGAGCATTAACAATGTGCCAGAGCCTTTGAGCTGTGCAGTCTCCAGCTGGGGAGTCCCTGCTCTGCCCCGGTACGTCTGAGCCCACCTAAGTGCATGGGGCTTTGCACAGAGGGGACCTGGGGTGCTGAGCGGCTGTTTGTCCCTCCAGCATTTAACTCTCTGGGTTAGAGAGTCCTCAAAGGGCTGAGAGGCCCTGATGCAGGGTCCTGTACCCATCTGTCTGCATCACGCGTGCTGGGAAACACCGGCAGGTCTCGGCAGCGGCTGGTAACGCTGCCAGTGGATTTTTGGCGTGGCTTTGTGGTACAGTAACTTAATGAGCACAACACGGGCTCCTCTGTGGTTTGTTCCCTGCTGGCAGGTTCTTGAGCAGCTCCTGAAACCGTGGGCCCAAAGTGCTGGTGCTGCAAGAGTTCATGCCCCAACAAGATCTTTGCTGCAGCTGCGAGCGCTCGGCTTCGCCCGCGGACACCGCACCGCAGTCACCCAGCTGGAGCAGCAAGGAAAGGTGTGTTTTTCAAAGGAATAAAGTCCTTTGAGCAGGGGAAATACCTGCTCTCAAATGGCTGTTCCTGATGACACAAAGGATTTGGGCACTTACGCTTGGTAACAAACTGTCCTGCTGCTCCAAGTCACGGGCCGGCACACGGATGCTGTGGGCTGCTGAAGCTGGGTTGTCTCACAGAGTGCGTCCCACGCTGCACTGGGAAGAGAAGAGATTTGGGGGTTTACTGGGAGGTGTCCCGACCCGAACAGGGCACCAGGCAGCCCCGTGCTGAGGTGTCGCCCAGGAACGGGGGGAGCACCACAGCTCCCCTGCCCGCCCCGGCCCCGGGAAGGCACTTGGTGCTGACAGCGGAATGTCACCAGTTGCTGCCAACACACTGCTCAAAATCACAGGAGGCCCAGAGGAATCTGAGGCTGGCACAAAACTCATGACTCAATTCAATTAAAAAAAAACCCCACTAAGTAATTAATTTGCTGTAACGTCTACTTTAGCATCCGCCAAGACGCTCGCCCAGTCCCAGAGAGCTGGTGCAGGTCTGCGTGTCTTCTGACAGTGCCCAAATCTCCCTCCTTGAGCTGCTCTGCGAGGGCTGCGCTACCCGGACCTGCAGGTCCCGCTTCCAGAAAGCGGAGGACGGGGCAGCATCCCCTTGGTTTATTTCCCCAGCCAGACCAGAAACAACTCGAGTCCCTGTAGCGCAGGTGAGGCAGCCCGGCTCTGCTGCCCATGGGGAGCAGAGCATCGCCTGGCCTGGGGCTTGTGGTGCCTGGGGAGCAGGGCAGCGTCCCCCCTGCTCCTGCAGACCAGGGCACCCCGTCCCTGCCCCAGCAGGGCCCCGACACGCTGCTGGGGCCGAGCACACCGAGCATGCTGAGCATGCTGAGCACCACCGGCTCCACAGCCCTGGGCTCGGGCTGCTCCCCAGCAGCGCTCGGGGCGCTTTGGGACGAGCTCTGCTGCTTTCCATAAAGTGGTTCCTGTTTGCAGGCAGCAACTTATCCGGACATTTGCATGCGACAGGCTGGGCTGGCTCTGCAAACGCTGGCGGCAAACTGTGCCGAGCGGCCCCCGCGACGGCATCGCACGATGGACGAGACGGACGGTGAGACCCATGAGGTGGACGATCCGATGGACAAGCAGGTGCCTGCTCCGGGAGCAGCGCGAGGGAGGCCCTGCCTGTCCCACCTCTCTCGCTGTCAGCGCAGGGGGGGACGGGGTGGGTTTTGGGGCCAGCCAGGAACGCGGGTGGGTGCCAGAGCCCTGTGTCCGGTTACACAGCACTTCCCTGGGGCTCCGAACGGCTGGCAGCAGGCAGCACGGCCTCTGCTCAAAGCAGAGCAGCTCTCGTCTGGAAAGAGTTAATGTTTTGGAGAGGAATTCATTCAGTAGGCAAGAGATAAGGCTGCTGTGCTGTCTCAGACGCTGGGGAAAGCTGCTGAGGGCGGCAGGTGCCGTTGGCCCTGCCCGTGTTCTGGCTGGGATGCCACCGACTGCGACACGCTGTGTCAGGCATGTGACAAAGCCACGGTGCTGCCCACACAGCCCAGGCTGAGCAGCTGCCGCTCGCGGGGAACGAACGGGGCCTTGTGTGCCCGGTGGTGGAGCCCACGCTGGCTGCGGAGCCCTCAGCCCATCTGCAGGAGCCACCGTGCAGATGTGAGCCTGCCCGGACAGCTGCGCCTTCCCGTCACCCTCCTGCCGGGCCCCGCCAGCTCTGGACAAAGGCTCGCCTGAAACCCACTGCTTCGCTCCCGTTAAACTGCATTTGCCTTTCTTAACACACCCGATCTATCCTGTGTGTCCCCGCTGTAATCCAACACTGTTGCTCTTCATTGTGCTGGGGCAGAGAGGAAAAGAGTGAGAAGCCTCTTCCCAGCCACTGCTGTGTGCAAAAACAAAGAGAAAACCAGCTGAAGATCAAACGAGGCCAGCACAGAGCCCAGCCCTGGCTGTGCCACCTGCGGGACCTGCAAGGGACGGTGGCAGAACAGGGACAGCTGCACGATACAGCCACTATGCACCATTTTGCGTGACAAACAACCCCACGTCTCCTGCCATTTCTTCTTGGTTTGAGTTTCTGAGCAGTTGCGTGGGCTGGGGTGGTCACAGAACCCAAAGTCACTGTCCCCAGGGTGCTGGAGCCCGTCTCGGCTGGTTCGTCACGGTTGTCACGCTGCGAAGGGGCCGCGGGTGCTGCCCAGGACACAGTGACACCGCGGGCTCAGAGCGGGGCTGGCCCTGCAGGAGCTGCCAAAACCGCCTTCACAGAGCCGGGACACGCTTGTGGTCCCCTGCAAGGGGGTGACATCCCCCGGGTGCAGCGTGGTCCTTGGGCACAGCCCGGCTGGTGCTGGGATGGCACTGACAAGGTGTTGCTGCTACCTCATCCTCGTTGGCTTAGCTGACTCCAATTAACTGATTAATTAACGTTGTAACAGCCCTGACCCCCAGCAAGCCCCTTTGTAAACTCCGCGCTGGCCTTCCCCAGGCACAGGGACTGGTTGCTGCTGTGTGCTCACCCCACTGCGAGGGCTGGGGTCCCCGGGGTGGCAGGGGGTCCCTGGGGTCCCTGGCCCTGGTGGCACAGGGGTGGGACCAGCACAGCCTCCTCCCTCCCCGGCAGATTGGTGGGTTCTGCCATTTCTCTCATCTGCATAATCAGGGGTGGGGGAAAGCAAGTGGATAATTACAGCCTGGAGATGACTCTGGTCTTCAAAGCCTCCAGGTCTTTCACACGGCTCCTGGCCAGTGCTGTCCCTGGGTGCAGGTTTATGATGAGGGGTGCTCCTCCAGCCCCGCTCTGCCCCGGGACCCTATCCTGCAGACCCCTGGGTTCCCCGCAGCCCCTCTGCTCCGGGCCGTGCTGCTCGGGTAAGTCTGGCCGCTCGTGTTGGGCACCGCGGGTGTTCGTGCTGCGCCTCGAGGCGAAGCTGCGTGGTTCGTGCGGTCGGGGGCAGGCGCTCGGCTGGCGGTTTGCGCCTTCCCAGGGCTGAGCAGTTTGACTCGGGGTCATCTCCCACCCGGGCTGGCTTTCCTGGTGTTGGGGCAGCTCCTCTCCAGGCAACTGGGTCTCAAAAACAACACAACACTGACGTCGTGGTTTGCGGATCGGGTGGTCCAGTCCCTCGGAAGGGCTGCTGCTGGCAATGCTTTCAACTCTTTCCTTCCAAATCTTGCAATAGCTGGAGTCTGCTTCTCTTGCTTTCGTTCCTGGGAATGCAGTCCTGCTAACAAAGGCTGAGATTCCCACAGGAAAACATTCCTGGGCCTCCTGAGAAAGGCTTGAAAACACATCTGAGAGCTCAAAGGGAAATGGTAGATGTTAGTTCGCTACGCTGTGACCTCCAGGACAGGAGGAGAGCCTTGCTTGTCGGTCTCTAGATAATGACTTGGCGAGTCTGAGCTTCTGGTTTCTTATTCTGGTGCTTGCTGGCTGGTTTTCCTCTGATTTGGGGTTAATTTGGGGATTTTCTATATTCAGGGCTCCTCTGGCTTGAGCCCAGAGACTGTGACTTGTTGCTGAGGGACCTGAGCAAGACTTGCGGTTGGTGTTGGATGGTCCATCAGTAACGTGGCGATGGAGCTGGGACCTGGCAGGGGTGAGAGCGTCTCCTGGGCCCTCCCGCCCCTACAGCAAAGCCACCGAAACCCCAGGGTTTACTCCCTGAGCACCATCTGGGATTCAAAGCAGGTTTGGGGGCTGGGAATGTGAAATGTCAGCACTGAAGCCCTCTCCCCCTTCCCAGGAGAGGAGAAGTTATTCATTTTAGAGATGACAAACGCTCTCTGATGCTGCAGTAAAGAGAAGCCTCAATATTAGAGGCGCTGAATGAATGAGTCTGCTCAGGGCTCTTCCTAGCCAGGCTGAACAGCAAATTGCTTCAGAAATGGTCTCAGGGAACAGCATTTAAAATAAATTTCAGCAGAGAGTGCAAGCTGCAGCCATTCTGAGGGTCAGGTTGTGCCTGCGCTGGGTCCATGGCAGCGTGGAGCGGCCGGTGGCCACGGGCAGCCCGGCTCCCGCTGGTCGCTCTGCTGGGATTTTCCTGCCTCGGGCCGCCGGGACGTGCTCCTGGAGCGGTGACGGACTTGTGCGGAGCCAGCAGCGCATCCTCGTGACGGAATGGACGAGTGGTTTGGTTTTGAAGCGGAAGAGAAGGAAGGAGAAGCAGGAGGGGATGGTGGGGTGGCTGTGCTGTGGCAGAGGGCGCCTCGATCGCCGGCTGATGGCAGCTCAGCCCGCGCTCCCCTCGCGGGCGAGCACAGGGTGGGAGCGTCAGATGGTAAATCAGATAATAATCTGGCTGCTTGTGCAGCACCCAGCACAACTGGGTCTCCTGTGCTTGCAGGAACACATCGCTTAACTTCCCAAAGGTGTTGTGGTGCATTTCGGGTGTGACTCCTCTTTACACAAGAAACTCATAGGGTACAGCTACAAAAGGTCCCAGGTTTGTCCTTGTTTGATGACCTCAGATCAGACACGTTTAGTCCATAAGTACAGGGTCCTTTTTTGCTCCCTGGTGCGGCGCTGCCTCCCCCGCACACCTGGAATTCCGGCTGCTCCCATGACCCGAGCCAGCCCTCCGGGCTGCAGGGCTGCCGAGCCCTCGTTAGCCTGTCCCAGCCTGCTGTGACGCTGCCTTTGGAGGGTGACAGCAGACGCTCCTGCGTCACAGCCGGCACGGATGGCGCGCCCGGTGCTCCAGGCAGGCCTGGGTAAGGCCAGGACTCCGCAAGCCTCGCCTATCTGCCTCCTGCAGCCCAGGAGCAGCATCCTCGCTCTCGCAGGTCGGGCTGCAGGCGCCAGGCAGCACCGAGCCTTGGTTTGTGACCAGGCTGCCGAGGTTAATGCACCGAGGGGTTAACGAGCAGTTGCAGCAGGCACGGGCAGCATTGTGAGTGTTTGCAGACCGTCAGGGCATGCCTCGAGTTGGCTGTAAATCAGCCCAGCTGATGAGCTCCTAAATGTCTAGCGCAGCTCTACCAGACCCTCAGCCCCTCTGTACTCTGCCTCCCTGATCTGCTCTTCTCCCAGCACCAAAGCAGCAGAAAAAACGGGTAGTGAGATTTTTTTGAAGGATCTGAGGATGCTCCTTGGCCGAGGTCCCCGGCTGCGGGCTCGCCAGGCGGGGGAGGCAGCTCCGACCCCCGGCGCGGTGTCCTTGGCGAGGCGGCACAGCCGCCCACGGCCACGTTACGCACCCCTTGCCACGCAGCCGCTCCGAGCGGGAACGGCAGAGCTGCTGCTCCGCCTGGCAGCGGATCCTGCCAGGAGCCTCTGGCCACGGGAGAGCTCCCGGCCGGCGGGACGGAGCGACACGGGTGCCACCCAGAGCACTGTGATATTTATAAACCCCTACGCGATACAGCCGCTCCGCTCTGGGGACGAGCTTCCCTCAGCAGCCAGAGAGAGGATTTTGTGCAAGGAAAACAAACCATCTTTCTTTTGGAAGCGGTGTCTGTTATTGCGGAGCTGCCAGCCGGCTCTAACGCCGTGCTCTGTGTGGCAGGCGCTTGGAGAGCAGTGGGGGCACAGGGCTCATCTGTGGGGCGCAGAACCAGCCAGCAGCGTGGCCATCTATGCCTTACTTAAAAACTCTGGATGGGTCCATGAAACACTCTTTTAAAACCCATAATTAAGCCTTGAGGAAGCAGGGATGGGATCCTACAGTTGTGTGCAGGGTCAGTTCTGTACCCAGCTGAGCGCAGAGGGCTGGGTTTGGACCCCAGGTGGAGATATCGCCTGTTCTGAAGCGTCGCAGCTTATTTTGGTGCCAGCTGACAGCATCTGGATTGCAGGTGGAGTTTAGAAAAGCTCCTCTGCTTGTGTCCAAGTGCGTGTGTGACCTGGGGGGTGTGGACGGAGCAGACCGGGCAGGCTGTGGCTCCGCTGCTGTGACATGGAGCCTTGTTCTTCCTGGGGCTGTGCCCTGCGCAGTCACAGCTCACAGGAGAGACACAATCTCTTCCTTATTAGTTGAACAAAACACAGGGACCTGGTGTGTTTGCTCACGTGTGACCCTGCTCGCTGCCCAACGTTGTGCCTGTTGTTCTGTGGCAGGGCAGCAGCTCTGGGCTCTGCCCCCTCCCTGTCAGCCCAACTTGACACCCATAAAATCAAAGGCAGCTGCAAATTCACTCCAACGTGCCCTGGAAAGTGCCCGGTGCTTCCACGCTGGGCTCACCCGGAGCTTTTCCAGGGGTGCTGCCAACGGGTGCAGGCTCTGAGCGCAGCCCCGCTGCCCGGGGGTCCCAGGGGCCGGTGAAGGTGCCCGTGCCGCACCCCGCGGGAGGAGTCCCCACGGACACGCAGGGGCTGCCGCGCTCTCCGAGGCCCGGCAGCGGCTCCGCTCTGGGCAGTCAGAGCAGGAAGCAAGAGCTGAAGGGAGAGCAGCGAGACAGCAGGATGGGAGATGGGAACGGGCTGGTCGGCTGCGCTCGCCCGCAGCAGCTGCAAGGAATGAGGTCACCTTCTGAGTACATCGATGGGGTTGCTTAGGGTAACGGGAAGGGAGGCCAATCGTAATCAATTAGTTGGAAATCGAGTTTACACGCAGCAGCAAGCGCTTCCCCTGTTAGCAGCGCAGGGCCGGTGCCCCTCGGTGCGTGGCTCTGTCTGCTCAAGGCTTGGGGGTATTGTCTTTTGCTCAGCAGAAGGGACATTGAGCAAATTCAAATCTCCTTTGTGAACCAGGACTCCTGACACCCTCTGCACTGTGGGATGTTGGCAAAGGGGAAATCTGAGCCTCAGCAGCCGAGGTGCCCCAACCTGCTGTGAGGCACAGGGCTGGAGTGAGCACGGCAGCACCTGTTGAGCCTTTCTGCTGGGAAACTAAAACCTGCCTGATCTTTTCAGAGGGGGAGTAGCTGTGTAAGACCAGCCCACGAGCTGCAGCGCTGGCACCAGGGAGGGCTCTGCAGGCACAACCGCTGGGGCCGCCGTCCCCTGCCCTGCGATGCACAAGGAACCACCTTCTAGCTTAAGGCTTTATTTCTAGGCAGTTTGGGCTGCTGTGCAGAGATTTCTCAGCTATTTCCAAAAGCCAGAGCCCTATCTGCTAGATGCTTGCGTTTCTGTTTGCATTATGGTTGCTCAGTGTGTCTTTCTTGAGGTGATAAATCCGTGTGTGTGTGTGTGGCTAGGGTTGTGTACCTGGAGAGGAAAGGGGCTGGGAGAAGCTCCCATGCCCAGTTTAGGGTATTACCCCCACCTCTGAAGGAATCACAGAATGGTTTGGATTGGAGGGACCTTCCCAGCTCCACCCCTGCCATGAGCAGGGGCATCTTCAGCAGCTCAGGTTGCTCAGAGCCCCGTCCAGCCTGGCCTGGGGTGTCTCCAGGGATGGTTCATCCACCACCTCTTTGGGAACCTGGGCCAGGCTCTCACCACCCTCAGGGCCAATGATTTATTCCCCATGTCCAGCCTGAAATCCACGCTGGCAGCTGGCCCCTGGGTGCAGGTCCCATAGCAGTGGCAGGAAGCCTGGAAGGCTTCTCCACTACTGGTGAACCTCCTCGTGTAAAGGGCTTTTCTGGGGCCAGCAGGAGCAAACCTGCTCTTGGTCCCTCTGCTGTGCCCTGTGTCTTCTCCCCTCTCCTCCTTCCCCACCTCTGCGGGGACACCCAGCTGTGCCGTGTGGCTGAGTCCCTGGGACAAAGCCAGTACTGACCCTCAAACCAGAGATCCCCGTGAGACTTGTGCTGGCTTCTGCAGTTCTTTCCTCTCCCATAATCTCTGTCTCCCCCCCACTCTCTCTGTCTCTGAGCACTAGAACAGTGTGAGCTCTCTGCCTTTCCAGCTCTGAGATTCCAGCTGGGATCAGGTATTGAATTAAGCCAGGCACATTTCAATATTGCCCTTAACCAGTAGGGAAGCGATGCCAGAGCCCAGAGCAGAGCCTGCGAGGGCTTGGATTAAATCCCTGGGATTTCACCTGTTTCTGGAGGAGGGATGGGACGTGTGTGTCCCTGTGCTGGACCCAGATGAGCCCTTGGGCAGAAAGGACAGGCGGAGCTGCACGTTCACACCTTCTAGGTGTAAACTGATTAAAACCTGCAGCATTACCGCTCCCCTCCTGATGTTCACCAGGGTTGTGTCAGCAAAGTCACAGCGGCAGATCCCTGCTGGTGGGGACGGCACACGCGCTCACAACTGGGGACTCTTGTTTTTCATGGCCTGGGAACCGAGCGCTCCAGAGCCTGCCCCAAGGTGGATGGAGAGGCCCGGGGGAGGAAGCTGCTCCCCGCCAGGGCAGGGACAGCGGATCCGGTGTATCGCAAGGGAAAACAGTGTTTTGCCAGTGCTAATCCCTCCACCATTCCTGTGCCACTGGCATTAGGGATAAACTGAACTCGCAACATGATATTAGGACATCTGTCGATACTCAGAGCTGCAGAATAAAGGACTCATTTGCTGCCCAGTCGAACAGGTTATAATCCTTCCCAATCTCCCTACAGCCAAATGCCACTCATTGATTACTAGTGTTGCTCAAAGCAGCTACTCCGGAGCTGAGTCAAGGGCTGTGCACGCAGCCGGGGCTGGAGCGGCCGCAGGCACCGGGTGCCCCGAGCCGGGGGTGCCCAGGGCAGCAGCTCCATGGGCTGAACAGGGATGGCTGAGCAGGGATGGCTGCTCCGCTCCGGCGTGGGCTGAGCCTTGTTTCCACGTCGAGGAAACACCCGACCCCTGTGCTTGTTGGCCGTTCTTGTGCAGACCCGAAGCGACTCCCTCTCCCCACGCAGGGTTTAGCCGCCCGTGACCAGGTTTTTTTGCCTTGCCCTGTTCTTTCGGGCCCCGCCTGGCAGATCCACCGCGGTGGTTCGCGCTGTCCCACCGCAGCCAGCGCCTCTGGACACCGGGACTGTCCTGGCCCGGCCGATGCCCGGGCCGCGGCTGCACCCAGCCCCGCAGCACCGGGGTCTCCCCGCACAGCCCGAGCACCCGCTCCGGGGGGGCATCTCCTGGTACCCCCGGGGCTGGGGCAGCAGCGCAGCCCCATCCCCCCGAGCAGCCCCGAGGCCACGCTGAGCGGCCGGGGCAGCGGGGGAGGCCGGTGCTCGCCCAGCCGGGGCTGCCCGGCTTCCCGGGGACGACACTTTAAGGCCCATTTACCTGGGCGAGCTGTAAATAACGCACGGGCGGCGTTACGGCGGCCGCAGAGCCCCGGCGGCCCCCGGAGCAGCCCCGGCGAGCCCGAGACCCGCGCAGCCGCTCGCCCCCTCCTCGCCCACCGGCCCCTCCCGCCGCAGGCCCCGGCCCCGCTGCCCCCGGCCCGCCCGGCGAGGCCCCGGTCGCTCTTACCATGGCTCCGCGGCGGCTCCGCGCTCCCTCGCGGTGGCGGCGGGGCAGGACTTTTATCGGGCGGCAGCCGGGCTCGGTCTCCGGCGCTGCCACCTGACCGCGGCGCTGCCGGGGCCCCGCTCCGCCCGCCGAGCGGCGGTTACCAGGCTACGGCGGGCTCGGCCCCCGGGCGGAGGCTGCTGGCGCCCGGCCCAGCCTTAAAGGGGCCGCTGCCCCCGGGGTCGGTGTCCCGTGTCCCGAGGGCGGTGACAGGGCTGCCCCCGGCCCGGGCCCGCTCCCCGGGGGACCTGGCGGGGTCCCTGTGGGGATGTGGCGGTGTGTGGGGTCAAGTCCCCGTGGGGCTGGGGACATGTGAGGGTCTCTGTGGGGACAAGACCGGAGCCCTGTGGGGATGGGGATGTGCCAGAGTCAATGAAGGGACGTGGCAGGACCCTTATGGGGACACGAGAGGGTCCGTGTGGGGATGTGGCAGGGTGCCTGTGGGGACATGGCCAGGTCCGTGAAGGGACATGGTAGGGTCCCTGTTAGGGGTAGGGCGTGCTGTGTCCCCATGGGGGCTCTACCAGAGTATGTGGGGACATGACAGGGTCCCTTAGGGCTGGGGGACAAGTGAGGGTCCCTGGGTGTATATGGTGGGGTCCCTGTGGGGATGAGGATGCGTTACAGTCCACGCAGGGGCATCACAGGGTCCCTATGGGGACATGACGACACGTGGGAATGTAGTGGGGTCCCTGTTGGGGGGGACGGCCCTAGGACAGGGAGCTGAACCAGGGTTTTGTGGACTTGGGCCATCCCCAAGTTTGGCTTTGGCTGGAAACCGTGGGGCTGAGGTGTCCGGGTCTGCTCCCACCGCCCCCACCATGGCGGGGATGGGACCGGGTGCAGTGGGGCGAGGAGGAGGGGGCGGCCTCCACTTTAACGCCCCAGCTGCTGGAGCGAAGCGTTTCCACCCCACTCTTGTTTGGTTTCTGGTTTTGGTGTCACACATTCGGACTGAAATAGCAAAAATCCCTAATAGGAAGCTTCCCTGCCCCGAGCCCTCTGGCTTGTGTCTCCCTTGGGCAGGTTTCATGACTCAGCAGCCCAGATGGAGCCGTCCCTCACAGCCCTCGGCACCAGAGCTGTTTATTGCTCCAGAGGCTGTTTTTCCAAGAGCCTCGCTGCTTTATAACAGCCAGTGCTCTTCCTTAAAACCCGGCCTCTCCAGCGAAGGCTCTCGTCACACTCAGCGCGGAGGTGGGCGAGGAACAAAAATAGACAAATTAAGAAAACCTCAAAAGGCCAAAAACTGAAAATGTAAGGATTTCGGCTCTGCAAGCGCAAGGTTTGCTTTGCCTCTGTGTTGCATCAGCTCTGCTGTTCGGCTGCTGCTTTTCTTGGAGCTGCACGGTGTCAGGGGCAGAGACGAGCCCCTGGGTGAGCTCAGGTCTGCCGGAGGTGGGCTCAACCCTGGGGGTCTCCTCGGGACCTGGGGTGCAGGGGCTGTGCCTGCAGCCAGGGATTGGAGCCCTCACCACGGGCAGCATAGGGAGCGACAAGGATGGGTTTTGGGGTGGCAGCCTCCCCAGCCTGTGCAGCTCCCCCCACCAGCATCCAAACCCCTCATTTCCCCCCATTTGGCTGTTATTAAATGAGAAATAGGCTCTTGCACAGCCCTAGCTGCTCGTCACAGGTGGTTCTGAACCACTCGCACAACTGCACACGGATGTTTTTAATGCTGGTGCGACTTGTGCTTTTAACCTTCACCCCGCCGTGAGCTCTATGTGTTTTTAGCGTGGGTTAGAGGATGCAAAGAGGGAAACTTGGGAGGCCTTTGACCCAAGGATGCGGCAAATGCAGCGGGTACCAGAGCTAAAAGGAAATGTCAGCTCCTCCCCGCACTCAGCCCCGCCAAAGGGTTTGCTTGTGGGCGCTGGAGCGGGGCCGGGGGCACTCGGCGGGCAGGCCGGGCGCTGCCGAAAGGCTGGTGTCCTTCTGCCCCCTCCTGCAAAGAGCCATTTCGGCCACAATGGATGCGTGGGGAGGGTTCGCTGTGAGTGCAGGGGAGGTTTGGGGCAGCAAGTGGATGCTGCTCAGCACAGCCAGCAGTGCCTCCGTGGGACCCGTGGCCCTGCTCCCGGCAGGCGCTGTCTGGGTTATGCGGGGCAGCAGCTCTCCTGGAAAGCTGACATCGTGTTGTGGGCAGGTTTCCCTCTTCCCGTAGGATCCTGTGTATCTCTTGGAAGAGATATGAAGACTGTGTTGGGGAAAAGATGCTCCAAGCAGGACCAGACCCTCTCAATGACGCCCCACGGTGCCTTTGGGGGCAATGGAGGGGCTCAAAGCCACCTCAGCACAGCCCAGCCTGGCAGATCCGCGCTGGGGTGAGGGTGGCAGGGTGCAGTCCCGGGCACGTTCCCGAAGGGTGCGTCTGGCCCAGTCCATTAACTGATCATTAGGGCTATTAGCTTAATCACTGGGGTGTTTTCCTGTCACCCTCTGTGATCGGGGTGTGATCAGCAGCCGGGGTCACGCAGGTCGGTTGAGTGGGGAGCAGATGCTGCGTTCCGCCCGTGGCAGCGTGTGCAGGGATCCGCCGCCATCCATCCTCTCCAGTTTCCATGGCTACGACAGAGTTTACTCTTCCCCGCCTTCGGCCGCCTGCACAGGCGTGATGCATAAAAAGGTCCCTGCGTGATGCAAAAAGCCTGGGGATGTGGGGCCTCCTGGTTTTCGGTAACAACAACTGCATCCCAGGGTGTGCAAAACACAGAGCAACAGGCACTGACTGTCCTGGCAGCACTTGTGTCCCAGCCAAGCGGCACCTTCGAGGCACTCGGGAGAGCTGTGGCTCGGGTTTGGGGTGCTGCCACCTCCCTGACGGCAGCAGGGACCCGGGGAGGCAGCGAGTGATCTCCTGGGGATAAATCCAGCCGCGGAGCCATCGGCCGCCTCTCGGTCAATGCGAGGTGACAGCGCGGAGCAGAGATCCCCAAGCAGGCGCTCGGGCTATGGCTTGTTAATGAGGGAAAACAAAACCCGCGCTTGAGGTCACCGCGTGCAATCTAAGTGGCCAAATGTGGGCCACTGGAGGCCTCTCTGGGGACGCAGGGGGATGTCACAACGTGGCAGGCTGGTTGTTTGCTTTCTGGGGACACAAGGAGCGGAGAGGGTAGCACATCCCAACCGGGCAGGGGGAGGTTTTGGCTTCGGGGCTCCCAGGACTGGGGTGTGAGGGTGTGTGACCATTTCCAAATCCATGGGGTGTTCTGATTCACGGGGCTGGCGGGTGACGCGGGAAGTGTTTTGGTAGCGCAGGTGTGTCTCACCCGGCCACGCTGGGCTGCAGGAGCCACCGTGCCAGGGGCTTTGGCACCACTGGGCAATCCCCGGGCCCCCCTGTGCTGCCAGCCGCCCGCCCGGGCTGCCTGGGGACAGCACCGTCCTCCAAGGCCAGTTTTCCCTCTGCTCTCCCAGCTGATGGGCTGTAGGTGACTGTGGGCTCTATAGGGTCTAACAGCCCCCACACCATGGACACTCAAAATGCTGGGAACCCTGTGTGCTCCCAGCTTGTGCTTGACCCCATGTCTGGGTTTTCCATGCTCTTCCTTGCGTTCCCACGTGTCCTGACCCCGTGCTGCGTGGCTGAGATGTGTGGTCAGGCCCCTGGTTCTCCTACGGAAGCACGTTCGGCTCTGTGGGGAGCAGCCAGGCGGGACAGGGGCTGCAGGGACTCATGTGTCGCTCCCTGGCACCCTCCATGGGCTCCAGTCGAAGGGAGCGGGATGGAAACACGGGTGCTTTCCGCACTGGTTCCTCCCAGAAGGTCACTGAACCAGTTTGTTGGAGGAGCAGAAGCGATCGCTGTGGGGCATCGCCGCGTGGTTTGGATTTTTCCCTTCTCCGTGTCACCGCAGTCAGGAGGGCAGCCCCGGAGTTGCTTTAACCACAGCTCAAAAGCTGCCGTTCTGGCACGGTGTTCTCTCCCAAAGGAGGTGGTTTAGGTTTCACCCGCCCCACCTGATGGGAATTTGAGTAGGAGCTAAAACTAGGGCTTCTGGTGCCTTCGTTATCGGCGCGATCCGCTCTGCGTGGGGCGCGGGGGAGGCCGGTGCTGTGCCGGGGGCGGCGCGAGCCCCCGGGAGCCGCTCCAGCAGCCCCCACGTCCCCGGCTGAGTCACCACCAGCGTTTGCTGCTGGTGTGACGGCAGCTGTAAGACCCAAAAAAAGCCCCGGCACTGATGCTTTTAATGACAGGCGAATAACACAGCCCCGAAGCGGATTCATAGCGTGCGTGCCTCATGCGGCTCTTAGCGGTGACTAAGGCTGTGCTGGGATGGAGCAGCAACAGCCTCCCCGCATCGCCCCAGTCCTGGCGTAATTAATTCTGCGGATACCCGTATCGGCACATTAACCCAAACTGGCCGTCTTCCCGCCCATCCCCAGCCTTGTTCCATATTTAATCTTTCATGTTCACCTGAGTCTCTAATTAAGCCAACTGCAAGCCTTAGCTGAGAGCCCACGGTGCACTAACGAGGTCTGGAGCGCTGTGCATGTGAGACCCACAGGAGCTTTGTTGAACAGCAGAGTCACAAGTGGTCAGTTTGAGGTATCTGAAAAGCAATTTTATGGGGTTTCTTTCCCACGGGCAGCAGCTGTCCGGAGAGCTCGTGTCTGGGTGAGGCACCACAAGAACCCGGCGCACTGCTGCTCCAGCACCGGCCCCAGCACCCAGCAGACGGAGGATTCAGCCCATGGTGGGAGCAGCCACTCTCCTGCCCCTGCCGTCCCCCCCGGCTGTCACAGCATCCCGCTTAAAAATAACCCCCCACGCCAAGGCACTGAATGGGGTTCTGATTTCCCTCGGTCTGGGTGATGGGGAGAGATGCACATTGTAAATAGAACAGCATATCCATGGCAACCCCAACTTTTCATTATTGTTAATTACTCGCTCGGTGCCAGAGCTGCGCATGGCGCTTCCCGGCGTGGATAAAGATAGATTCCCCCCTCTCAATGCCTCTCCAAACGACATGGAGGCGACAGCTCGCTCCGGGGAGGCTGGAGCGGGTCTGGCAGGCAGCACGGAGACATTTTGTGAGGAGTCAGAAGAGCCGGGATTTAAAGGAGGAGGGACCGGCAAGGCAGAGGCAGCCGGGAGCTCAGGGGTGGCTTTTCTCTGGAAAAACACCTTCTCAGAGCGCTGGGAAATGGTTGAGAGGGGCTGTGCAGCTGCACCCGCTGGCAGGAGCGGACAGAAGCGATGGGGAGAGGGAGCGCTGGCTTTGCTTTGCTTTAATGGCGCTCGAGAGAGCGCGGAGGGGAGGAAGAGCCGTTGGCGATGGTCACTGAAGGGACAGGGATCTGGTGGTGTTGGCTGGAGCCCTGGTGCCCCGGAGGAACCTCCTGCAGAAACCCCGTTTAACCACGCGTGCAGCTGAGCTCGGGCTGCGCTGGCACCGCTCGCTGGGGTTTGCTTGTCTGTTCCTGGAGGGTTATTTTATTGGAAGTGGTTTGAAAGCTCTTGGGTGAGGAGCCCCCAGTGCCACCACGCTGCCCCTCAGCCCAAACCTGGCACTGGCGCAGGTGGAGCTTTGGAACCCAACAGCCCGTTTCTGATGTGACTTTCTTGGTGCTTTGCGCAGCACAACAGCCCGTGGTGTCCCAACCGGCAACTGAAGGTGACCAGGCTGGCAAGGAGGCGCTGGCGGCTGTCACCTTCCCGGCTTGGGAGATGCCCCGTGAGAGCGGAAAACCTGTGGGTTTTGTACATTGATGCTGTTAGAGGGAAATAACCCAGCCCCACTTACTTACCTTGGGAAAGTCTCTTTTCTGGTTCCTCTCCTGGATCGTGTTCTCGCCTTTCCAGAGATCATTTCTCCCCGATGTTTTCCAGATGTCCGCGTTCTTTGGCGCTGCCCAAAGCGCAGGGCTCGGGTTTGGGTCGTTCTGTGTGTGGTTCAACCAGGTCACGCTCACGGTGCTGTTTGGGTCCCCCTCGCCAAGGTTCGCTGGGGGACGTTGCTGCTCTCGGGATGGTCACAGCGGGTACTGGTGTATCTGGCTTTTCTGCTGCTTTTTTGTGCAAGTCACAGCAGAGGAGACCAAGCAAGAGGTAGTTTGGCTGTTTGTTTAATGTTAAAAGACATTCCCAAGGATTTACAGCTTCCTCTGTCTCTTCCCTTGGCATTCCCCTTCTACACAGTCTCAATTTCTACAGACTTTAATCTTCCATGCGTAGCTTATTACTGCTGCTTTTCTTTAAATAATAACGTTTTCCAGGTAATTCAGTGGTCACATCCATATAGCTGTTGTGCATTTATCTCAGGGTGAGAAACTGATGGATACAGATACAGGCAGGTCTGTGACCTTTACTGTCTCACTCGGAGTACAGGAATGTGAATATAAGGTTGTTTCAAGTAATTTTGACTGTATTACAAACCAAAATACTTCACATTCAATGGCACCTCAGGTACACATGATATTTACACTTTGGGGGAAGAAAAGGGGCTTAGGTTTGGGACTTTTTTTAACTGGGTATTAGTACAGTTGTAGCTCAGGCTTTTCCATGAGATCCTGAACTTGAAAGCAGCCAACATCCCACCGGCTTTGGCTGCTGGGTTGCTCATGGGATGTTATTTCAGTATCGTACCTTAGCAATGGAAACTGACTTTACTGTCTAGTGAACCATGTCAAGCTGCATCTGAAAAGAACCGTCTTCTCCGTCTGGTTGTATTTTCGAATACAAGCGTTTTGTAGTGAAATCATACGATGGATCGTTGGATGTGACGGGGTGGGGGGTGTGTAGTAACTTGTCGCACCTCGTCATTGCTGGGTATGTCGGTGCTGATGTGAAACCGAGGGAACGAGGCCCCGTGAGCAAGGCCTGAGGTGCTCTGTGCTGGTGGGAGAACGCTGGGGTACCGAGCATCTTATTCATGTTCCAAAAGGCTGCTCTGGTTGGATCATCCACCCTTTCCAACGAGACACAGCAACAAAGGCTTACGCTGAGGGATTATACGGAACTTGACAATCACAAATCAGGGAGGAGCAGATGAAGCTTATTGGTCTGCACCGCGCTCTCCTGCTGGGATATGTGCTAATATCACATAAAAGTAACAACTGTTGAGCAGCTTCCCTGCGATGTCCTTTCCCATCCTTTATCACAATTAAGTTAAAAAGGCTGGACCACTGCAAGCTCTATTTTTATACCCTCGGGCACGTGCGTTCCTCTGAACGCTGACGCTGTTTGAGTACGAACAGGGAGGGGACGGCACTTCTGTACCCCTGTACTCCCACAAAGTGTGACTCTCATTATGTGCGGCTCTTCTGTCCTTATTCTGTGTCACGGGCAGAATGAAAGTACCGTGATTCTCTTTTTGGTTACCAGAGGTGTTAGAAATGAATGCCGGTTCACATGTAAGATTAGCTTATGCGGCACATGATTCTCTCTAGCACTACACGGCGGTGTAGTTCTGACAACAGCGGTGTTAAACAGCAGAGTCAAAAGGAAACCAGACAAAGAAATGTCAGTATTCATACAGTTTAACAAAGCTCCCTACTTGTTTTTACAGAAAAAAAAGCCCCAAAAGATTTTAAACAAAAGGAAACGTCCTTCATCCAACGCTGTTAAAATCTTTCAGGCTGTCAAAGTGACTTCAAAGCTTCTCCACGTCCGCCGGCTCCAGCCCCAGCGCTGGGGTGTCCTCAGGCTTTCGTGATGTACCCTTCTCTGATAAGGAAGTCATAGATCTTCCTGGTTTTGTTCACGTCGATCTTGATGAGCGCTCTGGCCTGCGCCAGTCTCAGGCCTCCTTGTTTGTTGCACTCGTTCACCAAAGCAGCTTTGTATTCTAAATAGGCTCCGGGGACCAGCCTCACCATCTGACAGAGCTGGAAGACAAAAGGTGAAGTTAATCAACACCAACAGTTGCTGTGCTCTTACATTCCGTGAGCCCTGCTGGGGAGTAACATTGCGAATATTTTTCTGCAAACATTTTAAATGTATTATTTTTGTACGGAGGAGGCCTACAGTAATTGCATTATGAGCTGTTTGGATCCACAGGTAGGGAGGGGAGGAGTTTGCCGGCTGCTGCATTCAAAAACATTCCTGAGTAAAAAATAACCTAGGAGGATGAAAGCGAGCTCTGGGCTCACCGGAGCGGAGCTATGAGTGTGTCCTGTGTGGGCGTTGTTCTTTACAAACCGAGGGAAGCACACATGCCAAAGAGACTTGCAACCAGCAATTCAGCGTGCTGGACGAGAGCCAGGGAGGGCATCTGTCTATTAATCCCCTGCAGACTAAGTCTTTAATACCCTTCTCCAAAAGCAGCCATGCACACAGGGCCGGCCGCTCCGGAGGGCTCGGGAGGCGGCGCAGGGAGGGTGACGTGTTTGGGGGGTGGGTGCGAGGAACGGGTTCCAGAGCCCTGTGCTCTGCTGCGGGCCCAACGCTCCGCTCGGCCCAGGCCCAGCTGCCTGCTGCACGGTGCCGGTGCCGCTCCCCGCGAGATGCTGCCTGTCTCCTTATTAATGAGGAAATGCTTAACGATTGTTCCTCGTTGATAGGGTATTGCAGAATTCACAGGGACCCAGACTTTACGTCTCAGCTGATGAGGAAATCAGATTCCCCATACAGACTAATGTCCTAGTCCCTATTATTTATGTGCTGCATGGAGCCAGAAACGCCGTGTCCCGCGGTGGAGCTGGGATCTGATTTTCAGTGCTGCCGTCTCCAGTGAAGGGGAAAGAGCTTCCTCACAGAGGGAAGTGTGTGAAGTACATCCGTGTTTCGCATGCACTGAAATCTACCTTGTGGACAACCTAAGGACAGATTATGACTTCTATTTAAAAAAGCTCTTTTATTTCAATAGTTTTCCAGTGTTGCCTCTCACTGAGTTAGGAGACAGGGCTGCACTGGGCTGCCAAAGAAACTGAGCCATAAATACAGGGCTTTGCACTGCAAAGCAGAAATGTGGAAAAGACACGAACAATGCACCGCTCTCCCCTCCACGGCTGACATCAGCGCCAGACTGAAAACACAACCACGACTGCTGGTTGAGGTTTGGCTGTGAGACATCTATAATATAGAAAGAGCTCCGGTATCCAGGTTCAGCGACCTGTCCAGTGAAGCCCTTGACAAAATCATCTGCTGGTTTTAAAATCAATGTTTGTTAAGAAAATATAACCCTCCTGCTCACCCCAGTCTCACAGTGGAGGAAGAGCGGATGTCACGGTCTGGATGTTGTAACAGCACCTTGGCACGCTTCACCTTTCTTTCCTAAATAAGCTAATTTGCTGCAGCTGCGTTGTATGTAACTGGAATTAAGAAGCCAACTAGAAAACCTGAATGATTTTTGTGAGCAGGAAAGAGTAGTCGGGGCATAGAGCTGAGGTGATATTCACAGCACCTGAGACGCGTGTGCGAGCGACCCTGCACTGTGGAGAGAATGTTTTATAGAGCTTGGCTCTTCTTTTCCTCACCTCCTTCTCCTTCTCGTTGAGTTTCTCTGTCCCTGGCAGGCCGGTGAGGTTGAGCGGCGGGGCGCTCCGTCTGCCTGCGGGCAAGAGGAGAACAGTTAAGGGACAGCCACCAAACTGCTCGGAGTTCTTAGGTGTGTTAGCAAAGAGGCAATTAAATCCCCATGATATTAACCCAGTATGATCCAAGTGTTTATAGACAGGGCGATTTAGGACTTAAAAACCGCACCGGTTTGATAAAAGGTCTGATTTTGCAACCGACAGTTGAGCGCTGTGAGTACTCGTGTGAGGGCTCTGACGCTGTTAACGCCAACTCATGGGCTTTTAGGAGGAACCGAAAGACAGGAGCTTTCTGTCAAATGAGCACTGAGGGTGGTTAAGCTGGGCTCTGCATCCTGACTAAGCCAAGTCTTGCAGCGGGGCGGGAGGGAGTGCCCGGGTGTGCGCAGCGTGCGGGACACGCAGGACGCTGAGATGACTTCTTGGTGTGACTAGCAGGGAGTTCTCCGGCATTACTGACAACTCCATGAAGCAGCGTTTGCTTTAAATACCTTTAAATATGATGCAGATATGGCAAAGCACATACAGTTTGTGCATTTATTGTTGTCTGCTGTGATAAACCGTACGGAAAGAAATCTCTATCGCAAGGTAGACTGATAGTTCTCTCACTGTTGTTTATAACTTTGCTGAACTGCAGCTGGTGCAGCTTAAACTTGCACAAGAGCTGTCTACTCGTTGGTTTGCATTGTTTTTTCCTTTCCTCCTTATAGTATTTAAGATCTTCAAGAGGTCGGAACAAAGCTAAGGTTATTTATTCACATTTCAATAGCCTATCACCCCCGTGCTGTGGGCGGCACATTTAGCACTGTTAGAGATGGGTCTGTATCCCAGGACTGACTGCCCAAATTTGGCAAAGCGGTGAAGTCTTGGGAAATCTGCAACTCCGTTTTCCCAAGTTCTGTGCTGGCTGCTGCTCCACCCCCTGCCCTGTCCTGCTCCTGCCTCAAAATCGAGAACTAAACTTAAGCAATGTTAATTTGCCCTCTTGTATATTCAGTATGATGCAGCCTTTAATTACAGAGACACGTGGCGGCTTTTCCGCAGTATCCTTGCCTTATTCAGTATGCAGGATGTTTGCTTAATTAGCAACTACATGGTATTTTGTTTGGGTTTTGTTCAACACGGGATACTGGTTGTAAACACCGCATGCTAGCTGGGTTCCATAGGCAAAACAGTTCGTGGTCTCTTGGGCTCTCCTCCACTGGCCACAGACCATCATCCAATAGTTACCTGAATTTGAAGGAACCGGTACCGTGGGACTCAGGCCGGAATCACTGGAAAGAAAGGAAATTTTCAAATTGTCTTTTTTTTCAATAATAACAGCATAAATTTGTCATTAAACCGCTTTTCCCCCAACTTCCAATAATTCTACAATTCAACTTGCACAAGCCAGGCCCTGGTCTGAAGTCAACTGGATTTCTAGATATTTAGCGTTCCCAGATTGAAGACCATGTCTGAAATATTCTATTTTCAAGGTGGGGGGCGTGCAACACAATACAGTTCAATGTAGCCTACGCCGCGCAGCCCCCAGCGCATGGGACACCCTTCCTCTGCACCGCGGTGCTCCCTGTGTCAAAGTGCTCGTGCAGGGTGACTACACGTTAATAATGCTGCTACATCTAAAATCACCTGAAACGTTTCGAGTGTCATCTGCGCCCTCATTAATATCCATAAAGACCTCATTTCCCTCCATGACTTTATTTACAGAAGTTCCTACAATATAAAATAGAGAGAACTGAGGTTTGGAGCCCTTACTGGCCACCTGTCTGCACTTCAACAAGGACTAGTGCTGGTTTCCAGTTTCTTGCAGCCTGTTCCTACTGTGCTAGATTGGGAACGCGTCTGTTGTTACCGCACGGGAAAAGGCGCTTTGACGCGGCTGACTACAGCGGGGTGTGTAGGACGCAGTCTCGCCGTCACCGTACATGTCGGCTTGGCGGCTGAGCCACTGCTGGCAGGCGCTGCTGTCCTGGATGTACTGCAGCACTTCGGAGAGCATGGTGCGCTTCAGCCGCTCCTCGGCCCGCGTCTTCTTCAGGTGGTCGTAGGTCCTGGCACCTGCGGCACACGGAGAGCGCGTTCTCAGCGGCTCGGGATGCTCAGAGTGCCGTTTGCCGCTTTAGGAAATAAGTGAGAAACTGCTCTCTAGCTTTGGACCAGACTCTGCTGTTCTCCTTCATGACAACTACTTGGCATGGGAAGGTATTAGATTCCACCCCACACTCCTCCCCCTATTAATTTCAGGCCAAAAACAAACAAAAAAGGCTCCCATGGTCCAGCTCCAGGATGAAACAGGGCATCTCATCTATGTACAGCTCGTAGGCCTCTCTCTGGATATCACACTTGTTGATAGCAAGTGAAAGTGGCCAGAGATAAAGCACTGGAGAACACTGTGCCATGACATATATATATATATAGATATATATATATCTATGTTAATCTTTTCCAAAGTGGTGACTAAAGCAGAGCTCAGCTAGACAGCGCGTTCTCCAAGCCAATGGCTCAAACTAGCTGTAAAAAAGCACAGCTGGACTGAAGCGTTGTTGCCAAAGCCTTGTTCAGTTAAAGAGCTCGGCAAATGCTTTTCAAAAATAAGTGTCTTCCTATTCAACATGTCCTGAATGTTGTAAAGCCCTCCTTCCACACCTTGATGAATGGGAATGGGTTGAATAATGCATCAGGTACTTACTACAGAAATTGGTGATTCCTGCTGCTCTGTATTCCTGCAGGCGCTTTATTTCCCTTCGCAGCTCGAATTCCACTGTTTTCCCCCGGCAGGCAGCAGAAGGGAAATCCAAGAGAGAATTGCGGGTCAGTGGGGCGGCAGGAACTGCTGGACTAGGAGCGCTGCTGTTTCCTATGTGTCCATGCAGTTCAGCTACGAACCACAGGCAGAGTTCACCTTTGCACAAGTGTGCGTCAAATCTCAGACTCACTGTGTCATAATGCTCCTTGATCACAGATTTAAGCTATTTTATAGCATTTATGTGCTGAGAAAAGTTATTTTGCCTTCGTGCTTTGACAGTTCCTTTGCCATACCCCGGACAAGGCAAATAACAACAATGTAGGATTTCTGGAAGGCATTTCAATAGGTTTGAAGAACTATTCCAGCCAGGCTCCTTCTAGCATCTAATATTGTCTTTGAACTATGATTTTCATAGCTGGGCCTCCCAACATTTTTCCTTGCAGACAACTCTTTTTGTGCAGTCAGTAAGATTAAATGCTCGTGTTTCTGTTGCTCAGCTGTATTTACTGCCTGTAGGTTTTATCAGCTGGCTCCCAGCCATCGCTGAGTTTTGCATTGAGCAAGTTTGCTCGTCTCGAGTTGGGCTGCTCACGCTGCTCAGGAAATGTGTGTAGTGCGGGTACTCGGCTGTCAGGTTAACCTGAGGACAACAAAGCCAGGACTAGCGCTCGCATGTGGGACTCGTGATTCTGCAGGGTCATATGTTTGGTATTTCACACAGGGTGTCCTGAAAATACAGTTGCAACTGTTTAAATGCTTTGTTCCTTCTAATGAGCAACAATTTTCCCAGTTTAAGTCACAGAATTAGGCAGGATGTAATGACTCGTACTGGAATTTGACTAAATGCATGCTATGATTACGCACAAAGACTCGAGGTGAGTTGGTGATGGAACAATGCCTCTCCCTTTAAGGTAAGGGACATAATGACAACTGTACTCTATAATTATGGACACACAGAATAGTTTGACGTGCATCTTTTAAAGAATTCACAATTTGCTGCCGGCTCCTGATCTCTCAATACAGACATAAATTTTAGGGAGTTTGTTCCTTCAGTATAGAGTCCCAGTAAATGAACAGTGGTCTTTTGATAGGAAAACACTGCTTCTAACTCATGACCAGAATATTCGGTCAACTGAGAAATCAAACAAAGAACTTGGACACAGTTTAGTGGAAAAAACCCACTTGCTGCTCATTTAATGTATCAAACCACAGATGCATTTGTTTTTCTGAGGCAGTTACATGGGGCAGGAGGAGGAAAAGCAACGTCCTGCCCTCCAGGGGCAGTATGTATGTAGGGCAGCTTGTAGATGATGCAACCCCTCAGCATGCCCATTGAAGAACATTTATGCTAAAACCCTCAAAATACTTACATGCGTGGCTTTCAATGAACTTATCATGCTCTACTGGTCCAAGAATTCGTGCAAATCGTCGCATCGTTTCATAAAGGTCCTGAACCTCCTTTGGATAGCGCCTTTCCAAAACTGGAGGGGAGAGAAAGCGCCACAGCTCATCACTGCTGTGAGAAGGAACCAACTCAGTGGTGACTGCCATGAGCTGCCCAAAGAGCCACACTGGGTACATTTCTGGGCCGTTCTGGTGTCACAACTACAAATTGCTGAGTAAAAAGCAACAAAATTATACAGCCCTTACAATTCTAAAAGCATAAAGGATGAGATTGAAGTGTTTGAAGCATTTCCTAGAACAGAGCGATGCACTTTAAAAGCCTTGATTTTACCTTCACCCCTCGCCCTGCTCAGTGCAGCCTGAAATGCTTCTGAAGAGCAATTCTGAGGCAAAACACCTAAACCGCTGAGCTGGGAGCAGCTGGAGGCAGCTGGGAAGAGCTGGGCAGGGTATCTGCTGGAATTTGGAGCCCGTGAGCAGGGTCTGGGATGAACAAACCACCCCAGCACACTGGGAACAGCACATGGGACGTTTTGCTGCCCGAGCAGAAGCCGCTTCAAAGTGAAGGAATCACACCTGATACTCACTCTGAAACTTTCTGAGGTTGATTAGGCCATGATCTCTTATAATTCTGTAATCGAGAGCAAAATGGTATTAATGAAAAGGCATTAAGTCGTGTATTACCACATAAACACAAAGGCTTGATTTGGACTGTGAGAGGCAAACTGGGAATTTCCCCACAGGATGAAGGAATTTTTCCACGACAGCTTCGATTTTAACAAGAGGCAGATGATTTAGGTAACTCATACGTTTGAAATGCTCCCGACAGGGCGAGGGAAATGAGCGCAGTGCAAAGGCAGGTGAGACGTTTGCAGGTGCATGACAAACATGTTTGTCACAGGTTTCGGCAGATGCCATGCGGTCATTGCTACCTGGTGATTCCACAAACGCCCGACTTTTGCAAATGACCAGAGATAATACAAAGTCAGGCTCATGAAGGTCACGTTGGAATTTGCTCTATAAAATGTATTACATTTTCTTTAGCATGCATGGAAGAACATTCCTGTCCCATGTAGAGAGGCCCATCATGGGTATCTGTGCATGGAAACTGGCTGGAAGGTGCTACAGGAAATCAATTATCTTTAGTATTAGGAAAACAATGGGGAACAACACACGGTAATGAAGCAAAGGAGCAAAGTTATTGCTTGAAAACTCACTTTTTTCTTCTCTGTCTTTCCTTTAACCTGGAATGATAGATATCTACAACTGCAATCTTCAGAGCTGCAAAATAGATTACACAATACATAAGTAAGCACTATATTAGGCTAATTTTCAAGCCTTTATGTTCATGGAAGGCTGAAATGGTCGCTCTGCTTTGCTGTTTTAAAATCTCATGGCAATTTTAGAGGGACATAAGTCACTAGAGGTTCATCTCCTGCAGATCGTACACGCTGCCTATTGAATCTCTTTTGCTAACTCTTCCAAATACAATAGTACCTGTAGATACGAACCCAGGTAGATCCTCAGAACTCTCTTCCTCTTCCTTCTTGGACTGTTTTACTATTAGCACTTATTTGTTCCTTCATACATGCAAGAGTTAAGCATTCCTGCTCTCAAAAAGCAAATTGATCAGATTTAAGGATCTGAGGCGTCCTCTTTGGACAAAGGCTTCTTTGCACACAACACAGGACTCCAAAAACCAGGGGCAGTTCTGAACTGTGCAGACCCAAAGCTGCCCTTGCTACAGCTCGTGAAAACATCTGCGAGATTTTAGCTCGTTAACTTCTAAACTTCTCTGTCTGCCAGGAGAACAAAGGGAATAGTTCACGGCAATGTGAAGAAGCGCAGGAAAAAGCTCATTAGGAATCGTATCCTTTCCAAAATCAAATCTGTCTGCAGTCTGCCTGATCCACTCTGAGATCCTTCGGCTGCTTTTTCCTGTCACCATTAGGTTAATCAACTTTTTTGGTAAATTCCTGAAAGATAAGGAGACACCCATCACCTTCCTTTCCCTCATTCTGCTAAATAATGCAAAAACTCTAGGTCGTTAATTAAGCGATGAGGTGGTTGATTCCTTGGTTGGCTTTTTTTGCCTTTACATTAATAATTTCTATATGCGCTCCGAAGGAAGAGGCTTGAGACTTGATGGGGGTTTCCAGGCTGCAGAGACAACACAGCTCCTTGGAACCCAGGGACAGCAGGGGTGGCCCTTGGGGACACATCAGAACCCACAACCTGCTCCTCTCCCTGTGCTCATAGCAAAAGAGCAAAGCCCATACTGGCGGTTTATTGATCGCGCTCCCCAGTAAATAATTAATAACACAATTAAGTAAGCAATGTGGTTGTGTCTATTTTAAAATATGTATTTCTATGTAAACACCAGGAAAGCCTGAGCCCCCGGGGAACTCGCCCCTGCAGTCCTGGGCAATCACATTTCCTATCAGGACAGCGAAAGCCCGGAGGTGCGGGTGAGCTCAGGAGCCAACAGGGGTCACTTACACTCACCAAAACCCTTCAATGTATACAAAACCAATTATATATGAAGATAGGAGGGGTGGCACAACATTCTTCCTTCTTTTTGCAAGTTTCTTGCAAAACCAGAGTGTTCAAGAATGATCAGGTGTTTTCATAAAGAGCTATTTACATTTCCTAATTGAAGAACGAGCACAGGGAGCAAATTCTCCTTCTTGCCTAAGTGTGGGGACCAGAAATTGGGAGACGCAGCAAGTGGAACATGAATGAAGTACATTACTAAGTGTTGGGGTCTGTGCCAATTTGTGGAAAATATTTGTATATTTTTAAACCCTCTGCAAGCGAAGCTAACGTGTTATTTTCTGGGGTTTGCGTGGGCAGAACTTAATAAGTACATGCAGAAATTGCATTGGAAAACCTCTATAAATATCACAAGTAATTATGCACCTCTAACCATTGCATTTTGATGCTCTCACCTGAGTGCACAATATTCTGCAAGAAATTATGATCAACTGCGGATGGGAAGGAAAATTCAAGAGAAAAAACGAAGGGAAAAAATGGAGCTTCTGCTAACAGCAGAATTAGTATTTGCTGCCACATGCACTTTGGGGGGAGCTTTTGTTTTTAATAGACATATTCACACAGGAACAGCCGATTACCAAATCTGGAATGCATGAATAACTCGGACTACTATACTGTTACGTGCTGCATTGAAATGAGAAGAGAGATGCTGTACGAATGAGAATGATTTGCCTGTGCTTCTCCCCATGGATTGTGCTCGGGAGGCGGTTGTTTGTCCTGGTAACTTGGGCTGACCCAAGCTGGCGCTGTGTTCCAAGTGTCCACGTTGGGAAATGATAAGGTTATTTGAGTAGCTCTGAAGGATCCAGCGATAGCAGAAATTCAAGGCTTCTTCCTTCATTCCAAACAAATCAAAATATTTGGGTTTCTCAAGCTTGTGTCCAAAACAGTTTCTTTGCTTTCCATCCCTCTTCAGCATCATTTGGTCTGCAAAAGCTTTTTTGAAGGCTAATGAGTGAGACCTTTGTTTCACGCTAGCTAACCTCTGCTTGGCATGCAGGGCCTAAATAATGGGAAGAATGCAAACTAATCACAGTAAACAGGCTGTGAATCCGTGTGTGCCGTGGTTGGGACAAACCTGGGGCTCCAGGGGAAAGCAGGACCCTGGGCAAACAGCTTCCCCATCATGGTAGGAACCTCCGCAGCACAACACACACCGGGGGCTATTGAGAGAGACACTGACTGCCTTGTATCGTATAAAATGAAATGTCACCCCTGTGCAGCCCGAGTCGCTGCCTATTGCCACGCACTCCTAAGCTTGTGGCTTCCGCAATGACTTCCCAGCGTTAGAAGTAAAAATCATTTACATGAGAAAGGGGAGAAAAAGGCAGGAAAAAGAGGAATTGCTAAGGTTGTAATTCAGCCTGATGAAAACTTGTAATTCATGAAACATTCAGGCGCTCTGGGCTGAATTAGATGTGTAACTAGTTGTTTCGTTTGATCTCTCCATTATGTCTTTGTTTAACTGCAATACATATCTGCGCGCACTTATTATATTTGCAAGTACTGAATACAAGTTAACAGGTCGCTAAGTAAATTGAAATACGAGCAATTTCATACAATTTTTAGCATCTCACTGGTACCAAGGAGGGACGGAACCAAGCCCGCGGCCGCCGGTGCGGCGGGGGAGCAGGTGCAGGCTCCTGTGTTCTGCACAAGAGCTGCCGGGGAGCCTTTCCCTTTGGATTAAATCGCGTTCTTCTTTCTTGTGGAAATACTGAGAACTTGTTTAGAGTGACACAGGACAACATAAGGGGAAAAGAGATCGTATGAGGAAACGCAGCTCGAGTAGGTTCGATGTAAAACGTTTTGTGAAATGATTTTTTGCAAAATGTTAAGAAAAGCAGAAGAGCGTAGAGGAAAGGGAGGAAAGTGGATTCCATTCCAATGAAAGCATCAAATACAAGCAACCCAGACGTTGCAGAATGGATCTGTGACTAATGGAACAAAGAAAGAGACCACAGAAATTACTCCGGTTGATGTGCTCTAGGGTCTGGCTTGAGCATCTTTCAGTAAATTGAATATAAAAGTAGTTTTCAAAAATTAATCTTGAACCCAGTGAGGTTTGATGTGCGGCAGGAAAACAAACTGAGGAATTTTTCACAAACCTGATACTTAATCTATGCTGCAAGACCCCATTTGGGCTTCTCTAGGCTATAAAATGTGTTAAACCCCTGTTTTACATCTTTACCTTTTATTAAAAAGAAGAGTTTGCTGTTTGGCCAGCACGAGCGTGTCTGAGCAGGTGTGGGTGGCAGCCCAGGGCGGCTTTTCAAGGCCATTTCTGTAAGATCCAGGGTAAGGTGGCCAGCGGGCAGGGCTGTGATGGAGGGACATTGGAACCGCTCTCTGGAGTCATGGGACGAGGACCTGGAGGACCTGGGAGGACCTGGAGGACCAGGGAGGACCTGGGAAGACTGGGAGGACCTGGGAGGACCTGGAGGACCTGGGAGGACCTGGGGGACCTGGAGGACCTGGGAGGACCTGGAGGACCTGGGCCTGTGGGGCCTCCCAAGCTCCTCTGCCCGCTGACTAGAGACATATCGAGGTTTCTTAAACCACCCAAATCCCCGTCCCTGCCTTCCGAGCCAAATGTTGAGCCATTTCCTACAGTACGCAACCCTACAATTAAGTTGCACAATATTCTCAAGCGATCAAGCCAAGTCAGCATCTGAGATCTTTGAAACTGCACCACAGGGAGGATGCGGCTCCTTCCTTATTTGCAGTAACTCAGAGAAGGGAAAGGTCCAGTTCCAAAGTTCTTCTAGAGAATCATTCTTTCTCCCCAAGATGGCCTCATGCAGAAGAAAAGCAGCTGGCTAGGCCCTGGGACTTTGTTTTTTGAGAGACGTTCTCTCCCACGTGGGCAGATCTGGAGCAGCTGTGGGAATGAAGCCACCAGAGTCCCTGAGCTAAGAGATGGAAAATGTAGTTGGTCACGCTGCATAACCCCTGCCAAACAGTTTTCACAGGGCAAATGCCTGACATCCTGTACTAAATACTGAAGACAACTAAAGAATGGGCTAGAGGACATCCAATGAAATTATCAGGCAAAAGAGCTGACAGACAGAAGGAAGTATTTCTTCACACAACACATAATTAAATTGTAGGATTCCTAACTCAATTGTGGAACTCACTGCTACAGGATGTTATGGGGGCAATAGTACAAATAAATATAGTTCTAACAGTAGTTAGATAAGTTCATGTAGGGCAGGTCCTTCGGTCAAAATGGTCTGAACACAACCTATGGTTCAATAAGTCTCTGAACGTGTCACTGCAGGAAATGGGGAAGATATGCCAGGAAAAGTATTGCCTGTATTTGCCTTTTCTCACCTTCTCGTGCGCCTGCTGTGGGTACTAACAGGACACCGAGCTGCACGGAGCAGAGGGTCTGGCCCTGTTGGCTTTATGGTATTCTGAAGAGAGCAGGAAAGCTGATTTCTGCATCCAGATTGACAACTTAAACAGGAGGCTGGTAGGAGATTTCTCAAACGGCTGAACTGTGCAGTGGGAGACACTAATGAAAAGGAACAGTCGCGAGATGGCATGATGAATCTGTGGAGTGCCCACAAGTCAGACTCCCTTTCAATAAATGTTACAAGAGAGACTGACATATGATTCTCATAACCTTTTCTGAGCCAAGGGAGATTGCATTCCTTAAAAATCTGTGTACTGCTAAATCTCAGACTGATTTTTAAGTTTGGAAGGACTGTCTGTACGTAACAGGATTTGTCTGTTGCCAAGGGATGCTAAGGCTTTAGCTTAGAACTGCCTGATATAGACAGGAGAATTCTGAAGCATAAACACAGGGCTTTAAACACCATATGTACTCATAAATGTGGGGAAAAGCATGATCTCTTCTTCCCTATGGATTAAAACTTCGTTTTAATAATTCCTGTTCTTTGGTGTTATTAAGGCAGCAATGTTCAGAAACTCAGCAGCAGCAACTGGACTCACACAAACCCCCTCTCTCTTCCCAATAAAAATGACCGTTGTCACGTACAGCTAATGCTCAGTGTGCACGTTTAACACGTGAAAACGCAACTTCAGGAGCAGAGCAGTTTCAATGTGTTGCATGCAGTGTTCACTATAAACCTCCTTGCTGCCGGTATCAATGCCTGTCCTGATATCAGATTTCCTGAGCTAACAGAGCTTAGAGTAAGTGACAGATCTGCTAAGAAACTTGACATAGCCAGGGAAAGGGTGTTAGCAAAGAGAGGAAAGCGTTCCTCTTCTTGAATCAGAACAAATTTTGTGCCTTGCTGTGATTCTCACAAACATTATATAGATGCAAAGAATCTCTTTCAGCTGGGGGACTTGCAGAAGCAATATCGAGCCATCGATCTGTTCTTCACTAGGCCTATAGGTCTGTTTATTCAGTCACTGAAGTACTGTGACCCTGTTTCCAGACAAATTACTACCTTAGATAATTTGCTTCTACCTAGGGAAACTTCCTCCATGGTTTATAGTGGGTAAAAGATCATTTGTGTCTTTGCTAAAGAGATGCCTGCTACTTGTGGGGACTATTTGATTTCGGTCATGTTCAACCTGACAACTGGCTACCTTTCAGGAGTCAGCAAAGTGCATTATTCTATATATATAAGTACTGTTTGTGCACCCCTTGATTAAGAGCTTTTAAAAGAGATTTGAAAGCGAGGGCCACAGAAATGCCACGATTTAAACACCAGCACGAAGAAGTGAGATCATTGAAAATGTATGTTCACTCTTTAAAAAGTGCGTAGAGAAAAAAAGACCAAATGAAACGCTGTGTAGGCAACACGGAACATTGGGTTTGGACAATATAAGAAAATACGGGACTTACCGTGCAAAATGTCTGAATCATCTTCTACAAAATCAATATCTCTCAAATCCCATTCAGCGTAGTTGTCAAACTCCTGTTCAGAGGTGATTAATAAGTTGTCACTAACCAGCACTGAAAAATTGGTATGAAGTTTCAGTACTCACAGAGGCACAGAAAACAGATATTTACTCTTTCACAGGCGTACACGGCTCCATCCCTGGGGAGCTTTAACTAGGAAATGTATAATGTGCATCCCCACGGCTGGAACTGGAACAGGAGGCTGTGACAGGACAGTGCAAATTAATCAGGTAAACTCCATGACTCCCACACTGTGGTGGAAACTCTGCTCAAATGTACCAAACAACAAACCCCTATATGGCTGATTTCATCACTTCATGTACAGGAGCTTGTTCTGCAACAGGAATCGGGGCCCTTGGCCCGCAGCTAAAAACACTGAAAACAATGCAGGTCTTGGAAGTGATCTTTGGATCAGGCTCATCTGTGCTTCTCCAAGCACAAAGGCAAACCCAAACCCTTTTGTTAAGCATCGAATTCACCACATCACTCCGCTTGCATTAAAGCCGTTCGCTACTGGACGTTTGGCGGCAGCACCGTGCGGTGCAGCCCGGACTGCTGGCCTGCAGCGCCACCTCTGCAATTAAACCCTTGGCTTAATCACTCTGCCCTGTCCTTTCTTCTGATTGCTGCACGAAGAGCTAAAACCTCCAGGCAGGGGAAAGCAAGTGTGTGTTTGCTGATGGTGGGCTCAGTAGCAAACTGAAAATAACGGGAGAAGAGGGGGTCTTACCTCCACAAAGTCGGCTCGCGCCGGCATGTACCCAGCCATGTCCCTGGAGAGCAAGGAATCAAAAGTAGGCCGTGGGGGATCGTCAGCAGCTACAAAACATACAGGTTTTTATTTGTGTAGGGCTTGGGGCCTTTTTTAACACAAAACAATCTATAAATAGGTGTTTCTTTTGCAGGAAAAGTGGGAATACCTAGTCGAAGAAAAACACCCTGATTGGGCTTTTATTCCGCTTTATATTAAGAAAAGAAAGTAGTTAATCCAGAGGAAAATGCGGTGATCTGAGATCTTCATAGTATTCTCAAAAGTCACACACAGAAATTCAAGGTAATAAACCGGTTATGAAATGCAAACTCTACATCTCAGAGCTCAGCATCCCCGGTGACCCTCTGCAGGTCGCTCGGTCTCAGCGCACAGGTTCTTTTAATTAATAGCAACAGGGGTGTTAAACCTGCACCTTCTGGGTGCCGTTTACAGGGAGCTGCAATTAAAGCTACACAACTCCGGATTTTTACAGCGCATCCCAACTGAGGAGCTCAGTGTTTTACAGACAATAATGGAGCGAGGCTCACAACACGCTTGTGAAGGAGCTGAGCGTTTTCAGTCCCACGCTGCAGATAAAACGAGCCGAGGCACAGAGAATTTGTCTTGGCTCCGGTCACATAAAAAGATCAATGCCAACCAGGGACACAACCAAAATTGTCCAGTTCCTGCTGTTTTAGCTCTAACCACTTTATTGTGAAATTTAAACCTCCAGATATCAAGCAATCTTTTTACCCACCCATTCTGGGGAGCTTTCTAATGGAACAGCTGTGAGACTGGGGGAGTTCTAGACGTTAAATTTACGGAAAACTGAACATTTGTTCAATTGCTGAAATTTAACATACACTTTTTAAAAGGCAGTTTCGAAGAGAGAGAAGTGAAATCAGCATAGTCTAAAGGGAGTGATTTAATGACAAATCCCATCAGCAGTTAGGGCTGATACAAAGCGCATCATCAGACGCAATGTTTGCGGATAGAACCCCTTCTCCGTTAACGCTGCTCCGCGGGGTCTGGACAAGAAAAGCAACAGCCCAGCACCAGGGTAAGAGCTCACACTGGTTTTACCATGAAGGACGTGCTGTTATACGGTGCTGCCCGCGAAGCAGCGCTGAGGTAGCTGGTCCTTTAGATAAATACGTGCATACAGGCTTTTGCTGTGGCGATTTCTGTGAGTGACCACTTCCACCGGCTGTGCAGGAGCTTTGGGTTGGAGAACCTGATGTCTGTGTCAGACCCCACTGTTCCCATCCTTTTCCCACAGAACGGGCATTCTGGTCTATTTGATACATGAATGATTTGGTACAGCGTGAAGAAAACCCAACTACTACCATTATTCAAGTTAGGCACGAGAACGAGCTCTTCCTTAGGGAAGAAAAGCAAAGCCCATGTGCAGCGCCTGCTCCTTCTCCAAAGGCTGCTCGTTCCAGCTTTGGGAGAGCAGAGATGTTGTGGGGAAGCCCCTGTGTGGGCCGGGGATACTCACGGTGGAAGGGAATGGCCGTTTCGTTGTGCTGCGCCTCCTCCGCCTGCTTCAGGTTCAGTAAGGTCGATGCAAACAAGGGATTGTTGATGAAGTGTTTCATATAATGTTTCTCACACTCCTCCTTGGATTTTGTGCACATCTGGTTGGCTACATCCTGCCTGAAGTGGGGAGAGGGGGAGGCTTAGAACACAGAAATGTTGAGGGTTTTTTAGTTTCTCTGGTGTGAAAAGATCATTTTGGGCAAGAAGCTGATTACATTGTGTGCAATGATGTCTGGATTCACGTTCTGAGTGCTAACACTGAGCCGGTACTTGCATGTTTGATACAGGGCACTGTGCTGGGGAGCGTGTGTAACGCAATTCACTGTCCTTGCAGCAGAAACCGCCTGGCTGAGGGAATGTATCGAATCTTTCAGGTGTTTGAAAATTTAGTGTTGTTACTTGAGAGTTTTTTATATATTTTACTAACACCAGGTAACGGTAAATTCTAAGACAGCAACTGCACTCTGCTTCTCAAGTTTCTCTTGTGATTTTAACCGGATAGCGGTTTCCCACAATTAGTCATTGAACATCCAGTGTGCACTGATGTATTCAACAGTAGGATCCCGTGAAATGAAAAGCCACCCATCGTTCACTGAGGTTGTTTGAACTGCTAAATCCTCACCAGTTTCCAAAGCCACAGTCCATCACAGCTTCCAGGAGAGCCATTTCCTCTTGAGCCGTCCAGTTAGGATCCAAGACAGGGAAATCGGAAGTCTAGAGGAGGAAAAAGCAAATCAGACCGCTGTGATCCTCTGTTATAATTCACCACATGAAGAGCAAGGAAGTTCTAAACTACAGGGCAACAGAGAATGTAAAACTGGTGGTTTTAAACTTCTGCTGTGTCCCATGGATCCTGACCAAATAATTGTCAAATTATTTAGGGCACTGGGTCATCAACTACAGTAAAAACTACTTTGTCACTAGAGATTTCCTGAACGTACTGTTCCATGTTCTATCTACCAGCTGTAATTCAACCATGGTATGCTATGAAACACCATAAAAATTACTGAAGGCTTTCAAAATGATTAATTTTGGGGAAGCAAAATAAGAATAGAGAAACAGAAGTTGATTCACACGGTTAAGGACCCGGAAGTCTAGTGAGATGCATCACGCTATAAGAAAATGTACCTTTAAATGGCTCCACTATTCCATTGTGTTCCAGCTGGACGTTTTTCTTTGCTAGCAAGGAAGACTTTTCACAACCGTTCTAAACCTCTGAATCAAACCACTCTATCACTTAACTTTTCAAAGTTGTATTAGTAAGGAAGGGTCTAACTCCTGGAAAGCTGGAGAGCTCAGGATTGAGCAGGTGTTATCTAATAGGAATATTTACCATTATCTCATACGTATGATCACTTTGATGCTTCTTGTATTCAAATCCTCGTGTGAAACACTGTAAAACACAAGATGAGCATGATGTTAGTCTCTTACTTATACCTTGAAAATATTTTATCTGTTCCCATTTTCCATTCTATTCAAAAAACAGACCACCTGATACGCTGAAAAAGAGATTAATTTTTTCTGATTTCATCTTAGAAAAAACATAAAATGGTATAAAAGTCTGTGTTAAAATTGTGTTAAATCTGTCTTTATATCTTCCTTGTCTTTTGCATCAAGACATAACTCCTGTGCATGGACATGCTTTTTGTTGAGTGTTTACGGCACAGTTCTGCAGGTGAAAGCAGCCGGGCGGTGTTTCAAAGCGGATCATTCCAGAAGAGAGCACAGTGCATTTCTTAAGCATTGAAAACACAGTTTCCCTTCAGTCTTGGTTTTCCGTTTGGAAAGCACCAGCATGGTTTCAGCTCTTTTCAACAGGTAAATTTCTCAGGTTTTAAGTACAACTAAATGAGCAAAAATATACCCAACGTACAAAAAATGCTCTTGTGTATTTTGTACGTGTTTGAGCACAAGGCTAAGAAAGATCCTTCTTCAGTTTTAGAGGTTGTTGCCATTTTCAATCACAAACAATGCAGACTTATTTATTTAATAATTAAAACCAGCAGTACTTTTTGTGGTTATCAGACCACACACATATTTATTAAAGAACTCTATCCGGTCACAAACACTTATTGTCAATACTGCAAACTTTCCCCAAATTGTCTTTTCCATTTGGGAAGAAAAAAACCCAACATGCGGGGACAGGGAAAGGGTGTTTCCTGATGGCTTTTCTTTCTCGTGGCTTGAAAAATGACAGAAACAATCCCTTTTCAGACAGGCAGCAGCATGCCCGTTACACAGGCCGGCTGCGTGTCTTTCCGTAGCTTTGGCTGCCTCCACAAACATCTCCTTCAGCTGCTCGGTTCTTCAGCCTCCGGTGTTTTCTTTGTCATTTCCCTGTCCCTGAGCAAATAAGTGTGTCAATACGAGTTTACAGAGACCGGTTATTAATGTGTTTATGGAACAGCTTGGCCTTTGATGACTCTCTCAAAGAAACGGCCTTTACTTTCATCCTCGCGCTCACCTGCAGGCACAGGAGGAAGGGGGGCGGCCCACACTCGGCGCACTTCACGTAGGGCTCCGTCAGGTACGAAGAGCAACCTCGGCACGGGGGTTTATCGAAAGGGTCATCTGTGAAGCAAACAAAGCACCGGTTTTGCAATTGCCTAAATTCATTTGTGCTAAGTAATTTTAAGCGAACTCCGTTATATGCAACCTCTTTCCTACTGCAGCTTCTCCCAGCATCTGTTAGAAGTTCCCTGCTCAGCTGGAGCTGCAGCAGGGATGCTGGCACTACAGCCTTGCTGGACCTGATACGCTGAGAGCTAAATCTAAACCTATGCAACGGAGTCAAAGGAAAATCTCTGCAGCAGCCTCCCGGTACAAGTCGGCAGCGGCGCCAGGAGCTGCGCCAGCTGGATGGTTTGATCCAGTGCCCTTGCTCGTCTTCTGCATCGAACACCAGACCCAAGACTTTATTTGCGGAGGACACTGCCCAGACAGCTGCAGCCTCCCGTCCATCTGTCTCAGTCTGTGTTGTAAAGCACATCACTGCGGTTGCAAAGGCACCAACAGAATTGTTCTGTAGCTCGTCCAAACCCCTCAGACTCTGCTCAGGTTGCTGAACGAGGAATGAAACACAGCTCTGCAATTTCTTCTTATTTTGTTCGTTGCACAGTAGTCAAAATAAATAGACTGTCAAGTTTTAAGCTGATTTTTTTCAAGACAATGGATATGAACCAGCCCAAATATAACAAGTAGAGAGAAAAAAAGATCCACATTCCCACTGAATAATCCATCTACCTGTGCTCTTGAGAATCTGATCACAGAAGCAACCCAGTGGACCAAATATTGCTGGTTTTCTGTCTCTTTCCCCCAGGTGGCTGCTAATGTCTTTAATCAATGGCAAACACTTCAGAACATCATGTTATGGTACTTACTACTGAAGGAGGCCAGGCGCTCCATTCCTGTCCCTCGGTGGTGTTCTTGCTGCTCTGAGTAAAACCCGTCTCGCCTAGAAGCCTGCAGTACAAGCCTTGCCCCAGGCGCTATGTCCAAAGGGTATTTTCTCCCTGCAGATGTTTCTTGTGCAGCTCTTGCAGATGAGATCCTCCCCGCGCGTCCTGAGCAGAGAAGCAAAGGGCTGTCAGCAGTCTTTGTAACAGGGACCGCTTGACACGGCTCAGAGTCTGTTTTCTGTGTATGAGAAGAAATCAAACGTGGAGAGATGTGATACAGCGTAAGAAGAGGTGTGAAGCGATGGGGGTATAAGCTGGTCCTGAACTGAGGTTTTCAGTGGGAATGGATGTGCCGAGCAGGGTTATGAACAGCTGTTGTGCAAGAAAGTGTTTCACAGCTGCAAGAAGCGCTGTGAAGAGCACAGACAGGTTAGGGGTGGCATGGACAGGGCAGTGCAAAGATCCACCATGCCGACATCAACTCCATTTTCAGTGTTGACTGTGTGGCAGCTCCGATGTCCAGGCCTGTTCAGCAGCGCCTGTTCAGTGAGGTCCTACACTGCTGTCCACCATCAGGGCACTGAGCTGCTCTCCACGGTGGGATCTCTAACAAGTCTCACTTTGACAAGGTATTTTTTGCTAGGAATGGCTCAGGCTTCTCACTTATTGAAATTCATGTTTCCTTTTCCAGACTTTTCTCTTCTGTGTGCCACTGTCATGGTCCTGTGCCAGTGACAGCCCGAAGCCGCACGGCCCCCCCCACGCCGATGGCTGCTGCTTCACCCCTGCCCGCAGATCCTGCACCTCTGCTTGGGTCCTCAGAGAACCAGAGCAGCTTCCAGGCTGGGCTTTCCACCCCACGGCTGCACGTGTGACACCACACAGCCCCCGGCACTCGCACTGCAGACCGCTGGAGCCCCATCTACCAGGCTGCTTGAACCCGGGTGCGGTGCCAGCACCAGGCACAGCAGCACCGGCCATTCCCGCAACAGCCCCGTGCACCCACTCCCCTAAATCCCGCTCCCAAAACCCCACACCCTGTGCGGGGCTATGGTGGGTCCGTGGATTCCCTGATGGCGGGTATGGGAACAGACTGACCTTGAAGATATCAAGGTGTACCCACAAGAAAGAAGGGAGTTAAAGAGTATCTGGAGATATTAAGGTGTACCTGTGAGAAAGGAGTTTAAGAGTATCCAGAGATATTTGACTATAGAAAAATCAGCCAATGATGTGTTACTATTGCAGCCTGTAACCAACTGCAAAGACACACGAGCTGGTAAACACTATATAAAAAGCGTTTGTGGCAATAAATAGACTGCTGTTTGTGGCAATAAATAGACTGCTGTTTGTACATAAGAAGAACTTCGTCCGTGTCGTTTGTGGCGGACCCTTCTCCCCATCACCGCCAGGCGGCGCCCTCCGCCGCGCCCGGCCCCGCCCCCAGCGAGGCCCCGCCCCCAGCGAGCGCGGGCCGCGAGGTGGCTGTGAGACGCGCGCGCTCCCGGCAGCCCGCTCCCTCCCCCTCCCCGCTCCGCCGGCCGCCCGAACGCCGCCCTTCCCGCTTCCCCCGCCCCGGATCGGCTCCTCCCCGCCGCGGTACGGTCCCGACTTCCCCCTCGCCCCTCACGGGCGGGCCGCGCCCCTGCCGCCTCTCACCTCACGCCGGGGCGGCGGGCAGGCCCCGCGTGCCGCGGCCGCGCCCCGCCGTGCGCGTGCGCCGCTGCGTGCGCGCCCCCGCGGCCGCCCCGCCCCGCCCCTCGCGGCCGCTCGCTGAGGGGAGCTCGGCGGCAGCGCGGGGGTCCCGGGGGCGCTCGGGCGGGCAGGGTGGCCTGGCTCCCGCGGCTGGCGGGAACGGCGGGTGTCTGTCTGTCTGTCTGTCTGTCTGTCTGTCCGTCCGTCCGCGGCTGCACGGTGCGTCGTGGAGGGGCCGTGCCGGCTCGGCTCTCCCTCTGGTACGGCGCTGTGCTGCACTGCAGGTACACCAGGGAGGAATGGGACTCCTTCCCATAGCAGTTACATCGGCTTTCAGGTGGTTCCTGCCAATGAAACCGTATTTTCAGGTTCACTTTTTAAGTTTCTGACGTAGTGAAGGCAAATCTTTGCTTTCACTTGAGAAAGGGCTCTGCAAACCCTTCTCTGTCTGCCTGCAGGCGCTGGCAGTTTGGACGTGAGGAAGAAATTGTTGGCCCTGAGGGTGGAGAGAGCCTGGCCCAGGTTCCCGAGAGGCAGTGGCTGAACCATCCCTGGGGACATCCCAGGCCAGGCTGGACGGGGCTCTGAGCAACCTGAGCTGGTGAGGATGTCCCTGCTCATGGCAGGGGTGGCACTGGGGGAGCTGGGGGGGTCCCTCCAACCCAAACCATTGTGTGACCTTCTCGTGGGTGTCTCCCACGTACCCTGGATGTTCTAGTGTACTAGAACATGTGGGCTTGGGCTTGCTGAGAACATCCAGTCAGAGGGATTTCAATAGGGCTTAAGTCTTGCGTTGCCTAAAACCCTAGAGGTCAGAAATGATTTAGCTAGTTACTTTGCACAAAACAGTAGGTTTTGTATTAGATGGTCTGCACAGCCAACCTGGCACAGTGCAATACACACCTTAGGGTGTCTCTTGTCACCTCTGCAGTAGCCTTGTGTGCTCTAATATGTTCCTGTGGGAACATGGTACAAAATGTGGTTTAACACAGGTGTTAAGTAGATACTCTGTATGTTTATGGTGCCCTGGTGCTGGCAAATGTAACTGGTATTTCATGGGTTTCAAATACTTGCATTTACTTGGGTGCTCTTGCAGTAAACTGGACCTGCCTGGAACACCTCAGATGCCAGGGCTGTGTCTGCCCCGTGTCGCTCAGTGACCCCACACCTCTTCCACAAAAACCTCCTGCCATCACTGCTTCTGTGCAACATTTTTGATGCTGTTGTGAGGTACTAATTTTGTGTGAATGTCTGGTGCCCCTCAGAGTGTGCATGATGTTGATTGAGAAGAGCAGGACCTGCATCCGTGGGAGAGGTGGTACGTTGTTCACTGCAAGCCTCGAAGGCTGCTTCTATTCATTTATGCAGATTCTGAAGCATTTAATCCTTTGCATGGGAACCTGAGAGCTGCTCTCTGTAGCAGACAGATGTAGCCTTTGGCAGTTTATATCTGAGAGCTAAAGATTGCATTAGATCTAAGTACATTGCAAATAGATCCGAGATTAATTTTTTATCAGCATATGAAAATGGGATTCACCTATTCAGACCAAGACAAGGGCTAAAGCTCAACAATTAATATCTGCGTTATTCCCGTTGAGCCTGGAGGAGAAGGTCTGGTGTCCTAGGACGAGTTTGCTACATGGGTGCTCCTTGTCTGAGCTATTTAACTGCAAGACTGAAAATACTGGAAATTAATTCATTTTCCTTTTGTCCAGGCCCCAAATGCATGTGAAAAATTTTCGGGAAAAATGAACAATTTGGGAGAGGCAGAGTTTGGAATGTCAATGAAATATTTATTGCTATGCTAACAGGTTTTTCCTGTATCTGGGAATTAAAATAGGAATCTGGTTAGTTAATAGAAGGAATTGGCATATGAGTGTCTTGTCAAAAGTTTATTTCTGCTGTTTCCGGTGAGTGGTGAGGGAAAGGTGATGCATCTTTGCAGGTGAAAAGGGTGCTCCTCTGAGATGTGCAGCTTTGCGTGGGTAGGTTTCATGGGTGACAGTGGTTTTGGATCTTTTCATGTAAGGGTCTTGCTATTCTGCGTCTGTCTGGCAAGGGAAGAAAAAATATTCATGAGGAATGTTAAACAACCCTGTCCTAGAGTTTTACACCAGTGCTCGTGTGTTTCGGATCAGCGATTTAGTGGTGTGACATCTCCTGGCTGAACGGAACTGAAGTTACACCGTGCCTGATGTCTCCTGGAGGGAGCAATGACAGAAAAACTCTTTTTGCCTTAAGTCTGCTCAAATGGTTTTCAGTTTAGTAGAGGCCCAAAGGTTTTACCACCTGATGGCTGTTCAATGGCTTGTGAGAAATGGCTCTTGAGGGTCTCAGTTCAATGTCTGAACCTCTCACTAGAGCACATTTCTCACTACAGTTACACGCCAAGAAGATCTAAGTGGATAATTTGTAATGAGTAATGTGCTCACATGCTGCCTTTTTCTACTCAGAAGTTTTAACAAATGAGGTAATTTTCATTTGCTATTTGAAAGTATTTACTGATAATTTCTGCAAATTAAATGCTCTCAAGCGATTTGTTCTGTGTGTAATATCTAGAGGGCTTCTTGTGTCTCTGATCTCACTGCAAGGCGGTTGTTAGAGCCGGCTGACAGACAAGTAACTGCGTAAGATGAAGTTAAGTGACTTGATCTCAAGTCACAGTGAGAGGTGGGAGCAGAGTGTAACTGTTCAACCCCAGCAGTTCACTGGGGGTTAATTGTTAATTGTTAATAGGGTGGGTCTGCTGTCCCGCGGTCAGATCCCACACTGAGCCGTGGTACCTGGGAAGGGAGGCTGAGTCAGACCAAATTGTCCAGTGGCTTCTGTCCGGTGTCCTTCAGAAACGGGGTTTTAAGTGTTGCTGTTTCCTCACGCCCTGGCCCAGAGGCTGCAGCCAGGCTTCTCCTGCTGCTCCAGATGCTGCTGATCCAGACAGGGCACCAACACTCGGGAAAGAAACAGAAGCAGTTGTGGTGTGGTGGTGCGGAATACCAGCCTCAGAACTAACAACATGCTCTTTGTTTCTGGAGGGGCCATGGTGAATGCTACTGGATTTTTTAGGTATCAAAGTAAGGTGGCTTTACAGAAGTAAGCTGGAGTATCACAGCCCCTGATGTCTTTGTTCTCAGTATCTCCCTCTTGTATATACACCCTGGGAAGCAGTTGATAGCAACCCAAAATCAGACATGCCTCTCATAAACCAGTAGCTGGGTACCAGGGAGGTAGGGAATGACCCTGCTGCTCATCTCTGCTGAGGAGGAGGAGGAAAAGGTTTCCTCTGGGAAGAGCCATGTCCCCATATACCGAGAAGTTTGTGAGATGGTTGTGGTCATCACAGTATAGTGAATTCAGGAGGCCTGCAAACCTCAGACCATGTATTTTTCCTGTTTCATATATTGAGCAGACAGCTTCTGTCTGTATCTGTAAAGACAGTTCTCCCTTCCCGAGAACCTGGCGAATGTATTTCAGCTCATCAGACCTGCTTGGATGGCTGTGTTCTGGATGGGTGTGGGGGATTGAGATGAGAAGCTCTCATGCTCAAAAACTTACCAGGCAGGCAATTACAAATACAACAAACATGGTACGGAATATTGCGAAGGCTAACATGACGAAAATGGTGAACGCTTTTCTGATTATACTTAGTTTTTGTCTGTTCGGCATATCTTTGCCATTTGTGGATGGAATTCTCTCTGAAATGAGATAGAGAAGAATATTTCAGATGTGTTTACAAGTCTTTGACAGTTCAAAATTTTCTTCATTTTGTTGAGGTTGGGCTAAGTTAGGTGGACCAGAGCAGAGCAACAATTCAGAGCCTCCTGTGGGCTTTCACAGGAAGATGTAAATCTCTCCAGAATCCCAGAAACTTTTCACTTTCAAATATCTTTCAGTTCCTGCCTGGTCCCCAGATGAAATTGGTGTGTAAGCCCAGACATAGCAGTGGGGTTTGTAACTTCCCGCTGTATGGGAAGCCAGGAACCCTCAAATTGGTACTTACCCTGTAGAGTCTGGTTTTCTCGGTGCACACGCAGGACAGTTGAACCCCCTGCAAAAGCTTTCACTGTGGGCAGCTTTGCTCTTGTAACATGATTTGACGTCCTTGCCAGAAACACTGGAAATAAAAAGAAGTTTGAAAACCTATTGTTTGTTTCTGCTTAAATGAAGCACCGGAAGCAGGGAGAGTTAGAATGACTTGCATGCTGACACAGTTGGCAAGAGGCGGCAGCATACTTGGCAACGTGCAGTAAAGTACTAGGATGCTTTTCTTGCTTGTATGGAATTTCCCAATGTGCAGAATTTTCTATATGTATTAATATTGGAAACTATATTTGCCAAACCCTCCTTCCCAAAGGAAGTGAAAATGACAACATGGAATTGTTCCAAGACCTGGAGCTTTCAGTAGTATTAATTCTGGATCTTTACTTTCTTGTAGTTTTGCTGTTGTTGTTGTTGTTGGGTGTCAGCTATATGAAACTGAAGACTGCTATCCTCTGACACACCTAAACATATATTTGCTACGTTGAACTTTTTACCTTTTTCTCTGTGAATAAATTTTCTCTGAAACTTTCTTCTGTGGTGTGTTAGTAAAACACAGGTGTGGCCGATAGCAGCGTTCCTGCCTGCACGGGTGGCGACTCTGAGGCTCCGCAGGGTGCATTTCTCCACTTTCTGGTTCATCAAATCTCCATCCGTCTTGTCCAAATACAGCAGATTTACTTGCACAGATCTTCGAAGACTAAAGCATTCCAGAGTGATGACTTTCTGGGTTCTGCTTAACTTTCCCTTGGTTGCTGCTATCCAAGGGTCTGTAAAAGGATAAGAAACATTAGAGATAGCTGATCTTAAATGATTTGCAGTCCTTCTTGCAAAAGGTTCAGGCCAGCACAGTTAGCAATGAGGGATGGGCTGCTGGGAACGTTGGAGACAGCTCGCTGCTAATGGTACAATGAGGAAAATTCACGGAGGTTCTCTGTGTTTAATTCTTCTGGTGGTTCTTTTTTGCCAGACTAGTTTTATTCTTAATGGTCAAGCACAGGAAGTTGCTGCACTCTGGAGGACAACGTTCTAACTCTAGGATAGCACTGAGTAGTCACCAGACAGACCCCTCTGTTCGGGGTCCCTGTTGCCTTTGGGGACTCAAAAGGTTGTGTGGGAGCTGAGACCCTTAATCGAGGCACTCAGGTGCCAAAACCTCAACGTTTCAGATTTTATGTATCATTACTGACAGCAGGTGACACCAACCATCAAAGGTTAGTATAGTGGCCTCTTTGTTTTTTAGCAAAACGGAGCTAAAGTTTTTCATGACCTCTTGTATTCTTTTTGGTCAGGTGGCTGAGGAGTAGCTGGGACAGCTGGAAATGTTCCCCACGCCGTACAGAGCCCCGACAGCTTTCCTCCTCCATCCACTCCTTACCTTGCACGGTGACGTTCAGGCTCCTTTCGCTGCCACGTATTTCTGAGGCACTTTCCACCTGACATCTGTAGCCTCTGGGGTCTGAGGAGATGGGAGGAAGGATGAACCACTTCAGTTACAGCACACAGTTAAGTCCGTACTACCCTCTTTTAGTAACTAATTTTAAATGTCAACATTTTGCTGACAGCAAAGGTGCAAGAATTAGAGGTGGGAGCATATGGATTAAAGACTTAGTTCAGCAGATACATTTATTCCTTATATTACATAAGTTAGTCTCTTACAAAATCCTTAGTTTTATTCAGTTAGAACTTGCAAACGTGAACAACTCACCTTTTATGCTGGGATTGTTGTATGCAAACACTAAGCTAAATATTAATATTGTAAGCATAATTGCATTTTATCTTCGTAGTCTTGAAGCCTTTTTTATCTTTACTGCTTTCTTTGAGTAACGTTGTTAAGGTGTTTAAGCAGATATCGAGCTGATTAGTAGAGATCCCGAAATAGCTCTGTAGTCATATATTCCTGTTCAAAATTCCTCCACCTTTAACCTGGTCAAAATATGGAGGGTTTAAAGTTAAAGCCTGAATTCACTGTAGATTGTACTAATTTCTAGTTTCAATCCAGTCAGGAGAAATGTGGAATTTGGTAAAAAATAGACCTGAAAAAAAATCTTATCTCTCAGTCAGATTTCTTTCCAGTAGGTGTGTCACGAATTAGCTTTGGTCCTGAGCAAGAGGCTCAGAGTTAAGCACTGAAATGGGAGGAACAGCAAAACGTGGCGTCTTGTGGGTCCGAGTCACGCTGAGGTCCTGGCGTGGGCTGCGGGCCACCGGTTGCCATGGGGCCGAGCTCCTTCTAGAACCGGGCCCCACAGCAACCGCCCCAGTGCTGAGGGTAAACAGAACCCTTTCCTGGAGCCTCCTCCCCCAAAGAGGGGGGGAATGAAGCAGCACCACATAACCCCTCACCGGCACCACCTGCCCTCGCAGGGCTCCAGGAAAGCTGAGCCTTCCCACTGGTCTGGAACAGCTCTGAAAGGGGACAGGGACAAAGCTGCAAAGGGTCATGGGGGCTGGCAGGGATTTCCACCGGAGCTCTGGCATGGGGAGAAGTGATGCCAAGCAGGATGATCATTTTAAGCATATACATAGGGGCAGCCTCCAGAAATATCAGAAAATTATCAGGCTACTGACTGCATCTTAATGGCAAAGTCCTGGGGAGATTGCTGGAGGCTGTTGGGTGGTTTTGGAGAACTGGCATTTTCTGCATTAGACACAAGGTGGCGATGGAAATCACTTTTTCCTCCAAAGCCTGTGGCTTTCAAATGCTAAATAACCACAGCTTTATGTCCCTGATGACAGAAGGAGAGAATATTGTTGTTCAGTCTAAAATAACCCCTGACATTTCAAATGACTGATAGTCCAGAGACTCAAGAAAACGTTTCCATAAGCATTGATAATGCCAGAAGATGTTTAAGTTTAAAAAGGGGGCAAATGGAGTGGCAAGAGCTTGCATGTCAATATTTATTTTGCATTCGTATTTTGTTTAGATATTCATGGTGGGTAAGGATGGATTGTAGTATAAATATTTAATATTTACAATCTGTCACGTGGTATAAAACCCAGATTCTCTTTGCACTCCTGCAGGTTTTTTGAGTGTATTCAGCTGCTTTAGTTCTATGTTTTTGCATTTAAAATTGAAAAGCCCATATTAGAAGTGAAAAAACACCAAAACTGACACCAAACCAACACTATGGTAAAGGTGTAAAAGCTAAGCGAGTTCGAGCATCTGCAGTGGCCTGGCCAGCGGGAGGGACATTTGACCTGCTCCATACCCCGCAGGGCTTCCTGCTCGGTGGCCCCTCGTGTCTGATTGCTGTATTTGTTTAGAATTGACATTGGTTACCATCAACTGCAACTGGACACCAGCCATAACGTGTGGCTGTAGAATAAGGAGACTGTTCACCATTCCCCAGCGTCAACACAGTAAGAATTTGGAGGCATTTGTTAGTGATGAGCCCTGAAAACGGGCAGAGACTGTTAGAGTTTTGCGGATTGACATTGCGTTTCTGATGTTTGAAATCTTCTGTAAGATGTTCTAAAGAGTTAAACCATGATTTTGCTCTAAAAAGTGATCCCTTTCTGTCTTTTATTCCCTGCCAGGAGGTGAGTTGTGCCAGGATGGCTGGTGTCACTGACCCCCCTCACCCAGGACGATCTTTCCTGTGTTTGCACTGGTGATGTTATCAGAGCCGGGGGAAGAGACGTGTAACCCTATCTTGGTCTCATAAAAGGTAATAACGTTTTCTTGGTATTTTTTTGGCAATTATTTACTTGCATTATTAAGCTTACTCTTGCTTTTTTGAGCAAATGTGTGTGTGGGGGGGGTTGTACATGTGAACAGTGCATGCACTCCTAAGTCCTGTAAGAGTAAATAATGTACCGTGTCCAATTTCTGAACACAACAGAAGAAAGTCATGCATTTAACCAACCCCCCAAAGCAGAAATATGGTTACAATTAAAAATCTGATGAAACTACTGGAAAGTATGTCTGGACTTTGTGAAGCAATGCGTTCATATTAAAACACACATCATTGCTGCCCACAATTCGAAGCTTGAAGACATTTTTAACTAGTCCTCTCAAACTGCTTCAATCTGGAATTGCAACAAATTTGGAACCCATTTCTGCTTCTACGTAAGTCAGCAAAGTTCAGCAGGTGCCCTAAATGCAGGATTTATTCAGCATGGCCACTAAGAATTGCTGGGTGTTCCTTACCCCACAGTGTATTCCACATCACTTACTGTAATTCCTCCCAAATTGTCTTTCCTTGTAAGAAATGTTCCACCAAGACTTGCTCACAATGAGGAGAGATTTTTAGTGCTGGCTTCAGTAGGTAGGAGCAGGTGGGAAAGATGGAAAGCCCAAAGCTTTTGTTTGCTTGTGTAGAATTCACACAATGGAATATTTGGGCTCTGTCCTGTGAGGTGTGCACGGGGATCCGCAAAAGAGCCCAACTATCACCGTTTTAATGGTAAATGAAATGCTGCTTTAGGGCCACCAAAGCTGAGGGTGGTCCAGGGCTGTTATTAGTGTCTAATTTCAAAAGCACTTTCCAAATCCAGGCTTTATTTTTAAGGTTGATGTATTTCATTCGCTCTTTTTCACGTGTTCTTTTCTCTTTGCCCGTGAATGGGAGAGTTGCTGCAGGATTTAATTATGTGTAGCAATCACTCCTCCAGCAGCGTTTGAATAGTATTTAAGAGCTGAATGGGTGAGCAGGGCAGGGCAGACAGGCAGCGGGCAGGTTTTAGCATGACCGGGTGCTCAGAACACTAGACAGGATGAACTAAGCACCTGTCGTAATCTCGGATTTTGTAAATTCCGTTTATAAACAGTGGTTTAGGACACAGCCCCTCGGCCTGCCAAGCACTCCCCCTCACCTGGCTGAGCTGGGATTTAGTCCTGGCTACAACTAAGCTAACCTTGACGAGGCTTCTCTTTTAGCTCCTTCATTCAGATATTTAACTGGAAGAAGATTCTTTATGTAAAAGATGCAGCTACAGAGATATAAATAAAAATGTCCATGACCTGAACAGTTTTCTGGATTTAGCCCTGATGGAGGTGGGAGCGCAGTCTGTTCCCCATAATAATATTATTAAATTTGCATTGCTTATTCCATTTCAATTTCAGCAACTCTGTAATGCAGCCATCTTTAAACACAGCTTGAAAGCAGCAGGAGTGTTAAGTCTTTAGATCGTTGCCCCTCTACGGAGCAAGCAGCCAAGGGTCAAAGAACGAGCCGGAAACGCTCCGGCAGCGCCTGGGCCGCTTCGCGAGCCGTGGCCACGTGTTACGTGCCCCGGAGAGCACACGTGGGCCCCGTTACCGGCCGCGCTGGATGTCGGTCCCGCAGCCGCCCTGTGCGGCTTCCACGCAGCGATTTGGGGACCGGAGGCGAGCGGGGCCCCCGGGGCGGGCAGGGACCGCGCCAACCGCTCCCGGGGGGATCTGGGGGGTGTGTGTGTGTAAGCAAGCCCAGCCGGCAGCGCCTCCCCTGCGCCAGGAGCCAGTGGGCGCGCCGAGCCGGTCGCTCAGGCCATAGGCGTCTCCTCATTGGTCACGCCCCGCGCGCTGCCTGATTGGTCACGCCCCCCGTTGCGTTCCGGCCGGGAGCCAATGGAGCGGCGCCGGTAGAGGCGGGGTTAGGGCTGGCTGACCTGAGGTAACCCCTCGCATCACACCACCGCGGGGGCGGAGCCGCGCCGGGGGGCGGGGCCGCGCCGTGAATGGGGGGTTCGCGCCGCGCCCCCGCCCGCTCCACCGCCCGCTCCACCGCCCAGCGCCAGCCCGGGGGCCCGCCGCGCCTCCGCCGCTCCCGGCACCCTGAGGTGAGCGCCCCGCGCGATGGGGACCGCGGGGCCGCGTGTGCGCCGGGAGCTCGGCGGGTGCCGGGAGCTCGGCGGGTGCCGGCGCTGCGCGGAGCCGCGGGGCGGGGCCGGGCCCGGGGGAGCGCGGGCCGCGCCGTGAGGTGCCGCCGGCTTTGTCAGCGCCGCGCGGGCGGGCGGGCGCGGTGCTCGGGGGCTGCGGGCGCCCCGGGTCCGCCTTGGGCTGGGAGCGGCCCCGTTCCGCGTGCGGAGGAAGGGAAGGGAGTTCCCCGGCGCGGGGATGCGGCGCGGGCGGCCGCCCGGCGCGGAGCCGGCCCTGCCCACCGGAAGAGCCCCCGGTGCGGCGGGGACCTGCCGGGCCGTGTGCCGCCGTGTGCCGCCGGGCTGGCCCGGGGGGCGCGCTGGCTGCAGCCCCGGCGGGGAACAACAAGTTGGTTGTGGCTTTGCACTGGGCGAGGGAGTTAATTCACAAAAACTAACCCGGGTGTGCTGGAGCCACCGCATCGGCGCAGGGCTGGAGCGTGAGGCGCTGGCTTTGGCAGCATGGGCGTCTTCTCTGGGGTCATCCTTCCATCTCTGGTGGGATTTCGGGGTCCAAGGGAAAGAGTTCGGGGCCTGTTTTTCCCAGAGCAGCTGATGGGAGCCCTGGGAATGCTTTCTGGAAGGTGCTGCTGGGCGCTTAAAACAATAAAGCTGTAAAAGCAGATTTGTAGGAGCAAAACAAATTATTCTTTCCTTTCCTTGTGTGCTGTCTCTTAAATCTTCTCAAGAAACTTTTAAAATGAAATATACCACGTTTGAAAACTAAAAAATGATCCAAAGTAAAGTTGTAATCTATTCCAGTTTAGCAGGCTGTAAATATTCAGCAAACCATTTAAGTTGTGCCCAGTTCACTCAAAGACAGTGCCGTTTAGACACGGTCTTGCGCATTTTAGCAAACTAGGATAGCTGTAAATATAGGCTTATTTCTTTTGCCTTTATGGTGTTTTTTGGAAGTGACATGGATATATTTTACCCGAGGACACCTAGGAGGTGTATGTTCTACCAGTGCATTTAGCTTTATGTGTCTAATACTGATACAGCACATCTTAACACTTTAACCTGTGGCCACACAGTCTGTGAAGTACCTTTACATTAAAAGCGCAAGAATCTGGCAGGAGTTTGGCTGCTGAGACGATGTCAGGGTGGGAAGTGAAGCAATGCGGTCATTAAGCGGGAGGCTCAGCTCAGGTGAGCAGGTTGGGCCGTAGGCTCCGGCTGGGAGCCTGGAACTGAGCGGCACAGGGAGCCCCGTGGGGACCCTTTGGTGCTGGGTGGCCCATCCTGGTGCAAAAGTTATCTCTTGGCCTTCTGATCTGGAAACACATCCAGCCCTGGGACGGGTGAGCACGCTGCGGGTCTTTTGTCTTCAGTAGAAGCCATTAAGTAGTCACCTTGTCACGCAGGTACCATCTATTTTTACTTTGTTTTTACCCGTTTTGTTCTATTGGTTTCCTTTACTTGTATTCGTTCAGCTGGGGTGGTGAGAGTACACCTCCATTTAATTGGTTTTTAATCATTTGTGTTGATTAACAATACCACAGATCCCTGGGCTTTGCACGGAGACCCTTAAATAAAACTGGTTTTGTTAATTTCCTTTTTATATGACTTAGCAATATTGTGGAGGCGCTACTCTGATTCTTTGAAAGAACTACAACTCATTTTCGCTGGAACAATGATGTTCTTTTCAGTAGTGCAATTGTCTTCAGAATGGGGTGGCTTGGAAAAACTAGAAACTTCATTTCCACCTGACGTTACGTGAGTTTTGTGCCCAGGTGTATTTGACATTAATAAAAATGCTCTTAAAATGAAACTGTTATGAAAACATCTAAAGTTTGATATTTTTACGTGTGCATTTCACTGTCAAGCAAAAAAAAATGTACTAATGATAGTGGTAGAGCTGTGGAGAAGTGAACTGGGTTTTGTTTCGCCTCAGGCAAACCCAGACGCATTAGTTTTTGAATTCAGATTGCACGATGTTACCTGTTCTTTGCAGGGTCTCATTCTCAATCTGGATCCTTCTGGAACTTACAGGGTATTTTAGCAGGAAGTTCTCTCCCTGCGGACGTCGGCTGGTCCGACAGGCCGTGCGCACCTGCAGAAACGGCTGTAGGGGCTCTATAAGTTGAGGAGCCAGACAGTTTTGATTAAAACCATCAGTACGTCTGCCCAGGTGAGCGGCACACGGGTGTTGTCTCGGTGCTCAGCGGGCGCTGCGTTAGAAAATACAGTGAATGTAAGATGCGGAGGTTTGGTGCGAGCTGCACCTTCTGTTGCAGCACTGAAAGCTGAACTTAGGTCTAATTCAGCACAGTATTGAGTTAACAGCTGATTGCAAAACTTTAGCGAAACTCCTGACTTTGAGGCTGGAAGCGCGTTGGTAGATGGACGTGAATGGCTTCGTGGCCAAGTGACTGCTCTGGAACCCGCTGAACAAACAGAGGCTTGAGTCGAGTTGTTTGAGGGCGGCATTGGGGAGTGTTGGAGTGAAACGCTTCCTGCCCCTTCCTCTGTTTCCTTCTCTGCTTAGGGGGCTAAAAGAAAACCCTTGAAACTTAGTAACATATAGGTTCTTGAAGTTAGAAAAAGGTTTTATTCGTTAAGAAAGGGTTGAAGTTAGTTTGGCAACATCTCAGATTCTTCAGCGCTGATAACCGTGCCGAGGGTAAATTTGTCTGGATGAAATTCTCCAGGAGTGATGTGATGCCAGGATAAATAGACACGGAAATATTGTCTTCGTGTGTATATGCACAAACAGGATTTGATGAAACTTCGTGCTGTCTGAGCTAGGAGTCCTGCCCAAGCACTTCGGTTAAATCTCCCTGTGTGGTTTAGTTTCTCTACATCACAGGCAGGTGTGTGGCCTCCACAGCCACGCTTCCCCTTCCCCTTCTCCACCCTCACAAAGGCAGAGGGATCCACCCTTTTCATGCTTATGTCGGACAGATATTTGTGGCTTTTCAGTCATAAAATGGTCAAATATGCCCTGTGACGTGAACTGCCCGTGGCCCCAGCGAAACGGAGTTTGTGGGAGTAGCGATGTCAACACAGGGTTTGATCTGAATAACTCAGTCAAGTACATTCATGGCAAAAGTGCATAAGCCAGTCGGATCAGTTTTTAATTCTCAGTTGCTGATGAAAAGAAAGAGCATGGTGTTTAAAGATTGCGCTGGCTATAAATTCCTTGTCTGTGCTCTAATTAAAACTACAATCATGTCCTATTTGTGTTATAACGTGGTCCTGTTTTGCCTGTGTACCGGATGAGCGCTGTCACGTTCCTATCAAACCCATGGCGCTGCGTCCCCGTGCGTGCCCTGGCACGGCTGTAATTAGCAGGAGTGACGGGGATTCCCCACCGGTTTAGGATGTCAGTGTGGCAGGAGACGCGAGGGCATCAAAACAGTTCTTGCCGCGGAGTGAAATTCCTGTTGGGAAAACGGCGCCCTGAGATGAATGTCCCCTTGTCTCGTCCTTGTCTGTACTGCTGTGTCACTGTTTGTTTTATAGGTAAACTGCTGGGGTTTTTATCTGTTAAAATACAGTGTATGTATATATATAATATGGTCAGCTGTATCTTCTAGCCACCAATTTTTCATAACATTTCTGGTTATCATTGGGTTTTGCTCCTGACTATGGGCTGGACCCAAACCCCGCGGTTCCATTCCCCGCTCGCTCTGTCCCGCAGTGAGCAGTCTGCTCTGCTTCTACCTGTGGCTTTTTCACGGCAGTTTAGCGTTCAATTATTCCTATGATCGGGGAAAACACACACAGAATATTCTTCATCATCATCATCATAATTTTTACTTGTTCATTCTTTTCCAGTTCGTTTTGGAAGTGGATAACTGCTCAGGTTGCAAGAATAGCAAGAGGTGAGTGCATTCCCCATTTCGTGATGTGTGATTTGCAGCTGTGTGGTTACCGTGTGAGCCCGGCAGAGCGGGGCACCTCACATATCTGTCCCCATCCCACCTCTCTTTGTGCTCTGCGGTGCTCCTGTGTTTTCTCCATCTCTCCTGCTCTTTCCTCAGTTGTTGTTTGTTACTTTAATTTTGAAGAAAATGCAAACACTGAGTTTTTGATACTCGAAGTCCTCAGACCCACAAGAAGGAATTCTGGCTCGAGATGTGCTTGAGCTCTTGGTTTGGGAAGCCGAGATCATATTTTGGGGTGGCAAACTGCACCTTCAGCCCACTCTTCTTCTCTTGCCCAAGTGCCCGCCCTTGAGCGCAGCTGAAGGTGCTCGGGCGCTGAACCCGTCCTAGGCCTGGCCTAACCCGCCTGGCCATGTGCTGGGTCTGCTCCCCAGCTCTTGGGAGATCAGCTCAGATTCCTGAAAGAATCCTAAGGAACAGATCTGCTGACAAAACGTAGGAGCTCATGTGTCTTGTACCCATCAAGGGCTGGGAAAAAGGTGGCTTTGACTTATCAAATCCATCATTTGAAGCAGTAAATGTGACCAATAGCTAACAAACTCACAAAAAAATAATAGTAAAACAAAAATTTGGGATTTCTGGTCATTCATTTGTACGTGGTGTTTGTTTGGTTTGTAAGTGCTTTGTCCAAACTAGCAGGTTCTGCAACAGATCAGAACGACCAGCTGCTTTGATACCATAGTCCTTGTGCAAACAGGAAAGTCAGTGATCACAGCAGAAGTGACTGTTCTTGGTCCTGGACTCCTATCTGGGTTCAGATATGGTGTTTTAACATTGCATTTCCTATCGAAGTGACCCTTGCTTTGTCTTCTCTGTTCTGCGATAGCCGGTATTAACCTGGGGTTTTGGTTTTTTTGCTTCTTTTTTCCCCTCTTAGCGCTGAGAGCCCAATTCGTACGAGCCATGGAAGAGTCTTCGCAGCCCCCGAAGCCCCTGGAGATGAACCCTCACTCTCGCTTCATTATTGGCTCCGTGTCGGAGGATAACTCGGAGGATGAGACAAGCTCCTTGGTGAAACTCGATCTGCTGGAGGAGAAGGAGAGGTCTTTGTCGCCCGCGTCTGTCTGCTCCGATTCCCTTTCCGATCTGGGACTCTCTAACGCTCAGGATGGCCTGGCGAGCCATATGAGGTACGGATCAGATAGTACTGCGGGTCAGCCTTCGGCCTTTTTACCCCATCCATTCCAAAGATAATTCGAAGGTTCAACTCGACATCCAGGTTTGACCCAAAGTGCTTTTGTTGGAAGACATCTTCTGGCATTGTGTTTCAAAATGACCGCTTGTATGTTTATCTGTATCAAAACCTTCCGTTTTCCCTTGGTTTTAGTGAAATATCTGCCTGAATTCCTCAAGCACCTTTCAGACATCTCGGCTGTTGGGTGTTATGGTGGGCTCGCTGATCCCGCCTGCCTCTCATCCTGGCTTTCAGAATTGAAATGTGCTGACTGAGATCTTTACAGTGTGTTTTAGATGGGCCGTGTTTGCTGAGAACAAGGACGTTATTTGCTCACTTGTCTTTGTGTGGGATTTGCCGCTTTATAGGTAGCCAGCAGGACCCCTGGCTGAAATCAATGAGCCCGTATTGCTCGGGATGTGTTTTGGTTTGGATGGAGAACACGGCTCGGGCTGCTCGCAGGCAGCTCGGGAGGCGTTGGCTCCTGCTCCTCATCCTCTGTGGCTCAAGTGAACTGGGGTGTTGAGATCATGGTGTTAATGTGTACCCACCAAAACGCCTCTTCATTTCTATGTTGTTGCTGATTTGCCTGCCACTAGCGGGATGTGCCCCTTGGGATTTTCTCTGTTACAGTCGACGCATCTTGTACTTCGCGGTGTGCGTAAAATCGGTTTCTTGGTGGCTGAAATGCAGTTTTGGACAGTGTCAGAAACCTTCCGAACATCTGAATTCACTGCAGCGATTGACAGTCCCCCAGTCGCAAGGCTTTTAGCATGTGCGGAAGGAAATGTATTTCTGTTTAGGGAAGATTTGTCCTTGATGGGTGTAATTTAGTACCTTTTTGTCTGCTAGTTCCTTACAAATAGGTTTGTGGTTGGTTGTTCTGGTGCCTTTCAGGCCTGGACTCTCCCAGCAGATTCTCCAGTGGTCAGAACCAAATCTGGAAGAGCTCCCTGTTGACTGCAGTCTCTGCTCTTGTACACGTGCCTTCCCGTCCCAGGAGTGAACAGGACAGTGAATCCCACTCTATTTTTACCGAACAATCCCTCTCAACCTTTACTTTGTTGCTTTTGAAGAAATGGTTCCGAAAAAAGGCTTCTGGCTTTTACTCACCAGTAGTAGATATTTCTATGACCAGCTTGGTCTTCTGTTTTGTTGTTTGCTGTGCGTGATCAGATTAAGGAAGTTTAATGTGTCCTTTTATTGGTGTTCCCTCTGCAGACAGACGGGAGCAGACTCCTTGGCTTGGGGCAGAAGGGGACAGTGCTCCAACTTTAAGCCAATTGGCAGCAATATAACAGATGTAAAATCATAATGCAAATTTAAAGAGGATTACGTTTCCAATGGCTGCCAGTTCTAATAATTTGGCAGGACAAAAGGTAATTTTGAAGCAGGAAAAGATCTAGCCTGGTAACTTTAGGTGTTTCAGGAACAGAAGAAGCTGGATGAAAACAGAACCATTAGCGTGGAAACAGACAATAGGAGAGCAAGAAGATCAGGCAGCTTCTAGGCCATGGCCTGGCATCAGAGCTGTAATGCAATGGGTGTGCAGCCTTGAGCACCTCTGTTGTAACGTGCTTACTTTGGCTCTCTCTTTGGAGGGTACTTGACTTTCAGTTGAATTGGAGAGAAATGCCAATTCAAATAATAGAAGTTACAGTATTATAGGCTGTTTTTCCAAGATAAGGATGAGTTGGAAGAGTTTTCCAGGATGGTCGTCCCTTTCATCAAAATATTTCCAAATCCTGTTTACAGGTAGAGAACCAGAGATGAGTTCCCCGGCTTGCCCGCGGTCCCTCTGTGGCAGCGAACCGGGGGAACACGGGTGTTCTGCTTCCTTGTGCTGATCACAAAGACACGACACGCTCTGAAGTGACCAAGATAAATTAATGGGGAGTTCTGTAGTTTGACTAATGGGTCAGAGAAGGTCCAAGGGGGTGTATCTGTTTGAAGAAGTTGCCAGGAATCTTTCCATTGGCAGGTTAGTTTCACACAGGAGGTTTTGGTCAGCTAAAGAGGCGTGTGTTGGAGCGGAGGGCTCTGCTGCAGAGGAACCCTCCTTGGGGAGCAGTCCTGTCTGAAGCCCAGAGTTCAGCCGGCTGCAGAGGGTTGGTGGGTGCCCCTGAGCTGTGCTTTTCCCTCTTCGTAGAGCCTGTTGAGCAGTGAGTCTGTTGCTCTGGTAGCTGGAGAACAGGGATTCCTTCTGGCAGCAGAGGAGGGCTGGAAAGTGGGGTTGTCAGCCAAGCAGGTTATCACCACCCTGAGGAGCACAACGTCAGTATTAAAATGACTTTGATAATTAGAAATGCTCTTCCTCGCTCACCAGCTCTCATGAACTGTCCTGTTTGCGCTATTTTATAGCAAACTCATTCCAGTAGAGGCCAAATTACCATCTTTGTGAAAGATGCTCAAGCCTCCGATGCCATGCGGGGTCTCGTGGCCATCGTGCCCCATGTGGGATCAGGTCACCTGAGAGCCCCCGTTCCTTTGGTGGCAGGCACAGCCGCTTCTCTTTTTCTCATAGACCCCCATAAGAAGCAGTTCGAGCGGGATGTTTGGTGTGTGTTCGGTGCCGGAGGTTTGCTGGTGTCGGTCGGCGCTGGCACGCGTTGCTCGGGGCCCGCTCATCCGCCGGGGCCGTGGTGTCCGGTCGATAGGTCCTGCCCCGCCGCAGCAGCCTGTGCGCCGGCTCCGCTCTCCTCCCCGAGCACGCGGGGTGTGTGTGCGCCCTGCTGCTGCCTCTATCGCCTTATTGATCTTGTTAAGTGTTTGTGCTCTTGCTAAAGACAGTCTTGCAGGGACAGGTTGTACAATAGAGGCGTCCGTGCCACTAGAGATCTATGAAGACCTTTGATGGTGCCAGTTGGCTACTGCTATAGAGGATTGGGAAAGCCACGCTCTGATAATGAACTTTAAATTGCTGTGTGGTACATCAGCACTTAACAGAAGTTCAGAGAAGCACAGGATCGTTTGGCTTGAAGGGACCTCAGAGACCATCGGGTTCCACCCCCTGGCCTTGGACACGCAGGGATTGGGAGTTTGCTTAATGAATTGTTCTTGACTATTGCTAAATTTAATTCCTAGCTTCAAAGACGATATCTTGTGTCAAATTCTTGTTTAAAATAGAAAAAATCCTGCATGTCCTCTGGTGTTTATACATCGGGGCTCTGGTTTCATAAGCAATGAAACCTGGGGATGAATTCACCTGACAATCCACCTGCATCAGCTGAAAGCCGCATTTTTGGGAGTAGCTCGTCTGTTATCTCTGATGTTAATCCCACAGAGACTTTAGCCCGTAGTACCTAACAGTGTTTGGACTTCTCAGTAAATAACTGAGATGCTTTAGAAGAACTAATCATGTATTGCAGCAGTTTTGGAGGAAGAGCTGGGTTTGTCTGGCCAGCAGCGTGTTCAGGACGCCCGGCTGGCGCTGGGGCCGCTGGAAACCAGGCCGAGAGTGGTTTGTACCCAGTGCTAAAAGGATCCTTTTGAGCTCGTTTTGAATTAAAAAAATTCCACTCCAACTGTTTCTGGTTAGGAGATCAAAATATAGAGCATTGATCTTGCACAATTATAAGTGCCGCTGTAATTGTATGCATTTTATGCACACCTGCTTTAGTGTCTGCGAGGCCGATGTTTTTGCTGCCGTGTCCGAGCCTGGCCCAGCTCCATCATAAGGGATTGTTGTTTTACCGAGCGGATTCCTCCCTCGCAGGCTCTGGGGCTGAAGGCTGCTCCTCTTCCTCTGCGGTCGGTGCCGTCGGTTGCCATGGTGCTGCTGGTTTTGGTGTTGGGTGGCTTGCTCAGGTTCGCTGTGAATGAAACTGGAATTGCTGCTTGCTGAGACATCTGCCTTCGCCTGTGAGCAACTGCTGTTGGCTCGGGAGATGGGGAGAGCGATACCGCTGCGTGTTTCTGCAAGTTTGTGAAGTAGAGCTGTGCGTCTTCAAGGAACCCCTGCCAAACAAAGGGGATGGTTTCCTTTTATTACCAGAGTGATGTTGCCATTTCTGTTTTGAACTTCAGCCACGTGGAGTGAAAAGTTGAATTTCCTCCTGTGTCTGTTGGAGAAGAGAAAGCTCGTAAGGTGTTTGGGATTCCTGGCGTTTCTGGTTGTATGATAACCTGTGGATTGCAACTTTTATCTTACCTGAAAGCTGCTCTGTTTGATGAGCAAATACACTTTCAGAGACTTTACTCTGCATACCTCTCAGAAGTAGCTTGCTTCTTACTTTGGTGAAACACACACTTTACTCCCTTTGACCTCAGTTAACATGGGAAATATCATCTCTAAATTCATGAATTTGTAGGGAGGTTTTGCAAAGACTAGCTGGCTGGGATACCACAGCCGTGATGGTGTCTCCTACTTGCTTACTTACCTGATCTTCCTAATTGAAAAGATAACGAAGTGTCCTTTGTCCCATGGGGATACTCGTGTGTGTGGCTCAGCGGGCTGGACGTGCAGCCGGGGCATTCGGACACAGGAGATGTGCAGAATCCCAGCCTTGCCAAAGGCTCCGCTTCCGCTCCTTCTCCATTGCAGAACAGTCACTGTGGTCACCGACTGTTACCTTGGTGGCGCGGCTGGACCTGGGGAGCGTGAGGCTGTTCCAGGCACATGTGGGCTTTTCATGAGGATGTACAAGATCTTCCAGTACTTGGTGGTTTTAGGAACTGGATTATAAATTTGATTTAAATGTGGCTGCTTATTTGGATCGACGTTTGGATTGACTGGGTATTTTTGAGGGGTGAAAACTTGGTGCACTTAAAATCTGCGTCAGTTGCAGCCGTTGGTACTTGGTTATTTGAGAGGAATCTTAGGAACTTGTGCTGGTATGGGCATTGTAGTTTGGAACCAGGGTTAGTGCTGTAGGCTGAAGACCTGCCTTGGTCAGATCTGCGTTAGCATGGAAATGAAGTTATTCAGCCCGGGAGTAGGGGAGGGCCGGTGTTTGTTTGTTTGGTTGGTTTTGGTGCTGCATCCTTCATAAAATTTCCTGGAATCCTTAGGCTCAGACCTTTGCCAGAGCTTTTCCAGCGGTGTCTGCATTCAAGGCACCTGTTCTGTCTCTTTAAAATCGCAGGCAAAAACCGTCTCTGAATAAGCACAGATTGCTGCTTCCCGGTGCCTGTTCCGCCAGACACACTGACCCGTTTCCTCCGGCTGCCGGGTTCTGCCGGGCCGGCTGCGCCGCGCTGTGCGGGCTCTGCCGCCGCCTTGGTGAAATGGGTTGCCAAGGCAGATCTAAAACCAGGGCAGATCTAAAACCAGAGCAGATCTTACAGGCGCTTCAACCAGCTTGAGTCCTGCCACCCAGATCAGATACATGTTCACATCAGCGCTTACGTATTTACAAAATGTAGAACCCAGCTTGAGGAGAGCTGCCTTCTCTGCACAGCTTTACAGGCCTAACCCGGCGGGATGGATCCTTTTGGGGGATGGATCCTTTTGGGGGATGGATCCTTTCGGGAGGTGTGTGTGCTGCAGTGTGCTCGGGCTGCCATGCAAACGCACCAGCTGATGCATCCGCCGCTTTCTGAATAAACGGGGAGGCGAGTGGTGGTGGCGCAGGGCATGTCCCACTGCGGCGATGGCTGCGGGCTGCTGGCCGCGCTGTGCGTCAGGTACGTGGCTCCGGCGCACGCTGTTTTGTCTGGGAGCTGGAGCGGGGAGAGCCGCGCAGGCTTTCCTGAGCCTGAGGGCAGGCCTGGGCTCTGGAGGGGGGTGCTTTCCATATGGTATTTGCCGTATGGGTTCTGCGTAGCGTTACGTTTAGGAAATGAGCTTTGTAGAGCGCGTGTTTGGTGAGTACCGTGTGAGAGCGGCGCGTCCTTGTGCAGCATATTCTTGTAGGGATGTTGCAGCAAACCGTGTCCGTTGGTTTCCTGGCAGTGCATTCAGCTGGTAGAAGGCACGATGAATGTTTTCAGTCAGCACTGAAGCTGCTTCTCTAACGTCAAGCTGTGTGTACATGCAGGATTCGTTTCCTGCAGCTACAATGGTCAGAAGCTGTTTGGATTGGGGCCTGCGGGTCGGGCTTTTGGAGCACAAGCAAATATCTGGGGAACTGTTCTCACGAAACCTAAAAAATAAAATTTCAGTTATACTGTGTATAAATTTTAATCTCGAATCAGGATCAAAACTGAAGAAATCTGGTGGAAGTGTTTTATTGTGAAAATATGGAATATACCATTTTCTACATGAAATACATACCCAGTAGAGTCACTGAATGTGTGTTGGGTTTTGCTGGTCTTGCGAAGTGAGGACCAGAAGAGGCGGCGCAGGTGTGATCGAGCAGAGTCTGTAGGTTTGAGTAGCTCTCCAAAGAGGAGCAAAGGCTGACAGGGGAGGGAGGCACTTAGTTATTAGGCTGATCTGTTATGGCGGAGTTATTTTGTTTGTTTAAACTCTTCTTTCCCTGGTGTCCTGTGTCTCTGCCTGGTGATTTATTCCCCTTGCCTGCGTTCCTCGGTCCACAGCGTGTCGCTGTCCCCTTTGCCCTTCTGCTGACAATGCCCGAGGAAACCGGATCCGCACGGAGCGGTGTCCGCGCTGCCCCGGACACGCGGCCCGGGCTGCGCTCTTATCGCCCGCGCTATTCTTAGTGCTGTCCGTGCAGTGACCTCCCCGCGGCCTTCACGGCTCAAGGTTGTGAGCTGTCACCACGCGCATGGGACGCTTTTCTCCGGACGCTTGTTCCTTTTTCTGAGCGATCCCCTCCTGTGTGGCTTTTGCTCCGACTCTTGGAACGTGTGTGCATCAAATACAGGCTGCGCTGGGTATGGCCCTCTGCCAGGACAGACCCAGACAGCCCTTGCTTATCATTTCCCTGTGCCCAAATTTGCAGTTTATGTTTCTGCATGTGCTCAATGCTGAGGAAACGTTCCTCCTTCCTCCAGCCATGTCAGCGGGCCCTGCTGTACTGTGGCACTTTGCTCGTCAGGATACCTGTTCTTACAGCACTTGGAGTGATCTCGTCTTCATTTTATAGATGGAGAAACAGAAGCAGAGAGGTGACTTGTGCAGGGTCTATTTTATAGATGGAGAAGCAGATGCACAGAGGTGACTTGTGCAGGGTCTGTTTTATAGGTGGAGAAACAGAAGCAGAGAGGTGACTTGTGCAGGGTCTCCCAGTGTCCCCACTGGTGATCAGTGTGACCTGGTGTCTTGTGTCTGTGCTGTGCAGACTGTGCCTCTGTCTCTCTCCTGTGCAGCCCTGGAAATGCTTTCCTCGTCACCTCCCCACCCTCTCCAAAATCTGGTATTAAATCCCACATGTTGACTGAATTCTTGGAGCACATGGGCCCCTGTAGTCGCCCCTTTGCTCTCCCAGATGTGGGTGCGGAGGAGCCTGTGCCCGGCTCCTCGGTGCAGCCGGAGCTGATGTGGCAGCCGTGCAGCGCTGTCCTGCCCGCCCGGCCGTGGGGAGCGTGGAGTGGGGCTGGCACCGCCACCAGCACCACCGAGCATCACGTACCCTGGCCGTGGGGAGCGTGGAGCGGGGCTGGCACCGCCACCAGCACCACCGAGCATCACGTACCCCGGCCGTGGGGAGCGTGGAGCGGGGCTGGCACTGCCACCAGCACCACCGAGCATCACGTACCCCGGCCGTGGGGAGCCTGGAGCGGGGCTGACACCGCTGCCAGCACCACCGAGCATCACGTACCCCGACCGTGGGGAGCCTGGAGCGGGGCTGGCACCGCTTGTAGCACCAAAGAGCATCACGTGGGCCGCAGCCCCGGCGTGCCGTGTCGAGCTTGGTGACGTAACCCGCAGATTATTTTCTCTCATTCCTGATGAGCTGCTTTCCCCCGAACGCAGGGGAGGGAGGGAGGGAGCTGCTCCCCTCGCTGTGCACGCTGCGTCACAGGAAGAGTGGCTGACAGAGGGGTGGTGGAAAGCAAGGGACAAAGGTCAGAAGATTTAAGCAATCGGGGATGTGCTGCTGGTTCAAGAATCGCCTGAGCGCAAGAGCTACACTAGGCTGAGCAGCAGCTACACTAGACAAGTCATAAGCTGGAAATCTGTGAATTCCTTCACTGAGCCAGCATGGAGGATTCTGCAGAGCAGAGTCAGGAAGTGAGATATCACATGCTGCAAAGGTAAGAGTCAGAGCTCTGGCTCCTCGCAGCGGCGCTCTGCACCGAGGCCGTGGGGCAGTCGCACTGGAAACGCACCCTGAGATTTTTCCATGTTAATTTTGTCCTCTGAAGCCTCGCCAGATACCGCGAGGTATCCGTGCACGCGGTCTGTTGGAAAGGTGCTGGAATACGTTTTAATTTGGGAATGAGTGTTAAAAAAGTTTGAGATGCTGCACGACTTCTGATCTCTATGAACCGGGGGATAGATGAGCATTTTGGAAGTTCCTCCATAAGAAAGCAGCGCAGTTGTGCTGATCGATAGTGATGACTGTTACTAACTCAGCATTTATTCCGTTTCGTTTAGAGCTTGGTGTCTTTTCTTCCTTGCTGCCCAACTTCTACCTCATCTTACCCTGCAAAAGGGAAAAATAACTCCTGTTTTGATTGGAATGTGCAGCCTGTGGTTATTAGTAAATAAACTTAATGTTCTCGGTATGCTTACTGTCACAAATCAAACTGAGCTATACTTGCTTATAAACAAGTGTTTGTGTGTGATTCCGGATGAAGAACCTTTGGTTCTGTTGACATTTTATCTGCAGCGATATCTTTACGTCCGTGGTAATTTCAACTTGGCAGGGTAGTTCGTATCCATACGTGTTCACGGATCCCGAGCCCGAGATTTTTATCTTTTTCTGTTTTTGTTGAGACCACTCTCGATAATCCTGTAGTGAACAAACCAGTCTCACTTGTTGGTCTGTGCTCCGTCCTTGCCATGTGGATTCTGACCCTCTTTAGATACATGCATGTAGAAATTCAACCTTACTTACACCTTTCCTCTTTTTCTTGCCTGTTGGCTCCTCTCCTTGAATTCCTGGGCTGAGGTGGGTGAGCCGGGCAGTTTGTGAGCCCTTCCTGGTAGGGACGGGTCTAAGTTCCCTGGCAATGTCTCTGAAGTGCCGCTCACAGCTCCAGCAGCAGCCGGGGCAAACCAGGGGGCTCCAGACCTCCCCTGGGGATGGACCTCGCGGGTGCAGCTCTGGGCTGCCTGCCCTGGGTGGCCGGGTTTATCAGAGGAGGCCTCGAGGTGCTGTCCATGGCTTGTCCTCGGGTCGGTGTTCCCCCCGTGCCCTCCCCCAGCGATTCCGGTCATTTCTGCCGCATCCCAGCCCGTGTCCCGCTGGGGTTGCTCAATGGTGGCGGCTCCTCGGCAGCCGATGAGGCCAAAGGTTCCTGCTGAGGTTTCCGTGGCCGAAGGGTGACCGGCAGCACCCGCGGGGTCCCGGGGACAGACCCTGCCCGTGACAACTCTGGGTGCTGCTGGGTGGGTTTAAATACCTTCCCGATACTCCTCTGTCCTTCCTGCAGGAAGGTTCTGTAACGCTGCCTGGTGGCAGGGCTGAGGACCTCGGTGTGTTCACGGGAAAGGAGCCTGTTAGGATGCGCACACTAAGTACAGTCAGAAAAATGGTAAACCATGGGGTGAGCCGAGAGGTGAAGCTTCAGGGGCTTTACACTAAAAACCACCATGTTATTTCCCGAGTAATGCCACACTATGGTGGATGCACAGCGTGACGACTCGGCTCTTGCTTTTCTGTTCAGTTTCCTCTCCCAGTTGCAGCTTTGTAAATTTTATTTAGCAAATCAAATCCTGTAGTGCTTGCAAATAAAAATGGAAGGGTGATTTATCCGTGTTATTTCTGTGGAAGCCGAAGCGCCTGTCCCATCCCCACACAGAAAGGCAACGGCGGAGCACAGAGCTGATCTCGTCACACACAAAACCGCCTGCGCTGTTTGTAGTAGAATTAACGTGATTAATTTGTCCTCTAGCTCTCGGAACAGCTGAGGAGGATATCGCAAGACTGGATGGTGGAAAATTCTTGGAAACTTATTTGAAGTAGGCAGGCTGGGAGTCTCTGCTGTGTCCCTGGAGCTGTGCAGCGTTTCCTTGCGGGGCCTGATCTCTGTAGCTTGTTTACCAAAGCCAACAAACATGGTTGGTATTTTCCAGCTTTCCTTGGTGAACCGAAAGCAATGTAGGGGAGCCTTGTTGTTCTGTGCTGGGCAGCAATGTACGGTGAACGTCTTTTAACCTATTTATATATTGGCATAACTGGAATTTGTGCAGATAACCTGGCTATGCAGAGGGTGACTGGAAGGTAACTAAGAACCGGAGGCCAGGCCGTGGTGAGCTGGAGGCAAGGCCGGTTCTGCTTGGCTGTTGGGGAATATGCTCAAGGGGAACTTAACACCTGTTTCTGGTATTTGTGTACGTCTGCGCTGCCAAGTGGCTCTTTTCTGTCTCCACACGTTCCCTCAGGCCCAGCATGTCTGGTTTGCACCTTGTGAAGCAAGGCCGGGACAGGAAGAAGGTGGACGTGCAGCGGGATTTCACGGTGGCCTCTCCTGCAGAATTCGTTACTCGGTTTGGAGGGAATAAAGTTATTGAAAAGGTAAGTCACTGGCCTTTTGGCTATAGCATATTGCATTTTGTTCCCTTCTCTCGAGCTATGACTTCTCTCTCTATAAGGCTGTACATTGCAGATACCAAAATATTAATGTTCCTGAATTGGAAAGTTGTGCTTCTACCTGTAATAATTCTGCTTCCGTTTTGTTTTATATGTGATAGATAAACATCCCATTGTTTTAGCTTAGTGTGACGGGCAAAACAAAATGGAGTGAGCCAGAGTACTTCTGCTGATCTAGAAGGACTTATAGACAGATATAACAAAAGTAGACTGGAAAAAAACACTAAGAAATGTACTTAAAAACAGGTGCTCATTTAGTGGATGAGATCTCTTCCTCCCAGGCATCGGAAGTTTTACCCACTCGTTATGCCTGTTCTCATCTGTCCTTTGCTCTTTAATCCAGTCAGAGCATAATACATTAAAATCTTTATGGTCGAGCAGGAGCTGGTTTCTGAGCTGACTGATGGGCCATTGAATGTTCCTGCTGAATTGAACGCTGGCTGACGAACCCGCACGGCCCCAAAACCGGACAAACAGTGTGCAGAGAAAAACTCTTTTCATGATTGTTTAGTGTTTTGTGCTGTTTAGACTCCGTTCCATCCCTGTTTCTGGTGTGCTCAGGTCCTGATAGCAAATAACGGCATCGCAGCAGTGAAGTGCATGAGGTCCATCCGCCGCTGGTCCTATGAGATGTTCCGAAATGAGCGGGCGATCAGATTTGTGGTCATGGTGACTCCTGAGGACCTGAAGGCAAATGCGGGTGAGTTGTAAAGGCGACTGAAGGGGCACGAGCAGCTCCTGGCACAGATCTGTGTGCCCACAGGGGCGCAGAAGTTGAACGGTCTCCACTGCATCACGGAGCGTTCTGTCAAGGGAGCAGATTCAGCACTTCCAGTACTGTAGATTTGGGGAGTTTTAGACCAAGTGACGTTTATTTGGTTTGCAATCTAAATGAGACCTTCTGTGTGTTTGCAGAGTACATTAAAATGGCAGATCACTACGTCCCAGTTCCAGGAGGACCGAACAACAACAACTATGCAAATGTGGAGCTCATCCTTGATATTGCGAAGCGGATTCCAGTGCAGGTGAGAAGTGCCAAAGACTCTTTTCAAAACGGGAGGTAACGCCAAGCAATCTTCTCAAATAACGAGCTGGATCGGGGAAAAAAGACAGGTCAAAGAAATTGAAGTTACAAATCTGTACTAGCACCAAAAGGCAATGCGTGTTACAGCATGGTGGGTTTCCCAGCGGGAGTGTCTGCAGAGGGTTCCCATCACCCCTTCGCTTCCCTACACTCAGTTCCTCTCACCGTCTTGCAGCAGCCGCCTTTGACTTGTCTGCACGATGCAAGACCCTGGCCCTTCAAACTGAGCCTGCCCTGTGGCTCAGGGCCTGCACTGGCTCCTGAATGCTGTGAGGTGTTTGCCACGAGGAAAAGAAGAACTTGAAGTATCCGCACGCTTTCTATGTCTGCTTGTTTTACTAAAACAAAGGGTGAATTTGTTATTTTCTTGTGCAGGCTGTATGGGCTGGCTGGGGCCATGCGTCCGAGAACCCGAAACTGCCAGAACTTCTCCACAAAAACGGGATTGCTTTCATGGGTGAGGATGTGCACCTCGGATCTAATGTTTAGACCTTATTTTAAGATGGGTAGGTTTAGTGCAATAGAAAATCCTGCATTTGAGAGCCACGAGGTCTGGTTTGGAAGTGCAAGACTGATGATGTGTTCTTTACAGCAGTCAGAGCAACACGCTGTGCTGTCTGACGGCCGCTCTGCTTCCCGTCACCCAGGCTAATGAAACTAGATAAGGTTTGGACAGACACGGGAAATAGTTCTTGTATGGGAGCAGGGGCAAGTTCTCCAGTTTATCTTTGAATGTCATGAGATACAAAATCAGAAGAGATTCCCATTAGAGCAGATGGTTTCAAAATCTGAATGTCACCGTTGTCACTTTAAAGAGGGTGTTTGTGGTTGAGTTTTATGGAAGGGTAGAGTTTTACGTGGACAGTGCGTGGTCCATGTAACAGTAACAGTGTCGTTAACCAAGTGCTGGAGATGTTTGACTCAGTAAGCCTGAACCACACGGATTGGAATATTGGATGAGGTTTTGGAGACGTGCTGTGTTGAAACTGAAGATGGACTTGTGATAAAAGCCGTTGTCTGAACGTAGCCTGGGGATAGCGGCATCACCTTCTGACTGCTAGCACATCTTTTATCTGCAGTGGGTTGAGCCCTAACCGCAGAAATACTTTGGACTGCTGAAGAGGAGTAGGTTTTAAAGCTGTATTTTAATTTCAGTTTAAATCTCATACCAATCGTACACTACAGTCAGATGCAAACCACACTTCAAGTAAAATCAGGGCACTGAATTATTATTCCGGTAGCGTGTGATGCGCACACCTTGTGCCAGTTCCTGGTACCTGCAGGCCCAGCTCGCGGGCACACGGACAGAGTGACACAAGTGCCAAGACTTCTCTAACAGGATGGGCAGTTGGGACGTGTCTGTGGTTGTGTTGCCCAGTTTCAGTTGCCTTTTCATCCTCCTTGGTCAAAAGTACTCTAATCTGTTTGCCAGTTGATTCATGCCAGTTGAGATGTGACACTCAGTAACCCTAGGAGTGTTTATTTATCTGTCCTACATGGAACCTAAATTTGATTTCTGGACTTCTCCGTGATGTCTGATTTCTCTTGTGTCTCATGCGTTGGTTTTGCTCTTTGCAGGTCCTCCAAGCCAAGCGATGTGGGCCCTGGGAGACAAAATTGCGTCTTCAATAGTGGCTCAGACTGCCGGCATCCCGACCCTTCCGTGGAGCGGCAGTGGTGAGAACGAGATTGCCCCGTGTTTATCAAAACCTTCCTAAGCTTTTTTTCATGACAATATCTAATCTTTAAGTGTCTGTGCACAAAGAGATGTCCCGAGTGACGTTCCTTCTGTTCAAGGTTTCAAATTCGTATTAGTCAAGGCTTAGACATAGTGTCTACAGTATACGTGGGCGTATCAGGCAAAACCTCCGTGTCGTGTAACGTGCTCTAAGTCTGACAGCACAGCTGTAGTATCTGACATTTCTGCAGTCTCTGCTTTTCAGCCGTGTAGTTTTGGAGCACACAGACAAAAGGGCTTCCATGGAACCTCTACGCAGTTTCAAAAGAGTGTAAATAACAGCGCGTTTCTCAGAATTGCGCAAGGGAGGTGAAGGAGGACGTAATCTGTTGGATTAAGAGATCTGCTCCACAGAAAACAAAAAAAGAGATGCTTGTTGACATTCTCCGTTCTCTCTTCTGTGAACGCTCCCGGACTGGTTCCTGTGGAACTCCGGCTGCTCTTTGTTTCGCTGGTGTCTGACGTGTGTGTTCTCACTGAGCCGTGCAGCAGAATGCGCTCAGAAGATCGTGCTTATATTTCAGGTCTTCGAGTGGATTGGCAGGAAAATGATCTTCAGAAGCGAATCTTGAATGTTCCTCAGGAACTATACGAAAAAGGCTACGTGAAGGACGCCGATGACGGGCTGCGGGTAGGTGGCTCCTGTTTGGGAGGTATCTGAGGTCTCCTGGAGAGAGAGAGATGTTTAATTTGTCTTTAATAGGAGAACAAACTAGAAGTAGACTGTTGGTTTCACAGAACTGAGTCTTGAAAAGTGGGAAGTGATCTCTCACATGTCAGCTTTGGGCCCAGCCTGCAGAATTGGGTGAGATTCAGGAGAAAGAGGCAAAATACGGGACCAAAGTTGTATTTCATGAAGAGCTCTCTTCTGGTTTTTGTTTCACGCGGGAAGGTGTTTTTAATCGAGACCCATCACCTCACACTTGGTTTCATCTTCTGTTAAGTTTCACTTTGAGGAAGATTTCTAGAATAAGAAACATTCCTGGCACAACACGGGATTTAGGAGTTTTCCTTTGGGAACAGAGCGGGTGGAGTGTGTGATTTTTCCATGTTACCCAACTTAACGATTTTCTGTATTATACAAAAGCTTTTCTGTGAGTTTGTGAATTTAATGGCGTGGAGCAGTGACAAAAGATTCTGTGTTCACCTCGATAGGCTGGAGCTCTCGATGGCCACAACATCACTGCTGATTTTTCCAACTACAGGCACCCTCTCAACTGGGATATTTGATTTCTATCCCGTTCATGTCTTGGTTGTGAAGTAGAGTTGGATATGGAAGCTTGGACACAAATCAACAGGGAAATAATGGTCTTTTCAGTGTGATTCTGCTGCCTTTTGGTGCTTACCCGTGTTTTCTGCCCATCTTGGCCAGGCTGCTGAGGAGGTTGGCTACCCTGTCATGATCAAGGCTTCCGAAGGAGGAGGAGGGAAAGGAATCAGGAAAGTTAACAACGCAGACGACTTCCCCAACCTATTTAGACAGGTAACTTTTCCCATTGATTTGCTCTCTTGTTCTACATGTTCAGGTTGGGTGATTCTGAGACCACTGTATCAAAGATGTTAAAAACAACTGCGTTAAGCGTCAGAGCCTGTTTAGCTGCTTTGGACCACAGATTCATGCTCTCTTTGCTCAGTATGTTTGTAGGGTTACAATATATCTGCGTATCCAATACAATTGTCAAATGCCCAGGCATCTTAGGAGATGCTGAATAAATCCAAGTGATGGAGGGCATCTGCAATGTAACTCAAAAACGTGGGGGGACACAAACCTTCTTTAATTTGTGGGTTATCTAGGAAAGCTGTGAGGAGTGGCAACAGCACTGTAGTTATATACAAGCGAACACAGGGTGTTTTCACCCTGTAGTGGCCCATGCAAGATACTATGGATGTTTCTTGGGGTGATGGTCACCAAGCGATGTGCCCGTTCCTGTGCTGTCTCTGCCGCAGGTTCAAGCCGAAGTGCCGGGCTCCCCGATCTTCGTCATGAGACTGGCCAAGCAGTCGCGGCACCTGGAGGTGCAGATCCTGGCGGACCAGTACGGCAACGCCATCTCCCTCTTTGGCCGGGACTGCTCCGTGCAGCGCCGCCACCAGAAGATCATCGAGGAGGCACCTGCTTCTATTGCCACTTCGGTGGTGTTTGAGCACATGGAACAGGTGAGGGTGGCTCTGTGAGTTCTCTTTTCCTTGGGAGACTCCAGAAACAGCCAGGATTTTTGTTTTAAACATCACCAAGAGTTTGGCATTGTTGAATCTTTTAAAGGAGCAATATAGTTGCATGTCTTAAACCACTTAGTGTGGGCAACCGCTGACGTTGCCAGAACTGGCTGAATCCACCATCTGCTGCCAAAGAGCTGTAGAACTCCCTTCAAAAATGTGTGCACCCCAAAAATGGGAGGAAAAGGTGTTTTAAATGCATATTGTGATATTAAAAGCAAACTGTGGGAGCTGTATGAATTTTCAGTACTATTGTAAGTATTTGCTTCAAGCTCTGCCCTCTGTAAACAGTATAAATAACCTGGAAATCAAAAGTCTTGTGCCACGTGCTTTTCTTTGAGCAGTTTTCGGGCCTGTCGCAAGCTTTTGGATGTTTTAGAAATGCAAAACAACCTGCAGTGGGTGTGATGGATGCACTGAGCATGGGGCCTGGCAATCAGATACGTTTTCTCCTGTGTCCTAGTGCGCGGTGAAGCTGGCCAAAATGGTGGGGTACGTGAGCGCGGGCACGGTGGAGTATCTGTACAGCCAGGACGGCAGCTTCTACTTTCTGGAGCTGAACCCCCGCCTGCAAGTGGAGCACCCCTGCACCGAGATGGTGGCGGACGTGAACCTGCCGGCAGCGCAGCTGCAGGTGAGCCCGGCCGCTGCTGCTCCGCCGCGGCAGCTGGAGCCGCGTTAACGTGGGGTGTGACAAACCTGCTGTGCCCAAGCCTCAGTAAAACGGACGCGGACTCTGGGCTGAGCCGCAGCCGCGGTTTTGCATTAAAACGGGATCACACGCTGGCGTTACGCAGATTGCCAGATCTTGGTACTGATGGAGGGGAGAATATAAAGAAAGTATTAGAGAGCTCTGCTAAATATGGCCTGTGTCCTCAGGTGCAAACAGGCGATAGAGAACTCCCCACGTTTCCTGCCTGGATTCCTGCTTGAATAGATGTGGCAAAGTGACCAAGAATTTGTCTTGATTTATTGCTTTTTCAAGGGGAAGTCATGACATTGGGTGACAGTGATGGCTCAGCCTTTTTGAACTGCAGCTCTTTAAAAGATCTCTCTGTGAGGAGAGAAATTCACTTAGTGGTGGGTTTCTTTTATTGCCTTCATTATTATCCTTATTTTTCCTTAGATCGCCATGGGGATTCCCCTGCACAGGATCAAGGATATCCGAGTGATGTATGGTGTTTCTCCATGGGGAGATGCAGCTATCGATTTTGAGAACTCAGCCCACGTCCCCTGTCCCCGCGGCCACGTCATTGCTGCTCGGATCACCAGCGAGAATCCCGACGAGGTCAGTGTTTTAAATCCGGTAGTTACTGATCACACTATAATTACTTCCCTCATTCTGGATTATTTACTGTTTCTTTAGGATGTATAGCAATGTCTGTCTGTCTTTACAGGGATTTAAGCCCAGTTCTGGTACGGTTCAGGAACTGAATTTCCGCAGCAATAAGAACGTCTGGGGCTATTTCAGTGTTGCTGCTGCAGGAGGGCTTCATGAATTTGCAGACTCTCAATTTGGTCACTGCTTCTCTTGGGGAGAAAATCGTGAAGAAGCCATCTCGTAAGTAGTCTGAATAGTGCTAGAACCTTGGAAATTGCTTGTTCTGTTCACGCCATGGTTAAAACAAGTCTCCTTACTTGTAGGAGTTTTAAGAGAAGTTTCCCTCTTTACTTGTTTTCCACATCATGGCCAGGCTTCTCACCCTGTCCTGCTTTGCAATTCCACCGTGTTGCACCTACACTTCTACACTTTTTGCTACTTCCCTTTGGTTTTTTTCTTTCTGCTTCATTCCTGCCTCGTGTGTTTGCTGCCGGGGTATGATACAGCGACCGTTGTGTTGGAGTCCCCGTTTGACAGCGTTCGGGTGGAAGGCTTCTAACAGGAAAACACTGATGACTTGTTACACCAGTGCCTTCTAATGCTTTATAAACCACTGAGTGTGAGCAACGTTAAAGCGCCCGCTCACAAGGCAGGACTGAGCATCCAGAGCCTGTCCTCTGTTCATTGTGGGTGGGATGGCAGCACGTCTGTCTGTCTGTCTGTCCGCCGTATCCCTCTGACGTGGGGTGGGTGCTCATGTGCTGGTACCAGTGGGACCTCCTGGGCTCGTAGCTGGCTGAGCTGCTCTTGTTCACACCACGGGAGCAAATCGATATTCCTCCTTTCCAAGCATGTCACACGGGATCTTGCTCCAGTGCACCCGCTCTTCTGCCATTTCCTTCAGCCTGGTTTTTCCCAACAGCTCGTGGGGAACTATCTGGAGTTACCAGTTTGCCCGTTACCGTTAGCATGGGCCAGATCACAGGATTTCTTTTCTCTTTCAGAAACATGGTGGTGGCTTTGAAGGAGCTGTCCATCCGCGGCGATTTCCGAACCACGGTGGAGTACCTGATTAAACTGCTGGAAACAGAGAGCTTCCAGCAGAACCGCATCGACACGGGCTGGTTGGATCGGCTTATTGCTGAGAAAGTTCAGGTGCGGCTGCTCATTTAAAACTGGAGTGAGGAGGGGACACCAATTCGGTGCGTGCTGGTCGCCAGAGGAGAAGGATTAAGGAGTGCACTTACAGCTTTATGGATAAACATTTCCACTGGCCTTAATTTGTATTTATAGCAAAATCCCAAGTCATCTCTGTCAGGGAAAAGTCGTTTTCAGGTTGGCCAGAAAAGCATCTTCGTGCACATGGGAATTAAGGCTCGTATTTTGCTTTGCATTTTGGCACAGATGGGAGTAGAAATGTAGGTGGAGCCTCAGCTTTGAGGCTGTTGATTCTTCGAAGGGGTGTCCAGAACAGTCTGCACCAAAGGGGATGTAACTGTCGGATGTGCCCTTGCTTTCCAGGCGGAGAGGCCTGACACGATGCTGGGAGTGGTGTGCGGGGCTCTGCACGTGGCTGACGTGAGCTTCCGAAACAGCGTCTCCAACTTCCTGCACTCTCTCGAAAGGTAAAGCCACGGGCCGGTCTGCTAGATAGCTGATAAATGGGGTAGTTAGTTTTGGTATACAAGTTTTGTTCAAGTCCAGTCCATTGTGCATCTTTGAACCTGTTGGGCCCCTGAGATCTGTTTGGTGTCTTCTGGAAGGCAAGTTTTGTTTTGTGCTTCTCCCTCAAGGGGCCAAGTCCTGCCTGCTCACACCCTGCTGAACACGGTGGACGTGGAACTCATCTACGAAGGGCGGAAATACGTGCTGAAGGTACGACGCGCAGTGTGGAAACCCTCCCGCTTGCCACTTTCAGTTGGAAATATCTGCTTTGGGCTTAATCTTTGAAATACTTGTAATTATTGGAATTAAACCTGTACAGGGTTTGTTTGCTCTGCTTTAGTGGGGTTAAGTAATCAGTGCAATCTCCCTTATGGTGATATCCCATCATGTATTTCCATTGCAGTATCTGTGTGTTTCTCTGTAAATGTTTTGACTCTTCAGGGTCAAGAGCTGTTCTGCACGTGGTGAAGAACACACAGTTATAGGCAAAGGCTACAGCCTGTTCGCTGCCAAAACTCTCACTTGATGCTTCTGAATATGTGAATGTGCTCTGTTGGGTGCTGGAGCCCAGTTTCATCAGCAGGATGGAATTTGTAGCAATTTTTCCCTTTAGTGTTGCTTTTTCTTTGCTGTGTACGAAAAGCAGTGTTAGAAATACTGTTGAAAGGTTGCGAAACCAAGCATACGAAAGTTAGGAAATATTAGACTTAAGATTGCCTGTGCAATCTTAATTAGGTTATTTGGACAAATTTGTTACAGTGAAGTTTTTGATGGTGTGAGCATATACTGGGTTTTGCAACTATGAGTATTCTGCACCTCTGCACTTCATTTCTTTTACCTTGGCATCCCTTTGATGGGAAACAGAGACACTAAACAGCAGCTGAAATATGTGACTGACCCAAACAGGAGCTCGGCGGCAGAGCCTGGGACAGGATCCCTTTTCCAGGGAGAGATTTCGCTGCTTTCTCTGTCAGACAATCTCTCTTTTCTTTAAATTATCCCATTCATTATTAAATTTTAGTGCGTGACTGACTTTTACGTAGATCAGGGTGAGGAAATGGTAAATGATTGCGTAATCAAACCTGTACTGTTCATGCAGAGGTGCGAGAGGATAGAAATCAAGATCCATGGAGAGCGTCAGTTCTGGCATCTCCTGACTGGTGAATGCTCGGCAACCTCAGATCTTTTGTACATGTTTAGGTGACCCGGCAGTCGCCCAATTCCTACGTGGTCATCATGAACAGCTCGTGTGTGGAGGTGGACGTGCACCGGCTGAGCGACGGGGGGCTGCTCCTGTCCTACGACGGCAGCAGCTACACCACCTACATGAAGGAAGAAGTGGACAGGTAGCAGCCTGTTGAGTGTTTTACATACAAGCCAAAATTAGGGATACCTGTAACTTTATGCTTCCCAAAGATCAGCTGGGAGTGGAATTGTGTCCTAGGAAGAGGTTACTGGATGTATCATGGATGAGTTTAAAGAGATAGCTGCTTTCACCTGGGGAACAGGTCTTGGCTGCTGTTAGAAGAGAGGTCTGAATGTGTTCTGCTGTGGAGTCCACGTTCTCCTGCTGGTTCTTTAAAAGTACCCTTTCGGATTATTAAGAAAAAAGAGCCTGAAAATCCTAAAATCAATGAAACTCCACAGCCTCCTTAGAATTAGATCCAAGATCCACTATTTTAGTGCGTTCCCTCAGAATGCTCTGCAGGGATCGTAGCCACAAGGTCAGTAAATCTCAGGTTTCTGGCCTGGGAACCACTGGTGTCTGTTCTGTGACAGATGGAGAAGTAGAGCAGGGAAAGAGAGAATGGATTTTCCCCTTCCCATGATTTCCACGCGAAATTCTGTTCCGGTGATTTGTCCTGTTCTTTCCCAGGTATCGCATCACTATAGGTAACAAGACCTGTGTGTTTGAGAAGGAAAACGATCCCTCTATCCTGCGCTCACCGTCGGCTGGGAAGCTGATCCAGTATGTGGTGGAGGATGGGGGACACGTGTTTGCAGGCCAGTGCTTTGCAGAAATAGAGGTAAAAGAGTCTCAAAGAACCGACTTGGCTGTAGGTGCTGAATCTGCCCATTTGAATGCTTTGGAACTGGGAGTTGAGCATGAGGGATGATTCACAGTATTTCCCTTCCAAATTCTGTGTGGGTTTTAACCTGGACTCATGCAGGGATCAGCAGTGAGAGTGACAGGGTGAGGAAGAAATTAGTGAACAGCTGAAATTTGGGTGTTAATGACACTATACCAAGTGATACGCAAAACTTCTCAGGAGTGAGACCGTGGTTATCATCTTGACCACTGCTTAGTACTGACACAGGCTCAGAAGCAGAGGTATATGCCAGGATTAAGACTTCTCTGATGACCTGATCATTTCTCTGTTGATCAGATGATAAGTGTCGCTCCTCCCTTCTCCCCTGGAAGTTACTTAACTCGTAGAGAGGAGGAGGATGAACAATTTCTGCATCGGTGTGAGGAAAGCGCGAGAGGCTGTGTAGGAGTGCACGGCTCAGAACAGACTTGAGGGAGGGGAGGGTGTGTTGACAGAGGGGCAATTAAGCAGTTGGGGACAATGTGTAGGAGAAAAATATCAAGCCGGAGATCCAGATGTTTTATGTAAGTGCTTTTATGCTGCAACAGAGCCGTGGCTAAGGAGGAACCAATTCCTGTGTTCCCAGTTGTGGTGTGTAATACAGCAGCAGTAAAACTGGGCTGCCTCCCCACATAGACAGCCCTTCCGCTCCAAAGGCAAGAGCTTCCATGGTTGGTCTAAGGAAGCGTCTCTGAAGAGCGGTCTGAGAGCTGTGACCTCTGAAAAGTGGTCTTAGTTCCCCCTGCTGAAAGTGGACGTGTCGCTGTAGCTTTGGAGAGCGGCTGTACCACTTGGAACCTTTAGGGTGCAGCAGTTGCAGCAATAAATTGTATCTGCTTTGGTGGTTGTGTTGGACGTGGGACCCTCTTGAGTACCTGTTGGTCCAAGCAGTGTGGCACAGTGGTGTTCCTCAGGATGGCTTCCTGCCCTGCTGCTTTGGTTTTGCTGATTTGTTCTACCATTCGCTCTAGTGTCTGGGGTTTAATTCCTAATGTGTGTGCTGTTCAGCCTTTGGGAAAGCCTGAGCGCAAAAGGTGCTCGTGCAGGGTAGTTTGGCTGTGGTAGGACAGTGGCTGCTGGCTCTTCAAACTGGAACCATGGAAGCTGAGTGTGTAACCTGTTTTCCTTGCTACAGGTGATGAAAATGGTGATGACGCTAACAGCAGGAGAATCGGGCTGCATCCATTATGTGAAACGCCCAGGGGCAGTGCTGGATCCAGGCTGCGTGATTGCCAAGCTCCAGCTGGATGATCCCAGCAGGGTTCAGCAGGTGAGGAGTTGCAGGGAGCGCAGATGTTCGTTGTGGTTTTAATAGGGGAGCGATGTGCAGAGAGGTACGATATGGTCCAGTGTTCTGAACCAATTTCAGATCTGTGCGTTGTACTGGAATTGTCACTTTGCCATTTATTTGTCTCACATGAGGACTAGGACTCAGGTGATTGTCTCTTTCTCTGATTCAAGCTAAGCTCATGTACCATTCGTGTTCTTTTCGTACCTCAGTATTATTGTGGGTACACGGCTGGCTGGGATAGTGGGAGCTGGCCAGAGTCTTCTCTCTGTTCTATTCCTATGCAAGTTTATTTAACTTCTTTTCATCATGTATTCTTCTTTAAGTGACCCTCCTTGGGACGATGGGAGTTGATATCCCAGCCCCAAGAGTGTCAGGCCCTGTGAAAGCTGTTGAAGTACATCTGGAAATACAAAAACGAGCCTAGGCCACAGCTCATATTTAGGGTGAAAGGCAAAGAGATGTATTCATTTAGGGATGACGGGCTGGGATGTAACTGGTGGTGCTGGAAGAGACTCTGTTGTTCCTTTAGCAAGAACTAGTCGAAAATCATGGGAGGTGGTTGTGCAGGGGGTGGAAAGTGATTGTCAGCACTAAACTGTTGGCTTTTCCTGTGCTTTTCTTTGAGATTTTTGGTCATTCTGGATCTGAACAATGAGATCAACTGTAATGTGTTTGGGAGAGAGGCTGGAAGCTTATTTTGTGGGTGTATACAACATAGAACTCATAGAGATCCAGCTCATAACTTTTCTATCTCTCAACCAAGTGTTTTTTCCACTCTGGGGATTCTTCCAAGTTAAATCTGAGCCCCCAGATGAGGGTGACAGGGTGTTCCCCCATGGCTGGTGCCCAGGGGAGGGTTGTTGACACGGCTGTTCATGGTGTTTCCAGGCTGAGCTGCACACGGGCACCCTGCCGCAGATCCAGAGCACGGCACTGCGAGGCGAGAAGCTCCATCGCATCTTCCATTACGTCCTAGATAACCTGGTCAATGTGATGAACGGGTACTGCCTGCCAGAGCCCTACTTCAGCAGCAAGGTACCCAGCTCTCTCTTTCAGTCCCTGGACTGGCTGTGTGACAACAGTATTGACGAAGACCTCAATGAAAAGCCTTTCCTTTTCTCCCTTCTTGCTGCTCATTCTTTTCTTCGTGCTTGTCTCTGACATGTCTCTAGGTGAAAGGCTGGGTTGAGCGACTAATGAAGACTCTGAGAGACCCATCTTTGCCTCTGCTGGAACTTCAGGACATCATGACCAGTGTTTCCGGACGGATCCCACCCAACGTAGAGAAGTCCATCAAGAAGGAGATGGCCCAGTATGCCAGCAACATCACATCAGTCCTCTGCCAGTTTCCCAGCCAACAGGTGATCAACCACACTTATATTCAGGAATAAAAATTGGTTTGTCTTGGGGCAGAGAGATAGAAAATTCCTTTACATTATCTGGAGCGTAGTTGGACCTGAAAGATGCTTTTGAACATGGGATCTTCATGAAGAAAGATACTTACCTGTATCACTTGAGCTTGAAGGCTTGCCTCCTTCACTTGTGCTGAAACATGGGTGTTCCCTGCTCAGTGTAGCTTTAAACAGGCAGTTTGGAAGCAATTTAATCATCTCAGTGGCCTTGTGGGCATTTATTTACTTGCTTTTTGCCTGGTACCTGTGCTGCAGTGCAATTTGTGATGTCAACATAACCTTAAAAAAAGTGTGATTGTGACTAGAGGAAGCCTGATCGGGTAATGAGCTGTTGGAAGATGATTTCTCCAGTATACGATATTGTGCATTGATTTTTGTATCATTGACAGGTCATTAACTTTCCTAGCAATTTAAGGTCTGGCCTCAGCTGGAGCTCTGCTCTGGTGTGTCTGGAAGTTCTCAGCTTCTCTGCTGGCTGTTCAGCCGGATAATCCCCCAGGAGCGGGACGGTCACGGGTTTGCTCTCTTTCAGATTGCCAACATCTTGGATAGCCACGCGGCCACCTTGAACCGCAAATCGGAGCGTGAAGTCTTCTTCATGAACACGCAGAGCATCGTGCAGCTGGTGCAGAGGTGAGCCGTTCTCGGGTTGAAATCCCAGGCAATAAGCCTGCGTGTCCTTGAGGGAGCTCAGCGTGTGGCTGCCGGTGGGAGGCGCACGCAGATCCTTCCTCTTTTCCCTTTGCCAAATGGAAGAAAGATTCAACTTCTGTCCTGACACTGGTGACATCTTGGCCATTTCGTCGAGCCCCTGGCGTGTGTCGTGACTTTCAGAGTCTAGAGTTTTGAGTGTTTGTAGAAGAAAAAGGATGTTTTGATACAAAACGTGAGCCATGCTACCCCACAACAGTAGTGGCAGGGGTTATGTATTCACGTAAAACCGGGTTGTGCAGTGGTTTTCAGGACCAGGTGCCCTTCTTTCTGCACACAAACAGGCTGGTTCTGCCACTTGTGTTGAGTGTTACTCGCTTGCAGGTCTTGAGAAGCAGGGCCCTGCCCGTCTCGCTCGGTGCTGGGTTTGACGTGTTTGTTTCTGCAGGTACCGCAGTGGTATCCGGGGTCACATGAAAGCCGTGGTGATGGATCTGCTCCGGCAGTACCTCAAGGTGGAGACGCAGTTTCAGCATGGTGAGTCTCTCAGCACATCGAGGATTTGATTTCTGAAAGAAGCACATTTGGTCCTGTTCCAAGAAAGATGAGCCTGACTTTATGGCGAGGCTCAGCTCCGCAGGGTTGTTTTGTTTTGAAGGTCTGCCAGTCTGAGCCTGGGTTTTGTAGAGGTTTCATATTGGAAGCTTGATTTTTATTTTCTGATTTCTGAGCATCTGCACAAAATCAGGATCAGAAAGATGTTTAAATTCACCATGCTCTTTAGTTCTATCTTGCCCGTTTGTTGAGTTCTGTAGTAAGAAAATCAAGTGCAGTAAACAAAAGAAAAAGAAAATGAGTTATTTGTACCTGCTGTAAAAGACCAGCAAGCTGTTCCCTGCAAGAACAAACCTCAAACCTCAGCCTGAAACTGAGAATTGAAAGAAACGGCTTGCACTGCTGTGTCCGGGCACACGGTGGCAGTGCAGGACTGGCTGGTTTTAGGCTCTAGTTCTTACAGGTAGTTCAGATTTCACTCCGCCGTTCTCTTGTCCTGCTCCACCACCTGCGCTGACCTAGTGGTACTGCACATCCAGTTCTACTTCGATTTGCTGGTAGCAGAGGATGCTGCAAGGCTTTTTGCTCCTATTTTATCGTGGTTGTCATTTGAATGAAAGACTGAGCTCACCATTTCTCTCTTTCTGTTGCTCACAAAGGAGGTGTTTGTTCTTGAAACTGTTTTAATACAAGTAAGATCCTTAAAGTTTGCAGGTGGAGGAGGGGTGTGTGGAAATAATTCCTTCCCAGAATTGATTGTGTGTACCAGGCAAAGCAGATTCTCAACGCGTATATGTAGAAAACCAGATCTAGTAACTTGTATTCCTTGGCACAGAGGTGTGCAGACTGGAAAAATGTGCATTTCTGATTGCAGGTCACTATGACAAGTGTGTCTTTACCCTTCGGGAGGAGAACAAAAGTGACATGAACGCTGTATTGAACTACATCTTCTCACATGCTCAGGTCACCAAGAAGAACCTGCTCGTTACGATGCTCATCGTAAGTTGTTGTTTGGTGCTCTAGAAATTTGCTTCTTGTAAGTCTGATGCTTTGAAAGGTGCTGAATTGGCAGCTCTCGCCCTTGAAGACGGGAGCGAAAGTGGCAGCAACACTGTGGAGTTTCTTCACACGTTGTTCTTAGAGCGTCTCAGCCGGTGTTAGAGACCCAGAACGTGCTGCTCCGCTCGGTGTCTGGGCACCTGCTTGGTGGCTGTGCCGCACTGAGCGCCCATCCCAGTGCAATGGAGCCTGATTATGCAAGTGATTCACAAGCATCTGTGGGGAGATAAGAGTGCAGATTTAGCTCTGGCACTGGGTGTTAGCGGCCAACTTTCAGACACCGTCCTGTGACTTTATACTCGCTCTAGTTTGCTGCATCATCTTCCAGGGTCTCGGAGGGGCGCTGTCTTTATATAGCTCATGGTACTGAAACTGGAAAGCAAAGCACTGTACGACCAGCACAAAAAGTGGGTTTTTTTTGTGGTAATAATTTCATAATGGCAACATTTTTATGGTCCTTCACAACTAATGAGGGTGGCTTTCTGGTAGTGAGTGGCATTAGCCAACCCACGTGGAGGGGTTTCACAGGCTCTTCCTCAATGAGTTTGGTTCCACGGGCTTGGCAGTGGCTCTCGCTTCCTCCTGGTTGTAGTCTGAGCAGGTCTGATGGCCTCTGCAGAGGTGCCTTCAGTCCGCTGTGCTCGGGGCTGCACGTGGAATCTGAGCGGGACTCGGTGTCTCAGACAACGCTGGTCCCTCCAGACTGGGCCGCTGGCCCCGTGTGGCTTCCAGGGAGCTTGAGGAGCGGGGAACCTCCTGGGGCAGAGATTCCACCCTAGGAACACCAGTGAATCCTCGCGCCAGGACCTGCCGTCACCTCCTCGTGTTCCTCTGCCGTGTTACTCCTTGAAAAATCTCAGTTCTCATTAACTTCAGTCCCACTCTAATGGGTAAAACTCCCAGTAAATTACATTCCCAGGAAAAATAATTAAAAAACAGTTGAGTCCTGTCTCTTTTTTCTTATTTTCTGAAAAAATCCTCGTCCCACATAACGCTTTGAAGCAGAATGAGTGTCCACCTTCCTCAGGGCAGGATGGATTTGGCTACTACGTGGTTTCCAACAGACTAGGGTTAGGTATCCTGCTTCTTAACAGACTAATTACAATACTATATATCACTCTCCCCATTTTGAAACATAACGAGGTCTCATACTGCCAAAAACATGTCCAAAGTAGCCATCCACAAAATAACTCTCAAAAGCAGAAAAAGAGTCATAATTGTCCTAGGTTGAGACTGGGTTTCTTAAATTCTAATTTGTAAGATATAAGGACCCTGGAGTTCTTTCTTTCTGGCTATCCTTTTTTTCCCTTTCTTTCCCGTTTTGGTGTGTGGTGTGATTGTAAGTAACGCTTGCCTTAAGAATCTCATTATTTGAACACGGAGCCATATTTCCTCTGAGAATTCTGGAGTAGCTTTGAGCCGGGGCTGTTCATTTCTCAAGTAATCATGCTGGTGTGATGGAGAGAGAAAATGGCAGCTGTTCGCAGCTCAGGCCTTCAATTTTCTTCAGAGTCCAGTCACTCAAGTGTGTAATTACACGGGGGTGCCGGGGAGGCGTTGGGCCTTGTCAGAGAGCTGGTTTGAGGCTTTGCTCGCTGCCTTTGCCAATCAGCGCAGGCGAAAGCACCAGCTACCTGCTTTATTTTGTTGTTGTCATCCTGATTATTTCTTGCTAAAATGGGACTGGAACTTTTTGTCTGGTTTTTCACCTCGGTGCGAGCCCATCTCAGAGGCAGGGGCCTGGCGCTGGCCGCCATGTCTGCCTGAGGGAGCGAGGGGAGCGTGGGCAAACACCGAGGGGTTTTGCTTTCTCCTTCCTGCGCGGTCGCTCTTCCCACCGCAGTCGGCTGCCGTCCCTGTTTGCTAAAGCATAAAATGTACTGGAGAAGACCACCCTGCACGCGGTGGAAGAGATAAACGGGGGATGCCGGCAGCGTTTGGATGTCTGCGCGGCCTCCGCTGGCGCGGTGCCCAAGGCCTTGCACATGTCTGAGCGTGAGCCTGAGCAGGGACGATGGTGTCACCTATGGCAGCGCTTGGGATCGGCGTCTGCTGAGTTCCAGGTCACCCTGTTAACCAAAAGCCCGTCGTTCCTCTTCCACCTCACATTACTCTTCGTGTCTGAGGGATCCTGTGGCGCATTGGGCAGAATCGTGGCAAAGCCCATGGCGTTTCTGGGTCGCCAAGCTACTTACGTGAGGTGGTTTAAGTTTGCCCTTGGAGGACAAACGTCGTGTCAAAATACCATGATGCTTATGTTGCTGTAATTGATGTATCCCGAGGAATCTGTTATTAACGAGGGCCTCTGAGGATGGTTTTAGTAATAGTGTTATGCTGCCATCATTCACTTTTTTAGCTAGCAGGCGTTTGAGGCAGGAGGGGAACTACTTCATCCTTCATGGATTTGTTGAAATATAGTGTGATTTGGAGCTCTATGTTCATTTTATGTACTGAACTGACTGTTGTGCGCCCATCCCAGCCTTGACGGGACAGGATCACTTGCAGCACAGCACACGTCCCGTGTCCGATGGGGATTTTGTTACCTTGAGCGGTAACGTTACAACACTCAGGAACTGGTATTTCAAACATGACGAAGGCAGTTCTTGAATTATTCGCTGTGAATTCACACAGTGACCCAGAGTGGATACACTTACAGAGCTTTCTTTGGGAACAGCTTTTTGGGAAGACGTCTTATTTGAGTCTCTTTGACCAGTTGGTATTTCTCACGTGTTTGGGTGCCAAAACACATGCTACAAATAAGAAAATAGGTGATGATACCAGTCCCTTCTTTCCTCTGTACTTTTATTTACATATGTAAAGTTGTTGAGAGTCTGATAGTTGTACACTTGTCAGCAGAGTTGCAGGTTAAGTTGGGTAGGGACCTCTGGAGGTGACGTGCTCCGGCGCCCGAGAACATGGGCGCATGTGTTTCAGGTTTGAACTCCTTTGTCGGAGGATGGAAGATGGTTTTCCTCTGTTCTAAACGTTGTCACTTCTCTCTGTTCTTAGGACCAGCTGTGTGGCCGTGACCCCACCTTGACAGATGAGCTGATTAATATTCTGACGGAGCTGACCCAGCTCAGCAAGACAACGAACGCCAAGGTGGCGCTGCGAGCGCGCCAGGTACGGCCGTGCGCTCCGGCCCAGCCGCTCGCTGCCCTTCCCCATCCGATCAACACCCACTGCTCCCGCTCTTCTGCAAAGTCTGTATCTCTCCATGTTTATTTTGATTACTATGCAAATGGGAAGAGTAGATTACTGTGAGCAACCCTTTAACAGTGAAGCTAATTAACTGTTGTGACAGTCTTAACAAAGGTCGCAGTGGATTCTCCATCGCTGTAAAATTTGAAGTTCAGATTATATTCCTTTGTCCCCACTCCTCCAAAAAGTTTTGTCTGGCTCAAATAGGAGTCAATGGAGAGTGGCCTATGGTTTGTGTGATGGAGGAAGTTGAGATGTGTGGTTCCTAAGGCTCCTTCTGGCTTTTTAACCTGTGAACCCCCCGAGCACAGCAAACAGCCAGGACCTGCCGTCCGGGCTCATCAGCCACCTTGCAGTTGTGAATCTGTGTGCAGAGAACGGGACAGAAAGTTACACGAGAACCAGGTGTTCCTTTGCAAGCTACTAAGGAATTATTGCAAAGAAATATTTTGATCTTTTGCAGGGTTTTTTTCTAGATTTTGAGTTGCTTTTTTGTCATTTTTTTTAACCTGAAAACAATTGGAAAATCTTCATCTTGTCACTTCCAAGAGCCTAATGCAGATAATTTGAATGCCAGACATCCATGCACATCTCGTGAGCCGCCTCTGTAGCCGTTACTCTGTAACCGGGGAGGAGAGAGGGGGCGCAGTCGTTTCACGGCAGCACAAGCCCTGTGGTCCCATCACTCCTCTCACTCCACAGTCCCCATCTCCATTCTAAGTCTTCACAGGAAACCTGACACTTGGGGGATCTCTCCTTTTATTTCAGAGCTTGGCTGTTGAACATGAATGGGGTGTTTGAAGCTGCTCAGTGACCTTATGTTTCCTTCAGGATTGCATTTGTGTCCTTGAACCATTCAGTGATTGAACCTCCCAGCGGCGTGCTGGGGATGCTGCTGCAGTCCTGCGTACAGCTTTATGTTGCTTTTTCGCTTCATTTTTCCCCCGCAAGCTGCTTTTCCTTCCTATCTCTGTATCCTTCATGTTGGGCATTTACTGCCTGGCCCCAGCGTGTCGTGGTTCCTGTGCTGCCGCGGTGAAGGCGGCTCCATCGCTGGGCTCCCCACAGCTGCCGCTGCCAGATCCGCTTTCCAATTAACAGCTGGTCAGGCAATCCCCAGGACTGGCAGCTCTGCAGCGCTAAATCACATGCACTGATGGAACTTGATTGAAGCTGTTCTTTTTCTCCGTGGGGAATTGCCAATAATACAAACCGAGCAGATACACAAATGAGGCTGGGGAGGGGAGGGAGTTTGCAGCATCACCCAGGGGCCACAGGGTTCACAGGAGGAACCAGTCGCCTCTTCTGGGATGGAGCAAACTCTTGCTGCCTTGGAGCCGGAGCCTCCTGCCCATGGCCCAGCGCAGCTCCTCTCGCTGACACTTGGTGTTTGCTGTTTGCCAGGTTCTCATTGCTTCCCATTTACCGTCCTACGAGCTGCGTCACAACCAGGTGGAGTCCATCTTTCTGTCCGCCATTGACATGTATGGACACCAGTTCTGCATTGAGAACCTGCAGGTATCTACCAAACTTCTCGTTTCCCTGCTTTCTTCTCACTGAGCTTAATGTTTCAGTATTAAGTCTCACCTGTAGTCCCAAGGTCCTTGTGGCTTTAAATTGTATTGTTCAGATTTCTGACTTCCCCCTCATTTCTGTTTCCATTCCTACGCTGATAGCAGAATGAGCTCATCGCAGGCTACACCTTCCTGGAGGTGGGCAGCGATGGGTGGTCCCCATCTCCCGTCTGGTGACCAGATAGGACACAAGGAATGGAATGAAGCCACGTCAGGGGAAGTGCAGATTGGACATTAGGAGAAGGTTCTTCACTGAGAAGGTGGTCACTGGAACAGGCTCCCCAGGGAGGTGGTCACAGCCCAAGCCTGGCGGAGTTCAGGGAGCATCTAGACAATGTTTGTAGTCATATGGTTTATTTCTAGGTAGTCCCACAAGGAGCAGGATGTTGGTCCTGATGATCTTCTGAATCCCTTCCAACTTGAGAATATTCTACAAATTAATATAAAAAGGTTATAATCCTTAATGAGCAACAGGAAAAGCATGGAAATCAAAACTAGTCAGGCTTGATTTGGGGTTTTTGCTTTTTTGCCTGACCCTGTTTGCCCGACAGGCAATTCTCTTTAAAACTGCTTAATGTGATCTCTTCTAGAAACTCATTCTGTCCGAGACATCCATCTTTGATGTGCTGCCCAACTTCTTCTACCACAGTAACCAGGTGGTGAGAATGGCAGCTTTGGAGGTGAGTTCATTCCCATTGAAAATGAAATATTTGAAATTTTTCCTTGTTGCTTTGTTTGTTTGGGGTTTGTATGTGATTAGTTGGTTTGTTTTGAGCACTATTACCTTGCAAGATTGAGGGAGCTGCAGGTTGTGAGGAATCTGGCATTTAACAGCAATAACAGTGGTAATGGGCTGACATTTCAGATTCAAGTTATCCTCTTTGCTCAAAGATGACTTGGGGTTGAAAGGATTGAAAGTGAAGCTGCTGTCAGAATGTGGTCGGCCTGTCCTGGGCCTTGTGCTGGTGGTTGTGTCCTGCCAGACTGGCCTTCCTCAAATTATGACTTTAAATGCTTCTGATTGAATTAGAGTTCTAACTAGATGCTCATCTGGAGGCGTTTGTTTGGTGTGTAATATTTTTGAGGTGTCTGGTGTGCCGTTTGTCGTCTTTCCGCTGAGGAAGCACAGTTAAGCTGATGCGCTTTCTCTCTACCCAGGTGTATGTTCGAAGGGCGTATATTGCCTATGAGTTAAACAGCGTCCAGCATCGCCAGCTGAGGGATAACACCTGTGTGGTGGAGTTCCAGTTCATGCTTCCCACCTCCCATCCGAACAGGTCAGATCGCGGGTTCGGGCACCTTTGGAATCGCAGGTTTCTGAGGGGCCACATCCTGTCTCGGCAAAGAAAACTTGCAATAGAATTACCGGGGAAAGGGAGAGTCCCAGTGCCTCAAATAAGCACAAATTATTGAAGATAAACCCCTGCATTGCCCAGTTCTGTCTCCTAAGGAGCTGTGGGTAGTAGTTTCTGCAGTTTGGATTCATTTAAGTTACGATACAGTTTTCACATATTTTCTAAGTTCAGCTAGTGTAGTAACTCTAGAACTTCAGTTCTAGCCAAATCCTGAGCCTGCCAAACAAAAAAATTCCAGACAGAATAACCAATTATTGGGAATTTTAACAAAGAGCAGCCGCACAGTCTGCGTCCCTCCCCAGCGCTGCCCTGCCAGCCCCGCTCACGGCCTGCGGCTGGCTCTGCCCTCAACCCGCCTTTACCGCAGAAGGTGAAATCTTTCTAGCGTGTGGTTTTTTTGGCTGAGAACACCAAGATGCACGTACGGGTGTAACTGATATGGCAGTGCTGGAGCTGACATCCTTTGGTGTTCAGCCAGGATTTTTCAGAACAGATTTCTCATGACTGCAACCAAAAGCATCGGCCGTCCCTGTCCTGTAGAAGGCTCACGCCTCCCGGTGTGTGCTGAGGTTACTTTAACACACAAACTCGATTATCATCCATCAGGTTAGTCAGTTCCCATGTTTCTTCATTTTCAGCAGGACCCAGGGGAGGGTGTTTGGGGCAATATTTGATTTTCGGCCGAGCGCTGGGGCCGGTGCGCAGTGAGTCCCCGCGGCCGCCGGGTGCCACTGTCGCTCCGCGCTGGGTTCCCAGCCTGGTACCACAGCTATTTTTCTCCTTTGTTTCCAAACATCTTTTTCCTTATTTTATTTTTGGTGGGGCTGGGCAACGGGGTCCGGTCTCGCTTCATTGAGAACCCATCAGTACATTTTATGAAATGGTTTTCAGAATCTGGTTTGCTAGAAATGAATGACTGTCCTCAACAAGCAGCACAAAGCACTCATGATACAAATGGGACGTGCATTTGGTCTCATCTGTTTCCTACATTTCTAGAATATTTGTAAATAATTGCATACTATTTTTAGTAGCCCCTTTATAATGCTCTCTGCCCCCCCGTTCTTTCTCCATTTTTTCTTCTTGCTAGTCTCGGTTCCCTCTGTTGCTTTGGGGTTGTTTGGCCGGCCCATGCTGACCACTGCTCTATTACTGTGTGCAAGCTTAATTGGCCAAGGTCAGCTGGAAGATGAGAACTGTTACCTGCCTGGGGAACAGCTGCTTTGTCCTGAAATCTCCTCCCCCCTTTACGCTGCATTCGCTGGGGCAACGTTCTGCAGCTCGGTTCTGCTTCTCAGCCGGCGGCTCTGCTGATGGTTGACTGCAAACGCATGGCAGCGTTGTGCGGGGCCGGGGCCCGGGCTCACTGCGCCCGCAGGCAGCTGCAGCTCATCTCGCAGGGAGGAATTTGGCTCCTCTTGCTTGCTGCAGCTTCTGCGGTGCATCCTGCTTGTGTGCTGTGGGAGGGTGCTGAGGCACCGCCGTGCAGGGTACTGAGGGTCTGGCGTTAGTACTGAGTGTAGAGCTAAGCAGGCTGTAAAGGCAGATCTTATGTTAAGCCCAAGACACAGGAATCTCAAAACTCTGCCTTGCTTAAGTCGTCTTTGTTGGTTTCGACCATGTGTGTCCATGGTGTGTTTTCTGTACTTTCTGTAGCGTGAACTGTTAGACTGAGAAGGTAGAAATGGATTCCAAGGGCAAACCCCAAAGCCAAAATATCCCAGGGACCAAGCAAAATGTCCCTTGGAGCTCTGCAGGGCTGGGTCCTGATGAACCAGGAGAGGTACCAGATTGCCCATGAGAGCATCCTCTGGTGGAGCTGGTGGTAGTTGTGTGGTCCACACATTTCTCAGCACTTTATCAGATATTTTTAAGCCCTGATCCCCTTTGTGTCTAATTGCTGTGAACATGTAAGGACCTGAATTTCACTGGAGCAAATATTGATGTAGAGCAAATCGCAAACTTTTAATTGTGGCTATATTTAAATTCTTTGTCAGTGGTGTTTGACCCCACTATACTGTTCCTTAATTGTAACAGGAACAGTCACAGGCACTACTTCTGATCTGAGTAGTCACAGCCAGGCACTCAAGCTTTGTATTTCTGGCCACTGAATGATTGCCATCAACTACCCCCAGGAAAGCAGAGGGGAAAGAAAAACTGTTAAATGTGCTCACAAAGTCAGAGAAATGCAGCGTGCTCCTGGTGGGTTTTGTAGGCAGAAGCACTTTGGGGAATTATTTGTTTAAATTAATAGAAAACATCCTGTTGTAAGAATCCCCGCCGATCCTGATGGCGAGGGTAAGACATAGGGAGAAAAACTGCTTACACTTGAAAGCACAGAGGGCTTTGCAGATCCATGGCAGCGCTCCTGACGTGCACAGCGGAACCAGCGCTGCTTCTGCACCCAGTGCAGTTCGGAACCCTCCACGTCGAGGGGGCTGCAGTAAATCCCACCTGGAGAAAGCAGAACGAGGGGACACTGATAGCTCTGTGCTGAGCACTATGAACAACCCCGTGGGGATAACCTGCTCCTCAGCCAGCCAGGGTCCCGGGGGAGCAGCCGTGAGGAGACGAGCCCCGTTCTGAGCCGTTCTGCGCTTCCCCTGTCCGGCCTGCCCTGCTGAGGTGAGAAGCTGCTGGAATATCGCTGGTGCTGAGAGAGTTCAGCTCCCTTTGTGCGCACGGCGAGCCAGGTGACAGACACTGAAAGGCCTGCCCGAGGTGTTCGGCACATGAAACAGGGCTTGCCTATTCTTAGCTTAAAATCTCCTGTTCAAAGAAACATTGTGTGCCCGGTGTAGGCAGAGGGAATTATCGTGCCTTTTCAACAGGAGAATTTTTTTTTCTACTAACCCCCCTCTCCTGCTTTCGAACAGCCTTTTTTATGCCTGAAGCTGGAAGGTTTAAATTAAAGTGGGACGTTGTCTGCCGTCACCAGCTTGAGGAGCTGCAGCCCCAGCCATGCTGCTCAGCCCCCCTTCCCTTCCCTTCCCTTCCCTTCCCTTCCCTTCCCTTCCCTTCCCTTCCCTTCCCTTCCCTTCCCTTCCCTTCCCTTCCCTTCCCTTCCCTTCCCTTCCCTTCCCTTCCCTTCCCTTCCCTTCCCTTCCCTTCCCTTCCCTTCCCTTCCCTTCCCTTCCCTTCCCATGTGCTGAGGGTCACAAGGGAAGAGCTCAGAGGTAAATGTTTCTTCACAACCAGGTCCCTCTGTTTGACTCAGAGGTAAATGTGTTCCCTCTGTCAGATGCTGAGACAGTTGCTGACAAGGGTGACTTACTGGCCATATCTTTATTTTGGGGAAGGTCTCTGCCTTCTGAATATGTTGGGGCCCAGAAGAAATTGATGTACTACCCAGGCTGTTTTGCCCGCTCGGATGCCTCAGCCGTGCCTTCCCCATCCATCTGTGCATGGAGCCCTCTCCTTCCTTTTGTCCCATGTGCCACACTTGCCCTCGAGATGCCCAGCGGGATCTTGAGTAGGGACGTTCCACTGGGAGGTGGAAGCGAAGGAAACTTTTAGCGCTGCAGATTAAGACGTTAAGTTTTGATAATTAGCTCAGCTTTAAAGCAAGTTGTACTTCTGAGATGTGATAAAGACGTCTGATCCCAGCTGACCCTGGCTGTGTTTGGGGTTGGGATGCACACAACTCGGCCAATGCCTTACTGATGCCTGTTGAATTCAGTCCTGGGACTGCATCCTGCTGGCCGTGATGCTTCCGAGGGTGGAATTCAGGTCTAGTTGTTAGTTCTTCATGTTTCCAAAGGGATCAGTGTAGATGTCTCAGCTGTCTCGTGCTTGGTTTTGCCCAGTATCCCCTGTTTCTGTGGCTGTTTGTTGTCACCCTTGGACTTTGATGTTGCTGATTTCAAGGCTTCGGAGTGGTGCTCGATCTCCCCTCTGCTGTCTCCTGATGTTTTATCATCTATGGAGTATTTTGGTTGTTCTTTTGTTGTCAGCCTCTTCCTTAGCTTACAGGCAGACACCGTTTGGAAGGCTGAAATCCAAATTAAATAATGCTGCTTCCAAACAGTGCTCTTTACAGAAGAGTAAGAAACCAAAACTCACGCTTAAACCAGTGTTTTTAGGTTCCTTCCCGCTATCATTTTCTAACAACATACAATTTGGATTTCTGACACAATGGAAGCATTTTGTGTGGACTAAAGTAGTCGCTAAAACGGGCTCTTGCATCAGGGTTGGGGTTGCTGGTTGAACCGACCGCTGGAGACCCAGCGCGTGGTCGAGGGGGTCACTGGGGAGCCCCAGGTCCCTCCTGGCTGCGGGACCGGCTGCCAAATCCCCGCAGGGACACCTGTAAACCCCCGCGGCTCCGTGCCGAGGGTTCCTCGTTAATTAGGCAGCAGGCAGCAGTAATGTGCTGCGGTTCCCTTGGCTTCCCTGTTTCTGAAAGGGCAAAATCTTCCAGCAGAGCAAAGAAAGGGCTGTTGAAGGGGCAGCAAACTGAATGGAACAACGATAATTTTATGCAAATTGGACTTCAGTAGCAGATTCAGCCTGGCTGAATCACAGAGGGAGCAGAAGAATGAGGAAAGAAAGAGGGAGAGGAAAAACCCAATCAAAATGTATGGTTTGAGGCATGTTTCACAGCCTTCTGTTTAGATTCTTCTGCAGATGTGAAGCAACACAAGAGGAATGAATGCCACTGCTCCCAGCCAGTGGAATTGCTCTTTCTCCTGTGGTACTGCTGTTAATAACTACCAGTGGGTTATTGAGCCGACCTCTGCTGATTCCGCTTTGCCGCCTGCTTCCCGAAGCTTCGCCCCGCGCTGGCGCTCAGTCCCAGCTCGGCCTGGCCAGCGGCGCTTTGCGTGCATTGCCATCCTCGGCATCGGGAACGCGCCCTTTGAAAAACAAAAAACAGGAAGGGCGAGGGAAACAAACCCAAATTCAACCAGGGGGGCAAGCGGGTTTGTTTGGTTGAGCAAAAGGAGTGATTGTAATGGCAGTGGAGCAGATTCTATCAAGATCAGCTCCCCCACTGGGAAGTGTGACACTAAATACTCGCGTTACTTCCCATTGATACGGCTTTAGGCCGTTTTGTGCTTTCTCCTGTATGGCTTAAGGAGATCATGGGAATTTTTCATGTCTCTACCAGTAACACACCAAACATACAACCTTGTAGTGAATCTGACTCTGCTGTGACAAAACCGGTTTGCGAGCGGGCCAGGCGCAGCTGGTGTGACCGTGGGAACACACTGGTCATTAAGTACCGAGACTTCATGCCCGTAACTTGGGGTCTCGCCCATGCTGAAGGGTGTTAAGAAGGTCTGTGGTTTGGCCTCCTGCAGGTTTCTGCACAGAGGGGAGGGTGAATGTCCGGTTCCATGCTCCCCGAAGCTTTGCTCTCAGTCTTTTCACATTGGCTGATCTCTGTGCACAAACCTCCTGCGTGCATGTATTTTTTTTCAATTTAATTTTACTGTTTTGAATGTCAGATCACAGCAATTTCTGCATCTTGCATGGAGCAATATGCTGCCTTATGCTTGTAGCCAGGACGGGCAACACTGTGCTGTTCCTGTGCTGGTGTGAAAATGTGGCCCTCACCTTCTTTCTGGCATAAGAGCATCACTGCGGCTCAGTCCGCATGCAAAACCGTGGAGAGTTGGACCGGTCTTGTAAAAGGAACTGTACATTTTTCCTAAAATTAGCCTTTTTTTGGTATTCAGGGTCTTGAACGCTGAACTGCAGAGCATCCCATGGGGTTTCTGTGCGTGCTTATGACTGCGCTGCTGTGGGCCAGCGCTGCTGCTTAGCGCAGGGCTTGGGCGGCCAGGACCGGGCTTGTTTCCCTGCACCTGTTGCAGTCTCCCCGTGCGATGTGGTCGCTTTGTGCATCTGCTGCAAACTCCCCCTCTGGTCTTGCTTGTGAGGCTCGCGTGGTGAATGCAAAAGGGCTTGAGGTGGGTCCGATAAGGGTGCTGGAGAACCGCAGGGTGTGTTGCGAATGCAGCGTTTCCCTGGGCTCTGTGTTTGTACGTGGCCTGTGCCCTCCACGCAGTGCAGGTGGGTGCTGTCCCAGGGTCAATGAACCGGAATTCTGCCTGGTAACCTGAGGGGTGACGAATTCTCGTTTAGTGAATTGTAAAGTTGTTGCTGGTCTGTGGATCAGCTCGATGGTCGTTCTTGATGATGGCTTTCACTAACCAATCTGTAACTGTGGTTGTTTGATTACAGAGGGAACATCCCCACGCTAAACAGGTACGGTACTTGTCATCTTTTAAAATTGGAAAAGACGGATTAGAAAGAAGTAGCCTAATACTTAATGTTTTAATGTGTTTTGTTTTAGTGCCCTTTACTTGGGAAGCTCTCAAACATAACTCTTCTTTTTCCTTCCCTTTTCCTCTCCCTTTGTCTAAAACATGTTTTCAGCTTTTCTTTACCATTTCAAAGAGCTTTGCATGCAGCGATGTTTAAAACGAGCTTTGCCGGGTGCCTCGGCCCATCCGCCGCAAGGCACACGGCAAATTTGCAGCAGAACGCAGTGTCCAGGGGGTGCTCTGGAGCTGTGCCCCCTCGCCCAGTGAACCTGGCACTACTCCGGGTTCCTGTGACGAGCTTAGAATTTGTCGAGGCTGCTTCACCTCCCTCACACCATAGATGAACCTCCATCTCCCCCAGCTGACAGCATGTTTTGTTGTGTTCTGGGCACTAATTTTTCCTCCCGTGTCTCAGTTGAAAAGTATTTCTTGTTTGAAATAATACATGAGAAATGTCTGCTGTCTTTTTGTTTAGTTACTGTTCTGTGGTATTTTTTTCGTATTAGTTGTAAGAAATGTACACCAAGGCATGTCCTGAAAGATCTTTCAAAGTGTGAATACCTATTATTTATTACTGCTTGCAAGCCTATTTAGGGAAAAATAGTAAAAATGGGCTTGAAAGTCCCATGGCTCTTAATCAGAGATAAATTGTGGGAACACAGAGTGACTATGAACGTGGAGAGCTATTAATCAAACTGATGATACTTCAGGCTTGGTAACAGGGTACATAGGACCATATCACAGTGCTTCTCTGTATGTGGAAATAAGGAATCTTAGCAAGGCTGGTGAGCGGCTGTGTCAGCAATCCCAGTCCGGTCTTTAGAAAGAAAACAACATAATAATAATAATAATAATACCCCAAAGAGCAAAGTAAGAGGAGCTGTTTGCCAACTGGTGCGTGCTGCCATAGCGGATGAGCTGTGTGAGAAGTCGGTGGTGCTGTAAGCTCAGGACCTTGCCCGCTGGGTGCTGCCCAAATGGAGCAAAAGACACGAGCAGGGGCAGTGGCAGAGTCGTTAAAGCGTGGATTAAATTAGATGGAGGAGCACGTGAATCTGAGCAGCAGTCAGGGCGGAAAGCACTGTAAGGAGACGTGTTCAGGGCAGGGATACTGGTGTCCGACTATAGGAATCCCCGTCTCCAGTGCAGGATTTTAGAGGGGTCGCTGTACCACGCTGTGTTTGAGGAGCGTGCATTACAGTATCACTGTGGAAGCATTGCGGTAATATAACTTGGTATGCTTCAAGTTAATTTGTAAAAATTCACTAAATCTTTCAAGTGTCAAAGCTTAGGATGATTGTTGTTTATCTCAGCATTCTGCCTGTAGAGCCAAACCTACACACAGGAGGAAAAATGTGTGCAGCTTTGCATAGTCATAGTTCACCTGTCATCTCAGGAAACTCCTTCAGAAGTACTTGTTTTAAAGTGTTTTGATGTTATTTCCCAACCATTTTAAGTGTTCCTGGAGGCTGGGACAAGGTCTGGGTAAGGACATTGGTGGCAGCAGGGACAGGGCAGCGTTGAGGGCTCGGGGAGGCAGCGCAGTGGGTCTGAGGCGCTGCAGCACTAACAAACGCGCGGTTAGACGGGATCAACAGCCGCAGCTCGAGTGCTCAAAGCACACGCACGTGACAGATCCTTCTCCCTTGTCCCTGCTGACTGTGATCTCGTTGGGTTGCCGTTTAGAATGTCCTTCTCTTCCAACCTCAACCACTACGGGATGGTCCACGTGGCGAGCGTGAGCGACGTCCTGCTGGACAACTCGTTCACTCCGCCGTGCCAGCGCATGGGCGGGATGGTCTCCTTCCGCACCTTCGAGGACTTTGTCAGGTACGTGGGGAAGGCTGGCGATTGTTTGTGTCACCAGCTTCACGGTGCACCCAAACGGAGCTGGACAAAACCTCTGCCTTGTCTAGAGTCAGGTTTAAACTCATCCTGAGCTTGTTTGTTAAGATCAGAATCTCTGAGTCTCGGGTGGAAGTTTGTTCGGATCCCCTTGTCTCTCTCCTGGCGATAACTGAGGTTCGGGTGGCTGTAGGAGCAGTTTGTGGCCAGAATGATCAGCATCCTGCGTTTCTGCAGGCTGGAGATCATCTGCAAATGTGCTGGTTTCCTCTAACGCTCTTGCTCACGTGTACATATGTGGGAGGACGTGTTGTTCTTTATGCTTTCAGCCTTCTAGGGGTAGGCAAAAACCCCCCTAGCAGCGCCTGTAGCCGTTGTGCGGGCCTGTAACCCAAGATCTCTGATGAGTGTGGGGAGATCCAAGCTCGGCGGTGGTTTGAGGGTGGGGAGGTGTCGCCTGCTCATCTGCTGAGTTTCTCCTAAGAAGTCCTGGTCTCTTCCTCCCCTCGTTATGCACACGGTCCGTGGTTTCGGGTGGGCTGGCGCGGCGTGGCGGTGGCTAACAGCGCTCTGCTGTCTTGCAGGATCTTTGATGAAGTGATGGGGTGCTTCTGTGACTCTCCTCCTCAGAGCCCCACGTTCCCCGAAGCTGGCCATGCCTCCTTGTATGATGAAGACAAGGTACGGTAGTTTTTCCCCTTGAGGTTGCGCTTGGGTTGGAAACAGAGGGCGTGCAGAACGCCGCTGGCACCATGGGCTGGGTCCCGCTCACCAGTTCGGGTGCTGGGAGCCAGAGTTAAAAGATTCATGTATTTATGTGTATGATTTTTCGCTTGTTCCGCAGTAGGTGACCACTTCCTGACCCTGTGCTAAAACTACACCTGAGTCTCTTCCCCTCCGTGTAAATTTAGTTTGTAGCGTTCAACATCCGCATCATTACGGGATCCACAGCAGCGTAACTGAGCGCTTAGACCCACGATTAGGTTTCCAGACCTTCTCTGTGTTTTAGGGGGTATCTGGGGCTACACTCACAGGGGCTAAGTTACTAACAGTTTGTTTATGGGGAGTATTTTGTTTAAATCGCAGAGTGCCCGCGAGGAGCCCATTCACATCCTGAACGTCGCCATCAAAACGGACAGTGACGTTGACGATGACGGGCTGGCAGCGATGTTCCGCGAGTTCACGCAGAGCAAGGTGAGCGGCCTGGGCTCCTCTGCAGCTCTGGGCCGGTGCAGGACGCGTCTTTCTGCGTGGCAAACTCATTATGTTCCAGTTGTTTTGTTTTTTAAACAAACAAATGCAACAGTGACATCTTTCAGCAGCTTCCTGTCTCTTTAAGAAAAGAAAATAATCAGCTATAACAATTTAAAACTACTTCTGCCTTTCCTCCGCTCGATCGTGCTCCAGGCGTTTCATGGGAGGGGATAAAAGGAAAGAAATCAAGAAAAAAAAATCCCAAACACATTAAACTATCAAATAGGTTGATCCAAATTGTCCAAATAATCTTCTAGTCCCAGCATGTTGTGTGTGGTTTTTCTAATAGAAATTAGGATCATATACTTGTAAATGACTTGTGGAGGAGATTGCGGCAGTCGCTGTAAATGGAGTTTCTCCAGGTGCTGATGGCTAATCGCTGCGTAATAGCTGTGGACTTGCTGTGAGACCCACATTATTACGATGTAATCAGAATCCTGTTGCTATGCTGTTATTGTCTGCCACTTGTGGAATTTTAAAAGCAATAACAATTTTTGCTTTTTAAATCATGGCATTATTAAAGTTATTTTCTTCCTCTTGCCATGAATATAGTCACTGATGCTCATTTTCAAAGGGCTTAACCTTAGTGAAACATTTCAGTCTGTGCTGAAAGGGGTTGTTTTGTTCCTGCTCTCGCTGAGTTCTTCTTTCTTTTTATTTTCTTTGCTTTTAAATTGGAAAAAGAGGAGAAAGGAAAAAGTTTTAGAAAGAGAAGCAGAATTATGAGATCTTAACATTTGAAAAGATCGGTGGTGTGACAAATACTGATGGCGGCACTGGTTGGAAATGTGACTGGGTGGAACGTGCTAGTGAAGCACCAGGGTGGATATTCCTCCTCTGTTTGAAAAAGCTGATTAAAACCTGTCGGTTGTCACCTTTGCAAATCGACACATCCGTCCTTTGCTCTGGGTGTCTGTGTTTGTGGTGCCAGGCGCTGCCTGGGCTCGGTTCTTTAAAACTCCTGCCCTGTTGCCGTGTCTGCGCTCCAAAAGTCACCTTTGCAAAAGGGGGTATTTCCTGCAAGGCTTGCCAGCGACCCTTGAGCTTTGCCTGTGCGGGATGTCGTGTTCTTGGGCTTTGCTCACTTGGGCTTAAACCTCTTTGGGTTTAAGGTGTTTGCTTCTGTGCTGCTGGACGGTGATCGGGTCAGAAATGGGCTGTGGGCAGATGGGGTGAGCAGGGGGTCTGGAGCGCTGCTTTGGTTCGGAGAAGATTTTGCTGAGTTTTTGATGTCTCTTCCTGTGAATCCACTCACCTGATGCCATCCTTACCTTTTCACAGAAATCCGTCCTGATCGAACACGGGATTCGGAGGCTGACGTTCCTCGTAGCACAAAAGGTATTTTGATACAATATCTCTGATGCTGCTCAGGACTCTGTGGTTTTGAGATCGTAATAGCGTTGGCATTTGACATGGCTTTTTTCCAAATTAAATGCTTTATTAACTATATTTAGTTCTCTCTTCACTGTTTTTGTTCTCTGAAGTTTGAGATGGTTTTGATGAATTCATTTAACATTAATTTACAATTGTAAACAATCTTGACACCTCTTGTATTGATGAATTAATTAAGTTTTGATTGTCACCCTAATTGCTAGCTTTCTTCTGCCTTTCTTTTTTTCCCTTCCTGTGTTTGTATGTTCGGTTTGTTAAGGACTTCAGGAAACAGGTCAACTATGAGGTGGATCAGAGATTTCACGTGAGTACCAGGGGCCTGGACATGGTGGGATTGCTGACCCGAGGCCGGGAGACACCCGAGTGCCTCCAGGCTTCTCATTTGGTTCTTAGTCAGGCATTTAATGCCCATCTTGGTGTCAGAATAAGAGAAGCAATTAAACAAATAGCTGACTTCAAATGCTGGAGTTGGCCTTTTGCGTTTGGTGGGGCTGTTCACGTGCTAAAGTCTCTTGTTGCCTGCTGAACTGACCGCCACATTCATAAAGATCTTGCTTGTTTCTGTATCGTTTTGTAGTCTAAAATGTAATGATACAATTAATTTTTTGTATTATTTCTTATGTAGGGTGGTGATACCTTTAGGCTTATTGATTTTAAAATAACTTAGAGGAGTAGTAGAAGTCACTGGCTATATTTCACAGAGTGGCTTTGTGGCGTGACAGATGTTTGCTCTTACTGCTGAGAATTACTTCTCTCCCAGGGCCTGGGCGTCATGGGGAGGGCTGATTCAGCCCTGGTAACAAGGTGGCAACGTAAGGCGAAACCAGAGTTTTATCCCTTGTGTGTCTGCTTTATAACTCTGAAAGTTATCAGGAGTTATGCAGGAAGTTCATCCCATGTCCAGCAGCCCTGGTTTAGCGAGCTTCATGAAAGGAAAACCAGTTTACAAACCAACATTTGAACAAATGTGGCACCGCCTCGTGGGAACCGCTGCCCACAGGGCAGGTGCAGATATGGATCAACGGCCTGTGTGGGAAAGCGGGCTCTTGGGAGAGGTGTTGGGACCTTCAGCAACAATGTCCAGGGAGTGTTGGAGAACTGAAGTGGTACTTTGGGATTGAACAGGACGGTCTGTGAGTGGGCGCTGGGCTGTGTGTCGGTGAATAGAAGGAGCCGTGTCCAAACAGTGCTGAGGGGCCATGGACACGGCTGGCGGTCACCCCTCTGGGACCCCGGGTGGGTGTCAGCCTCCATTACCACCTCCCACACTATTCCGTTTAGTACTGGACCAACTATTAACTTAGTCAGGGCCTGGGCTTGGGTTTGTTTTTGTTTTAATTACAGTCTATATAATTAGTTCCCAGCATGTTGAGGTAATAGAGAGTTGCTCCAGCAGGCTTCCAATTTCCTCATCTCATTAGGTTTTTAACGTGATTATTAGTATAATAATCAACTATGATGATTTCTGTTGTAGCTTTTCACATTCTGCAGTTTGCAGGGTGTCTTGATTGGCTAATTTAGGCAAATTATTTTGATTGTCTTGATGATGGTTGGTTGATTAGAACACAGCGGGGGTATAATTCTTCTGCTCAGGAAATGGAGCACTCTTTTGGATTTTGGTACCGGAGCACTGAGAATTTTGTGTGTGTGCACATCTAATGGTTGCATTCGCCCACACCACCACTCAGATGCCTTGGAAGCAATTACAGTGGTGGTGGATGAGCGTGGCTGGTGTGAGGAGACACCAGCAGTGTGCCGAGCAGCGCGGGCGGAGGGATTGGGAACAGAAGCGAGGACACATGGCAGTGGTTGTGTTCGTGGAGTGCGGCTGATGCTCTGGGCTCACCGAATGTGCCCGTGGCCTGGATTTTTGGGCAGGATTTCCTGGGCCGCTGGCTGGTCTGGAGGACACGCTCCGGGCAAGAACAGCTTGTTCTGTTCAACTCAGAGTCATCAGGTGAAGCTCTAGGGATCGTTCTCTATAGGAGAAGAAAAAGATGATGAGCAAGGTTACTTTTAGCCGTTAAAGCCGTGTTGCTCAGTAGAGCCTTATCCTTCATCACCGTGCACTGAATCCAGCCAGGGCAGCACGTCTTTCGTTGGTAGTGAAACATGGTTCAGAAATTTGGTGGCTAAAGGTCAGATATCTCCTTTTATTCTTACTAAGACAGTTCCAGCAAGTTGTGTGTGCTCGTTCCCGTCACCTTTAGCATAGAAGACTGGTATTTTGGGGTTGGCGCAAAGCATTCACAAAAATTCCTCCACCCAGGAGAATTCCACAGGACGGGTGGTTTTCCTCGGCGGGAACCAGGGGTAGGCAGGAGGTTGCTTTCTAGTCTTTCTCTCTTCTAAGAGATGTGCACAAAAATGTAAAGCCCTTACAGTTTGCTAGGATTTCATCTGTGCAATAGAATAGCAGAGAAACCTAATCATACTTGGGGGATTTTTGTAGAGCACTATTTAATACATGAGGATAATGTTATTTGATTACAATTCATAGCTTTCCTTGGGAAGAAAGTATTTCTGGCAGTAATAGTTATAGAGCTATAGAATACAGATCATCGTTTTGTGTATGTCTGCTTACACAATGGGGTGTTAATATCATTGTGTGGCTCCCACATATTTCCACAATAATAGTAATAACAGTAGAAGTTGTTTCCCACTACCATGTTGGACAGTTCCATGTTATTGTCTGTTGATAACTGACAGTAATAATTGAAAGCCAATCAAGTAGTATCTATTGCATTAGCAGTGAAGAGAGGTTTAAAGCACCTGTGCTGCCTTGAGGGAGGTAACTTGGTTTTCCAGCACCCTTTTGATGTTCAAAAGGACCTTGTGGCAACTTGTGGCATCCCCTGTGCTGTGGGGCTGGCGGGGTCTGGGCCGGGAGCGGATCAAATCGCTTCTGTTCGCAGGGCTAACAGCATCGCTTTTCTTTTCAAACAGAGGGAGTTCCCAAAGTTCTTCACGTTCCGTGCCCGGGATAAGGTGAGTTGTGTATTCTGAATAATTTTCGCTCGATGATGGCTTTATCCTTCTTTCATGTAACTGTTCCTTGCCCATCTGAGAGGGTGGGAGCTGCCTCAGCCCACCTTCCCTGCCTGTAGTATTTTAACAACCTCAGCACATCTCTCAGTGCTGAGAACTGTGCATCCGACAGAAAACTGGGGGTTGGATTCGTTTGAATTTTAGCTTTTTAATTAAATATGAAATTTCATAATGGGTATTGGCTGGTTCTTCCCATCCCCGGTGTTTCAGCTTGACTCACCCTCCTCTCTTACCCCCTTTTCTACCTGCGCGGCGCCGGGCGCCCCCAGTTTGAGGAGGACAGGATCTACCGGCACCTGGAGCCGGCTCTGGCTTTTCAGCTGGAGTTGAACCGAATGCGAAACTTCGATCTCACCGCCATTCCCTGCGCCAACCACAAAATGCACCTGTACCTGGGAGCGGCCAAGGTGGAAGTGGGCACGGAAGTGACGGACTACAGGTTCTTCGTCAGGGCCATCATAAGGCACTCGGACCTGATCACCAAGGTGAGTTTTGTCACCCCTGCAAGCTCTATTTCCAAGACGGGATATGAGACACTGGTTGCTGGGCTGTGATTTTTGAGCAGAAAATAAATGATTTGTTGGTAATACCTGGCAGGAAGCGTCCTTTGAGTACCTGCAAAACGAGGGAGAGCGATTGCTTTTGGAAGCCATGGATGAGTTGGAGGTGGCATTTAACAACACCAACGTGCGCACCGACTGCAACCACATCTTCTTAAATTTCGTGCCTACTGTCATCATGGACCCGTCGAAGGTATGGGCTGGTCAAAGTAAGATTTCAGAGCTAGCAGAGCTCCTATTTTTAGTGCAGTAACACTGTCCTTCAGGCAATGCAGTTCACTGCCTCTGTGGGAGCTAAGGAACGGTTTATTAAGAGTATGTTTTGTATTTGAAACTAAACTCATATTTTTCAGTATGTGAGATAAATAATTTAAATAAGGAAATAGCTTTAAATGCTCTTCTGTTTGTTACAAAAGCTCAGATTCTACCCAAATAAAACCTAAGTCTTAAAAAGAATTTGTAAATCCAGCTACAAACAGCAACACCTCGTTTTCATTCTCTCATACAAAAGCACAGAGATCAACATTATAAATAAATGAACATTAAGCTTTGTAGATGCATCAATGAAAGTGTTTAGGCTTAAAGCATGGTTCTGGTTAGCAGAGCCACCACGAACTGCAAAGGCTGCGTTGAGTTGGAAATCGACATTCTGTTCATGGTTAGCAAAGGATGAGAGTTGACCTTTCCTAATGAGAATAACGGGAAGTTTAAAAAGATTAATTGGTTATCAAAAGAAGTATCTCTTGTTTGCTGACTTTCAAGTCATGGTTAAAAACTGGTGGCTTAAATCGCTTTTGAATAAACCCTCTCTCAGTGCATCCGAAATCTGTAGTTCCGGGAAGCTGGGAAGCGGGTGGGATGCGCAGCCCTTGGGAATTCGGCTGCCAATGTGTCCTGTGACTTTTCCTGAGCTGCTGGGGAAAAGAGAGACTTTATTTTTTGAAAGGATGTTAAAAACAGCCTATAAATTGCTTTCTTTTAATATGCGCTACTTGCCAGCAGTAGTATTTTATAAAGTTTAATAGAACACCAGAAGGCCAAGCTCCAAGTAGTAATTGCTTTGTTGATTTAAAGCACCGTACCGCATGTGCGGTGAAACATGATTATTGTGCATCCAAGTGCTACAGAATGGTTTGTCAAGGATTGCGCTTTGCTGTGTTTGGTGGTTTTTAGCTGTGGGCCACGCTTGCGGGAGGAAGGGGGCGGAGGGGCAGCCCTGGGCACAGTGTGGTGTGCTGGGGGAAAAAGGAACGGGAATGGGGATCCAGGGCTGTCCCTCGGCCCAGTGCTCCCCAGGTTGAATTCAAGGCTTATTAGGAGAACAAACAGGCCACCGAGGTCCTGTGACAACATAGGGCATGTGCTGCTGTGGGTGCTCCCATCTCTGCTGGGATGTTCCTCTGGGTGCCCCTTTGGGCAGGACCCGAGAGCAGTGGATGGAGGTGATGAAGTGCTGGATGTGTCCGGAAGGTGAGGGAGCTCTGGTGCTGTGTTTCAGATCGAGGAGGCGGTGCGGAGCATGGTGATGCGCTACGGGAGCCGCCTCTGGAAGCTCCGCGTCCTCCAAGCCGAGCTGAAGATCAACATTCGGTTGACGCCGACGGGGAAGGCGATTCCCATTCGGCTCTTCCTGACCAACGAGTCGGGCTATTATTTGGACATCAGCCTGTACAAAGAGGTGACGGACTCCCGGACAGCACAGGTACGGCCCCATACGGCTCCGTGGTTTGATGCGCAGATGTTTTTGGGGGGACACACAATACCTGATGCAGCTCTTCTGTGATTTGTGGCGTGTTCAGGTAATATAAAATTACCATCAGCTTTGCCAAAGGAAGAAGAATATAAAGATAATCTTGGAACAGGCAAGAAGGCATGCAAAGTGTAATCAGTTTTGTACAAGTGCGTGTCTTCTAATTGCTTTGTACGCACCTTCAGTCATTTGTACATCTGTTTTCTGTGGCAGAGTGCTCAAAAAAGTAATAGAAGAGTAATCACTGTTGGTGCTCATCCTATTATTAATTATACAGTTCCCTGAGTAGAGAGAGAAAATCTGTGAACTCATCTTTTAAATTCTAAAGATATAGGGAATGACCTGGGTAGGGTGATATAAAATTATTGAAGGTGCTTTTATATCGTTTTTATGAAGCATAATGGTCTCTCTTGTAATGGTTGTGGCTATTCTGGTATTTCTGCTGTTGATGGCGTAGGAAGAGTCTGGTTAACTGAAATACTTACATATACTAAAATACATGGAGCCTGGGACGCATAAAAATATTTAAATACAGGACTGTTTGCATCTTGCTCTGTAATCATCTCAGTGCCATGCAGCAGAAGCAGCGGTATCCATCAGTGGGGCCGCTGGCATGCACAGGGGTGCTGACTCACCTGTGCTCCCTGGGTGCTGACTCACCTGTGCTCCCTGGGTGCTGACTCACGTGTGCTCCCTGGGTGCTGGCTCACGTGTGCTCCCTGGGTGCTGGCTCACCTGTGCTCCCTGGGTGCTGACTCACCTGTGCTCCGTGGGTGCTGACTCACCTGTGCTCCGTGGGTGCTGGCTCACCTGTGCTCCCTGGGTGCTGACTCACCTGTGCTCCCTGGGTGCTGACTCACCTGTGCTCCGTGGGTGCTGGCTCACCTGTGCTCCGTGGGTGCTGGCTCACGTGTGCTCCGTGGGTGCTGGCTCACGTGTGCTCCGTGGGTGCTGACTCACCTGTGCTCCCTGGGTGCTGGCTCACCTGTGCTCCCTGGGTGCTGACTCACCTGTGCTCCCTGGGTGCTGGCTCACCTGTGCTCCCTGGGTGCTGGCTCACGTGTGCTCCCTGGGTGCTGGCTCACCTGTGCTCCCTGGGTGCTGACTCACCTGTGCTCCCTGGGTGCTGGCTCACCTGTGCTCCCTGGGTGCTGACTCACGTGTGCTCCCTGGGTGCTGACTCATGTGTGCTCCCTGGGTGCTGGCTCACCTGTGCTCCCTGGGTGCTGGCTCACCTGTGCTCCCTGGGTGCTGACTCATGTGTGCTCCCTGGGTGCTGGCTCACGTGTGCTCCCTGGGTGCTGGCTCACGTGTGCTCCCTGGGTGCTGGCTCACCTGTGCTCCCTGGGTGCTGACTCACCTGTGCTCCGTGGGTGCTGGCTCACGTGTGCTCCCTGGGTGCTGGCTCACCTGTGCTCCCTGGGTGCTGGCTCACCTGTGCTCCCTCGCGGTTCCAGCGCGGCCTGGCCGTGCAGATCCTGCAGCAGATCGTGTCCGCGTGTTTTACCTCCTTCCTGCCTTCCGGTGCGGATGAGGAGAGCGAAGGACGTGTTAATAACCTGCAGCGGCTGGGCTGCGTTAGCTGCTTGTGAAGGTCACCTTTCCCCCTCAGCTCTGCCTCTGCTGAGCTTCGTGGCTTTGAGACCAGGAGAATGTGCTTGTGTGTGTACAGCTTGTAGCAACTTTTCCAATATTTAATTTGTTTATTTGATTCCCCTTCCTCCCCATATCAAATCAGTTCTAGTAACAAATTATACTGCTAAAAATTATCTCAATTAACGCTTTGAGTAGTTGGGAGGAAGGTTTGTCTTAAAAAGTGAATACCTTCATGCTTTGGAAAGGCCTTTGGTGAATCTTCCCCCTCATGACACAGTTTTATAGGATGGGTCCAGATCTGAGTATTTTTTCCTGTGTTTTCAGAGGCTTATTTTGAACTTAGAGAATTGTTCTAAAAAACTCCAAACATCACTGATGTGCTGGGTGCTGGGCACTTTCATCCCTTCCAAAGAATGGGAAAATAGAGTAATCGTGAGAGAGCGCCCTCCCTCCTGTTCCTGCGGTGCCGGGGGCCGATGCTCAGCACTGACGTCCAGCCCCACAGAACCGCTCAGAAACCACCCAGAGATCTGGGGAGAACGGTGCAGAACATCTGAACACAGGCACTGTCACAAAAACTTGTTACCCTCAAGAAATCTTTCTCCCACTGAAGAAGCTACTTCACAAAGCGACATTTGTGAAGACTGAAGAGTGCATAAACCATTTTCAATCTGAAACCTGAGATACGCTTTACTTACTGAATTTTATCTTTGAGTTCTTCAATGACATCACCTTCAATTAGAAAAAGATCCGTGGTTTGTAACCTCAGATCTGATCCCTGCTCTGTTAAAACCGCCGTGACCGCGCTGCCTGTCAGCTGTGTTTCTGTGCAGCCCAGCTCGTGTTGTCCCCGTTACACGATGCTCCTCCTGGTTCTCAGCTGGAACAAGATTTCCTCCCGAGTCCAAGAGGAACTGAGAGGAATATATAGTGCCATGAAGCACGGCAGCTGATAATTCATGTTGCTACTCGGGGAAAATCTTTTAAACTTACAATATCAAAACTTCAAACCAAATGACATATGCAAGTCCTGACCGAGCTCCCCCGATCCATCAGTGGAGATACAGATCCCGCGCTGCTCGGCTGCATAAATAACGGAGTTCTCTCTGCTCCCAGCTCTCGCAATCCATCGGCACACAGGGGAAATTCTGCTGAATGGGGATTCGTGAAAGCCACGGGTTTTTCTGTGGGGACGTGGCTCTGCTCGCTTTGCTCTCCGCTGTGACATGGTAATAAGTCAGTGATACTGGGATCGCGCAGTAACGAGCCAGCGCTGTTTCCAGGCCGTAGTGAGGCATGATGAAGCGCGGTCTTACAGGGATACGCGACTATTAACGTATTTGTAGAGAACAGAAACGCACCCGATCGGTCTGGAGTAGGCCAGTGGTTTTTAGTGTGATTTGAATGAGACGGGTGTGTGGAACCAGTGGGTGAAGCTGTAACTGGTGATGTTTTGTGCTGCAGATCATGTTCCAGGCGTACGGGGACAAACAGGGACCACTCCATGGGATGCTGATCAACACCCCGTACGTGACCAAGGACCTGCTTCAGTCCAAGAGGTTCCAGGCCCAGTCTTTGGGGACGTCCTATGTCTATGACATTCCCGAGATGTTTCGGCAGGTAAGTGTCCTTAAGGCCCGGGGGTTGTTCTCAACTTTGGTACCTGCAGAAGCCTTCTCTCCATTGCCACTGTGCTCGTCAGGGGAAAAAGTGGCCTGGAGTGGCTGCCAGGGCTTCCCCAGGGTCTGCACAGCTCAGGGGTGACGGCTGTAAGAAATTAAGGCTCCTGACGCACTGTTGCTTTGGTTCTGTTAATGAGTCAAGCAGCAGAAGCTGAAATGTAAAACACCTTTTGCTTCTTGTTATATTTCTGTATTTTCCCACCCTGTTACTCAGCCTTCCTAAAGGGTTGGACAGTGCAGGGGGGACAGTTCCTAGGACAGAACTCGTACATCGTGAAGCACGTTAATGAGTTGCAGAATCCTGTATCTGATTTGTTGGGTTCTATGCTGAACCACATAATTTGAATTATGCTACTTTGAGTGAAACTGTGTTTCATAGTTTAAATTCCCGAGTGACATCCACTGAATATCGTCAGTTAAACTGGGAGGAGGGCTATTTCAGACGTTCTGCCTGGAATATGAAGTCACGGCGGATTGAATAAAAATATTTGCAACTGATATTCTTAACAAGAATTTATCTTCTCATCCTCCAGTCTCTGATTAAGCTCTGGGAGTCTATGAACGAGCACGCGTTCCTGCCCAGCCCGCCGCTGCCTTCCGACATGCTGACGTACACCGAGCTGGTGCTGGATGATCAGGGCCAGCTGGTGCACATGAACAGGCTGCCGGGAGGAAATGAGGCAAGTTGAACTTTCCCTAACGCTGCTTTCCTTTCCATATCCCGCAGTACATTGTGGTTTGGACTGGGTTTGACGATTGTAATGAAAATTTACCAGCCAGGCACAAAATCTATTCATTCACTCTTTCACAGATGAAATCTTTCTCTGGAAAATGAGATTTTTTTGTTTCATTAAAAATTAATACCTTCCATACAATGGGTGTTTTAACCTCCATAGTAAATGATGATTCCATTTCAAACCTGTGCCTGTGCTGTTTTTCCTTCGTAATTAAAAAGTGCTCATTCAGCTCCTCCAGGTAAGTGGGGTTTGTGTTTGAGCAGAGGATGTTTTACAAGACTAAATAGAAATGTTTTCATTTGCTTAAGAAACGAAAACCCAATTTTCTGCTTTCCATTGAACTGCTCGGGGTGCAGTGTGGGCAGCACATGGCGAGGCGGCTGCAACATCCCCCTCTAGTGAAGGATTTTCCTGAGAATGAGAAGTGCTGGTGCCGGTGGGATCGGTTACTCCAGCTCAGGCAGAGGAGGCTGTGCTGGCGAGATGGGGTTTTGCTCTTTGCCTGAACTGGCTGGGATTCATTAAGTTCCTGCAGTGATTTCAATGTGAACAGTTGTAAGTGGCATCACAGAACTAGCACCGTCCTTTCGCTGGGTACGTAACTTAAGCCTGTTCAAAAACTTCAAGTATAGTGATGACAAGAAACAGGGGTTTTCATCGCTATTTACTGCGTGTATCTTAACAGGGAAGGGTTTGAAGATGATGTTTTCAAGTTGAAACTAATCAGTGGATGTTGAGCACTGTGTCCTTGTCTTTTGCTGGCCTATAGGAGAAATGTTTTAACTAGTGTAATTAAACCTGAGATGAGCTGTTCCCTGCATTCCTGGTGAACGCTGGGGCTGTGGAGGCTGATGCCATCATCTTTCTCTGTTTCATTCAGCGTTTGAGTGGATGGTGGCTGGGGAAACAGCAAAGTCCCTCAGGGACGTCGCTCTGTTCTTGCTGAAATTACCAGCACAGAGCTGCCTGGGCATGAACATGTAGTGTTTACTCTGCCAGTATGAATACAAATAGTCTTATTATAAGAGATTCTGTACCCAAAGACCACAAAAAAAAAAAAATTAGGAGGTTTTTTAACCCTTGGTAGTCTTGGTTGTGCTCAATCTGAAAAGAAATCGTTGGGGTGCGCAGTGTTACCTCCTGCTCTGTTCAGGCCCTGCTGCTGCGCCCAGGGGCCGAGTCGCTGGAAACTGAGACAAACCAGGGGAAATGATGATGTTCCCCTGCATTTATAGAGTCTGTGAGCTGAAGATCGCTTGTTGTGGAGGTGTTTGGCTGACCCTGACCTGCTTTTAGTGATTGCCCGGAGCCGGGGTGAGGCCGCTGGCTGCAGAGATGGGGTCCCAGCGCGGGGTCCCCTGGGAAGGGCTCCGTGTCCCCCAGCCAGCGCTGCAGGGCCATGTGCGGCTGGGAGAGGTTTGGGGCTCTGGCGCTGAATTCTGTTCCCAGCAGTGCACGCAATAGCTCCTTCACAGCGAGAGCGCGGGCTGAGCACAGCTCCGGCGCAGCCTGAGGGACAGGTGACACTCATTCCCCTGGGCTGCACTCGCTTTATCGGGAGGAGCTGACTTTAGGCTTTTATGGTTTAATTCTGTTCAGCTGAGGAAACGAATTCTCACAAACGCGTACTGGGGTTTCTCTTTGCAAAGAAGATGATGGCTGCGGGGTGGAGAAGGAAGAGGCAGGATGCTCGAGAAATTCAGAGCATAAGCCTTTTCTTTGTTAGGGCTGTAAGTGGATCCATTCTGCTTGCCTTTTTTCTTTTGAACATCAGTCTGCGTAGCATCTGGGCAGAGAAATACAGCATCTTATCTGCCAGGAAGCAAAGGTCCTTGGGGTAATCCATCTATGTGGCGGTGGCTGGTGGTGTTGCATAGGAAGAGGAGACGTGCCCCAGGGAGCAGGAGGAAACACGAGTTGGTTCTGCACTTCTTCCATTTGATACACCGGTGAACCGTTCTCAAGATATGGCACATTGCATTGGCTCTGTGAACTGTGAGTTTAAGGACGAGTTTTGTCCTCGGATGGATGGATTTGACTGCAAAATGCCAGAAGCCCCTATAGGCTGGAAATGGTGCTGAAGGGGAGATGATCCCTGAGGGCACAGCAGGGAAGTCGAGGTTCCCAGGCTCTGCAGTGACTTGCTTGGGAGCCTTGGTCAGAGTTTTTGCTGCTTCAGTGCGCTTGTATTCTAATAAGGGACCGCTTTGGGGTGTTGTGAGGGTAGTGGAGACAAGTACGGTGTAAGAGTCTTTGAATTTCTGCTTACTGAGTGCTGGCCATTGTGTTACACGGTGTTGCTCCGGTTTGATGCTGGATGGGTACTGGGGGCTCTGTGCCCTGGAGCTGCTGGGAGCTGCTCCGCTCAGGCGGGTCAGGGTGCTTGGGAGGAGCTTTCCAAGTGGGATTATTTGTTTAGTTCCCCCCCGCCCCAGCCAAATTTGCTGATTTTCTGAATCCAGAGTCTTTTGAGAGGTTGTACATCACGTGCTTTTACTACAGAGGAAATTTCTGTTGAAAGCTTCTGACTGCAGTAAATACAGCTGCTGTTAGTTCGTTTAGGTTCCTATTACTGCTCTACTTGTTTTAGATCACACTCGAACCAGCTATTCCCCCATTTCACGCACGTGCCTCACCGTCGGTACCAGCCGTCCCGAGGCAGGGCTTGTCTCTCCTGTTGGAGCCGTGCTCCACGGTATGGACAATTACATCTTCTCTATGTGAAAAGGGGTCACGACACTCTTCTTCTTAAAGCATTCAGCTGAGCTGAGCGCCCTGCTTGTTTTAGCTAGCAGGTGAAACTGAGAAACCAGCATAAAATCCAGGAGGTTTGTGCTCAGGGTGTTCGCTGGTGTGGGCAGAGCGGAGCTCGGCGCTGGGCTCCTGTCCATGGGGTTTGCGAGCAGTGTTCCGCGCTAGCCTGGAAAATCTCTGAAATGGGAATTCTCAGAACTTCCACAATACAAGAGGTTTTTCTCCGCTTAGCTCGCGACCACTTCCCGTAGCCCACCGCCTCGCGTGGCAGTAATTAGCTCTTTGCTAGTAGTCTCAACAAAGAAGCCAAGAACTTAATGGACCATGAAAATATGACTTGCTATTTACTCCTAGACAGCGCCTGCTGCTGAGCAGAGACCCCGTGTCGGGTCGTGGCCACGCGAGGGAGCCTGCGGTGCTGCTGGCCCTGCCGCCCCGCGCTGGCACGGGGACATCTTCGCTCACCCGGGGACATCATCGCTCACCTGGGGACATCTTTGCTCACATGGGACCGTCTCCAGTCCCTGGTCCCCTTGGTGCAGCCAGAGTTCTCCCTGAAGCGCATCTGCTGGTTCTTTGGGCTGCAGACAGAACCCTGGGTGTTGCCTGGTTTCTGCTGCATGGTTTCTGTTCTGGAGCCTTCATATTAAGCTTCTGAGCTGTGTGCTGGTCTCTGGTTACTCCTTTCTTCTCTCTCGTGTTTCCTCTGTTACTAGTCTGGCTGCTTTGACCCCTCTGCTCGCATGTGACTGTTCCAGTAAGCTCCATGCACTGCCACAGGATTTCTTCGAGCCAACACCAGCTGAATGTGCCGCACTAGAAAGTCGAGAACAGTTTGTAAATAGTTTTCGGAGCTGCTGGTATAGAAGGGAGCTGAAGAAGACAGCGTTTGGTCAGCAGAACCAAACCCCAGTCGATAGCTCCCTCTGATGCTCCTGAGTAAAGACTGAACAGACTTTGGGACAAACGGGGTATAATTTGTTGTCCAACTGTGAGCATATCAAGAACTAAGCACCAGAGCTGGATGCTCAGCCTGGCTCCAGTCTGACTCTTAAGATAGACACGGGCCATTAAAATGTACAGAGTTTATAGAGGTGGGAGGAAAAAATCCACTTGCAGTTGTTTGTAATCTTATGCATTTTACTCAAAAATGTCTTTAAGAAGAAAATTTTAAGTTCACACCAGAGCCTGGGTGGTTCTCTGGATTATAACACATGACTTCTAACATTTCTTCTGAGTGGGAGTCTTTTTAGTGGCGCGATCTTTGGCGTTTGTGGTAAGATCTTCATTGGGCATGAAGGGCAGAGGTGTGTGGTCGGACTTAGTGCCCTGGTACCGGTGGGGTTTGAGGATCCAGCCCCGTTTGGCGGTGTGAGAGCAGCCGATGCTGCGCCGGGAGCCTCTGCAGCTGTACCGCTGGGGCTGGGAATCGCGGAAAGAGCCAGAAATGGTGTGCACGCAGGCAGGTGAACAGGGCAGGGGTTCAGAAGCGCGTGGCAGCTCACACAGTGTTTAAAAACGTGCCGGTTGCAGCAGCTCAGCCGACGACACAACCTGTAATGTGGCGACGGCCTCTTCAGTGCCCATCGCAGACGCTTTGTTCCCGAGATTAGCACATTAGCTGAAATCTTAGCGTGAAAAGGTAATTCCCTCAGCCTGGCGGAGAACTCAATATATTACTTGTCATTCTTGAACGGGGCATTCTGGTGTTTTTCTATAGCGCTTTATGTATTTTTAGTCCAATTTACCGTGATCCGCTGGCACTGGGACGGCACCATCCACTGATAAGACCCAACTAATCTTCAAGGCCAAGGACACAGCGGGTGTGAGAGTGTCTGCAGCATCGCCCCCTCTCCCTCCACCTCCCTCTCGTGCGGTCTCCGTGTAGAATGTGTTGTTTTCCCCATTGGCACTAGATGTCAGTTTTTCCTCTCAGTAGCGGCAGGATCAGCGGTGATCGGTGATGGGACCACTTCGCCCTTCCCTCTGCAGGTGGGAAGGTTTGACCAGGTGGAGTTGGGGCTGCTCGAACTCCTGCCTTGCCTGGGGATGGACGGTGGGACTAATGAATTTTATACAAGCAAAGCTTCACAGTTGAACTACACGTTCTGCTTTGTCAGCCCGCGTTCCTGCGTTTTAGGACAGGCACAAGGTGTTAGAACTTCCACTGGGATAAGTACTTGAGGAAGAGCAGAGAATGGGTGACGGCAAAGTCAGTGCAGTAACAGGAGGGTGAAGGAAAACACGCGGGTGTCTCCTCCCTTCTGCCCCGTTTTTCCCAGAGATTACCATAAAATATTTCTCCTAATAAAGGTTGTGTGCTGCTAACAAAGGTTCTCTGTTGCTCTCCGGAACACACTTTTACCCATCTGTAGCTTCACCAGCTGCAAACCATCTCAGCTGAAGTTTTCCAGCCTACAGGGAAGTTCTTTATTGTTTAGTTTGGAAAGCTTAGTCAAAACTGCTTTTGTTCTGGTGGCGGTGTCGCTCCCGGCTGGTTTAGTGGGCTTGCAGCAGAACTTGAATTGGATGAAGAATTTGGTTGGGGTTCAGCATTATGCATTCTGCTGTCCCCAAGGGACACTGTGCAAGCTTCACACCTTGCAACACAGACGCGTGTGCAGTGAAATCTACTTTTACTCTTCCTTTAATGGCTTTTTGAGTTTTCCTTTTGGTGCTCCGCGTGTCCACCCCTTTTCCCCTGAACATGGGCTGGGCCTTGCTGGTTTGCTCCCTGCCTGCCCATGCGAGCGCAAGGAACCGCGACGGCCGAATTCACGGCTCCTCTGCTCCGCTGTGCGCACGGCGCCTTCTTCCCAGCAAACCTTTGCCACGGCTCCTCCTGGAACCGTCTCTGCGCGTCTTGGCCGTGTGCTGGCCAGGAGAACGATGGCAATGTGTGTGTCACCTGTGACCCAAGCCAGGACAGCACAGTGCGCTTGGCTGGGCCGCCCGCGCCCGCTGCTTTGGGTGCTGAACGAGGCCTTTTCCAGAGCCCGGGACAGGCTGGAGAGAGCTGGGTTTGTCACTTCACCCCGCCAGGGCACCAAGTGGCAATGTCTCTGGCAATCCACGTGCATCGCGCCCTTCTGGGAGCTGGTTCTTCTTAAAGAAAACAAAAAATATAGCTTTTGGTCACAGTATAAGTGCAGAGTGTCTTTATTTTAGATCTGGGCATCAAATCCGAATGGTGAAAAACCAAAATTGCTACATCTGCATCGAGTAACATTTCGGGGGGTGTGTTTGTTCCTTTATAAAACACCTTGTGTGTCTTTTGCGGATGGAGAAGCAGCCCCTGCTCCTGGACTCAGCAGAACGTGGGCAAGAGATGGGCTGTCATACCTGAAATGCTTTGGCATTTCCCCTGTCCACATGCTGGACCCCTACAACTGTTGCATCTCCTTTCTTATTGTAACTTTTATATGTTGGAAATGCTGACATACAGACGTATTCATGTTTTGTATAGATACTTTACATATGTATGATACAGATGCAACAGAGTGGGAACGAAACAAAAGTTGTTGCCAGGGTTCTGCAAGTTCAGTTGTCTGCTTACAGACTTCAAGACCCACATTCGGGTTTCCAAATTTGGACATGAATAAATAAAATTGAGCGTGGCATAAGGTACGTGGGCTCATGCATCGTCCTTGCTGGGAGAGAATTAGAGTAACCAACACAATTAGTGCGGCTCAAGCGTAGATGCTGTCAAATAATGAGCTGTGCTCGTTTCCATCACGTTTTATGCCACCTACGCTTCTCCTGGAATGGCGGATCCTGCTAGGGAGAGGCTAAAACAGAGCCCAAAGCTCCGTCTAACCCGAGCACCGGCCGCCGTGGGCATTGCTGTCCCTTCCTTGGTCTCCGTCGTGCTGGCGAGGGACTGGGGTCGGTTCCTTCCCTGTCCCCTTTGGCAGGACCGGGATCGGTTCCGTCCTCTTTGGCGGGACTGGGGTCGGTTCTGTCCCCTTTGGCGGGAGTGGGGTCGGTTCCATCCCCTTTGGCGGGACCGGAGTTGGTTCCGTCCCCTTTGGCAGGACCGGGGTCGGTTCCGTCCCCTTTGGCGGAACCGGGGTCGGTTCTGTCCCCTTTAGAGGGACCGGGGTCATTTCCATTCCCTTTGGCGGGACGGGGGTCGGTTCTGTTCCCTTTGGCGGGACCGGGGTCGATTCTGTCCCCTTTGGAGGGACCGGGGTCATTTCCATTCCCTTTGGCGGGACAGGGGTCGGTTCTGTCCCCTTTGGAGGGATTGGGGTCGGTTCTGTCCCCTTTGGAGGGACCGGGGTAATTTCCATTCCCTTTGGCAGGACAGGGGTCGGTTCTGTCCCCTTTGGCGGGACAGGGGTCGGTTCTGTCCCCTTTGGCGGGACAGGGGTCGGTTCTGTCCCCTTTGGAGGGACTGGGGTCGGTTCCGTCCCCGTCCCCTCGCTGTCTGTTGTCAGCAGCTCCGCTTCCACTCGCAGTCGATTTGTAGCCGCGTCAGTGTGTGTATTACTGCTCACATCGATAGCGCAATTAATGTTGAAGTCAATTTTGGTGTTAATTTTAGGCCATGATTAGTGTTGACACTGTGTGTCAACCTAACGGCGTTTATGAGCACCATGAAAACGAACGTTAGTTAATATCGCAGTTTTACTATCTGTTAATGGTTGCATTAAGCCAAAGATCTAGTGGGAGAAGGTGTGTATAAAATTATATATATAAAACTTGTGTGCAATGTATGTGTGTCATGCAATTCTGCATTGCTGGTGCTATTCAGGGAGCAAATGACATCTGAGCACTGAATCCTAATCACAGTTTGGAACATCAGAAATAATGATCACTTCTGGTCGGAGGTTGTGAATAATTCATCTGGTTTGATTTTCACGTTCTGTCCAGTGATACTTTTCAAACCAAATGTGTTCCTACAGGAGAATAATGGTCCCACTTCTTATGGAAATACTGTGGCACAAATCATTTTGCCAACATAAAAACAGTTAAATAAGACGGTTCCTGCTTTTATTTGTTCCTCCCTCTGTTCCTCGCCGGCGCTGGCAGGAGCAGCCCTTCCAAACCACGCCGGCACCCGCCATTGTTCTGCCCGTGCTCTTAGGTGATTAGCTCAGCCTGTCTAATTAACCTGTGAACTCGCCATTTTTCTGGCGTGCTGCCATTAAGTTAAAAACCTCCTTTTATTTTCTTTTGTTTTTCTGGAATAGAAAGCTATCCCCCCCCTCCCCATACATTTACATGGAATCTACGTTGTTCATAGCAAAATAATCCATAGTTGTGCCCTGTCATGTTTTTATTACCGGATAAAGGGCACAAACCACGCTGTGTGCTGGGGAGGCAACAAGACACACGAGTTAATAAAGTGGCACGTTGAATTTTCTTAAACAGCATATGGTTGCTTCATATTTATCAGCTATAAACTGTTTCCAAGAGTTGGTGTTTCCTGTGCCCTGGCCAGATAGTTTTTCCTGTTCTACTGAACGTGAATGAAAGGGATTTATTGATGTGGAGGATACCTGACCTCAGCTTAGGGAGCTATTCCAAGACTTTTGTCACAATCTTGATCTAAATAGGAAATGCTTTTGATTTGTAAAACCCTGTAAATTCGTGTTACTTCTGTAGCTGGGAAGGTTATGCTGCAGTTTTGGAGAAGGTTACCCTGTTTTCTATCTGGGTTTCTATCAATAACTGGAGCTGATTCCTGAGGGGGTATCAGGAAGATTTGAGAAGTGGTCGCTTAAGGATCTTTAGTTGTGGCAGGAAAAAAAAAGCCTGTGAAATACGATAAAGAGCGGAGCGTGCGGGAGGTGCCCGGGCACACACGGGCATCCCTGGGCTCTCTGAAGCCGTTGCCTTTGCATTCTCAGCCTTCTTTAAGCTGCCGTTTCTGGCCATGGGCTCACCCGCAGTTGGGTTAGAACAGAGACACAATACCCAGCCCCTGGTGCCTCTTTTCCTGCAGCAGGCGGGCCAGGAGGACACCACCTGCTTTCCTTCTCCTTTCCTCACCTTCATTCTTCCCTTTTCTGCTCTGAAAGCCCAGTGACAGAAGACAGAAGTCCAAGGAGCCCTCTGGCCACGTAGCTTTGGGTTGAATTGGGTTGCAGCCACTCGTTTTACAGCATTACTGCTTTTCCCTTTAATTGCAATGCTGCTGGTATTTTAGCAAAGCATCCTACTGACTTTTAGGGATTTATGCTCCTGTCTTGAAACTGCTGCAGTAGCTCTCTCTTCCAAACCCTGCAGTTGGATGCTGATGTATAACTGTAAATCTGCAAATATTCAGAGGCAAACAAATTAATCCCTTACGACGTATCCGTCAAAATAGCGGCAGATGAAACGGGGACCAAGGAGAAGGTGAACTGAACCATCATTCTGTTAACTTGCAATCTCAGCTCTCGAAAGGCGAGGTGTAAGGGAAGGATCTGCTGGTAGCCGGTTGTAATATTTTTGGATTGCTGCCTGCTTTACTTCCAATGACCCTTTGATTAATTCCTCTGCCTTTTTATTTTTTTTAATGAGCCTATTATGGCATATCTTATTGCAGATGCTGATTGGATCTCAACCGTGTATTGTGCCATTTTGATTTGGATTAAATGGCACATATCTATCTGCTGCTTCTCCCCTCTCCCCCTCCCGCTTTAGTTCATCATGTGCAGAATTCAGAGTCCCCGCAATGAGAATTTCAACCCTCCTGATTGCAGAGGATGTGCAATCGGCTTGAGGAATGTGTACTCAGAGCTTATGATCCTTGGGCAAGCGGAGACTGGGTGATGCATGTGGCTTTCAAGGGACACTGCTATTTCCATCTGTTAATGGCATTCCAGGCCGGGCAGCTCCCGGTGCAGCGATACGCGGCAGCTGAGAGACGGGAGATGCAGGGTACAGATGTCGTTGATCTCCATAAGATGGGCCAGAAGAGATCATCTGGTGATTTTAAAAAGAAAAATATGCAGTGAAAAGCATTACTTATCCGGGCTGGTTTGGAAGGAAACTGCTGCAATAGTTGGGAAGGGAAAAGGGAAGAGCCAAAGAAATGAAAGGACGGAAAAAAATGGAGGCAGTAATGAAATAAAGGGATTATTAAAATGAAGGCTCAGGGTGATGAGGTTCTGGGGCAACGGCCAAAGCAGATGGTCAGGGGTCCTGTACAGCAGCACGTCCGTCCTCACCCTGGGAGCACCCGGAATAAAGGCAGCGACCTCTGAGGGGGTGTTTGAAGAGGTTGAGTGTTTTGGGTGGGAAGGAGCAGTGCAGGCCGTGCTGCAGGGGCCAGGAAGGTCCAGGTTGGGTGTTTTGGGTGGGAAGGAGCAGTGCAGACCATGCTGCAGGGGCCAGGAAGGGTCCGTTTGGGTGTTTTGGGTGGGGAGGAGCAGTGCAGACCATGCTGCAGGGGCCAGGAAGGGTCCGTTTGGGTGTTTTGGGTGGGAGGGAGCAGTGCAGGCCGTGCTGCAGGGGCCAGGAAGGGTCCGTTTGGGTGTTTTGGGTGGGGAGGAGCAGTGCAGACCAAGCTGCAGGGGCCAGGAAGGGTCTGTTTGGGTGTTTTGGGTGGGGAGGAGCAATGCAGGCCGTGCTGCAGGGGCTGTGAAGGTCCAGGTTGGGTGTTTTGGGTAGGGAGGAGCAGTGCAGGATGTGCTGCAGGGGCCGGGAAGGTCCAGGTCCTGCCAACCTGCTCAGCACCGGCAGCGTGTCAAGAGACTCTGTCACATCTTGAAGATAAACATTCAGTTTTTGTTGTTCTCTGCTCTTTGCAGGTTGGGATGGTGGCCTGGAAGATGACCCTGAAGACCCCCGAATACCCAGAAGGCCGCGATATCATTGTCATTGGCAATGACATAACCTACCGAATTGGCTCTTTTGGGCCTCAAGAGGACGTGCTGTTCCTGAGGGCGTCAGAGCTTGCTCGAACGCACGGCATCCCCCGCATCTATGTGGCTGCCAACAGCGGAGCCAGGATTGGTTTGGCTGAGGAGATTCGGCACATGTTCCACGTGGCTTGGGAAGATCCCGATGACCCATACAAGGTAAGGAGGCACAGGAATCGGAGGTGAAACTCCGTAATAGCTCATAAACAACTCTTGTTTTTACGCCGCCTCTTTTAACTGAGGTGAGGGTAAATATTTGGATCTCTCGTGCAACAGGATTGGCATCCAGAATGAGTTAGGGCTAAATGTTGAAAACATTCTTGGCTTTCACTGTTCTCAGCTGGAGCTCCAACGTTAGGGGGTGGTGTTCTTATTGCTGTCTGGAGTTAAATTCTGCCCCCTTGAAGGTCTCTTTTTGGAAGGGGTTATTGGGGATGGGGAAGGGTATACAGGTGAGAACAAGAGGAATGAACCGTTTTTCATTTCAGGGATACAAGTACTTGTACCTGACTCCTCAGGACTATAAGAAAGTCAGTGCCTTGAACTCAGTTCACTGTGAGCATGTGGAGGACAACGGAGAGTCCAGGTAAGCACAGATAGGGTGGGATGAAAAGCTTGCTGGTCACCCTACAAGGTGATGCATGTCACACTGTGTCCCCAGCCAGGACGTTCTTTAGGACACAGGTATGTCGAAGGCTGTAGCTGTGTGTGGTCAGAGCCAGGAAGGAGAGCGAAAAGCTGGATCGTGACGTGCCTTGTTTGAGGTAGCGCTGGGGTCCATCCTGCTGACCAGGGACCCAAGTCATGACTGAGGGTCCCTATAATCATCCTGCTCCTCATGTGCTGGCGAAAGACAGGAGAACGCTTTTCAGGGGCCTTCCTCTCCCTCGGCGTTCCCTCTTTGCAGTGCTGCTCTGGCTGTTCACGGGCAGGACCGCTCCGCGGTGTTCAGCAGCACTGCAGAATGAGCCCACGTGCAGGTCCTGGCCGGGTTTTATGCACATTGCTCTTTGGAACCTTAATGATATTTAGTCACTTTTCATTTTCTTCGTAGCAAACTGATTCAGCAAATCACTGGACCCTGTGACTCAAAGGCTGTGTGTGTCTCCCTCAGGTATAAGATAACAGATATTATCGGAAAGGAAGACGGACTTGGAATAGAGAACCTCAGAGGATCTGGCATGATTGCTGGAGAATCATCTTTAGCCTATGAGAGTATTATCACCATCAACTTGGTAATCCCCTGCTGCTTTCTATTCTTCAAACCGTGTTGTCTGTTTCAGCTAAAAATCCTGCAATGATATCCAGAAAATACATCTGGGATCAGACTCCTGGCTGATGTAAATTGGCTCCTGTAGGCTTTGAGCAACGCTGCTGGCACCGCTATGGGGCTGGGTCCCTTTCAGATTCAATTCAATATACTTCTAGAAAACAGTGATTTGGCTTCGTGTTTGCTCAGTCTGTAAGCTACTGTTTCTCTTTTTTAAAATAAGATACACATATGTTCAGAGACTGTTTGACAGAAAAAAAGTAGATTCGGGAGTTTTGCAGGGAGATTGGTTTTTATAGCCTTGTGATACAAACATGCCTGGTTTTACCTAGGTGTTTGAATCGATAGGTTTTGGCTGTGTGGTAAAACACAAATCTATGGGATTTTCTTTCTTTTCCTTTTTGTTTCTAAGGTTACATGTCGGGCCATTGGGATTGGCGCTTACCTTGTTCGGCTGGGCCAGAGGACCATCCAGGTTGAGAACTCTCATATCATCCTGACTGGCTGCGGAGCCCTCAACAAAGTAAGTCTTTGCATTCCAGTCTCCGGGGCTGTGTGAGTTGTGCTGGTGTTTCCGTGAGCTGTGCTGCGGACTCGAGGAGCTGCCGCCGCCGTGCCTGTCATCGTGTCACCGTGTCATTGTGTCATCCTGCTCCGTCCCTTTTTCTTCCTCCCTTCCTGGGCTCCTCCCGATCAAGAGGGAGAACTGACCCAGGGCTGGAAACTTTGACGCCTTCGCAGCCTTTTTCCTGTTCTCCCTTTCACGGCCCTGGTTTTCTCTCCAAGAACATGGTATTTCCAGCCAGAGGACTGTTGGGTGTGCTGGCTGGGAACTGGGAGGGGACCCGGGCAGAGCTGCACATTTAATGGCTCGAACATGAACCAGGGGAAGGGGAATCAGCTTTTAGCGTAGGTTGTGTGCAGTGACTAAATGACAGGAGTGGAGAAGCTACTGATGGGGCAGCGTCTTCTCCCCCACTGTGTAGTGTGGGAGAGGAAACAGGGCCATTCCAGTGTCTGTAAAATCGTGTTTCAAACTACACGGGCCAGAATCGCCCCAAACCCTCGGCCATCCCAGCCCGGCATTAATGCTGGGGAGCACTGAAGCCTCAGAGTGCGGACGGTGATTTTCCAGGGGTCAGACCTGCTGGAAATCTCAGCTGTGGGGGCAGGGAGGAACAACTCGGGCTGTAAGAAAACTTGCTGCTTTCACTACTAAAGTGGCTCTTCTTCTTCTTTCTTTCCTCCACCAGAGGCGGTTTTTCTCCCTTGCTGCCCCAAGCCTATTAATATCCCAGGCTGCAGCTCCTCGTCGCAGCAGCCGCGGCTCGCAGCCGACTGGGCTCTTGTCCCTGTCACCGAGGGCTTTGTCTGCGCGGGAGCTGGGGCTGCGCGGCGCCGGCGCCCTTCCCATTGTGCAGCTTTGTTCGCAGGCACTCTCAGCACCTGGGGTGGTTGTGCTTCAGCGCAAGCTGTGTTTCAAGGAGCGCCTGCCTGACAATGGGAGATAAAAGGAAAATAGTCTCTCGTTTGAATTATTCCCCTGAATAAAGGGGGCTCTACAGAAAACGAAGCATTGATCCTATCAACTCCAGGATGCGGCACCCTCAGTTAGATCTCTTACACACATCACACACACCTGCATCAATGGAAGGAAAAGAGGCATTTGAAGATCCGTGCTTTAAAAAGGAATTGAGGCGGTTTAGTGCTTGCTGGAGTGGAGTGAGTTGCCTGGTTCCAGCTGTCATGTGCCGGGATCGGGGCCCTGCAGAGCCCCCCAGATGGCAGGGCCGGGCCATTGAGACCTCTTTGCTCTCTTCTTCCCAGGTTTAACTGCACTCTCTACCCGTGGACTGAGTGTTTGTTTTTATAGGACTGCACTAATCTCACTAAATTTTAGACACTTAAAAATTAAGGATTTAGTCTAAATCAAGCACCTGACGTTGAGCAGCAGGCATAGGCAGAAGGAGATGCTTTCTGGGGGTGACTTATCCCATCCCAAGAATGTCAATGGGCTGAATAATCCTGTGTGTCCTTTTCCCTCCTCCCTGCTCTGTTGGAAAGGCAGATATTCTTATGTAGGCACTGAATCTCTACCTGCCTATAGGTCAGACCAAGGAGGACCCTGTTGCATCCTGTCCAGCTTTGGCAGTAAGACAGCGAAGCCCAGACCAAACAAGCCCTGGCCTTGAGCAGGGGGAGACTGGGAAGCCCCGCTCACCCCTGGATGTTGTGCGATGTGTCTTCCTAGTTCACATGATCTTCATTTTGCAGACCCTGCCGTTCTGGTCAGAGCTTCTTGACTGGGTCCAGCTATAATTATGTCGCAGAGTATGTCTGAAGTAGTGAAGTGACGTCCAGTGCTAACCTGGAATGACCAGGCTCGGTCCAGTTGAGATCTTGAGAAGGGCGTGAAGCAAATGGGGAATGTTCGTGCATTTGCATCATCCTGCCATGGAGGCAGCATCTGTCTCCCCGTTCTTACATGTGAACTGTTAAACACTTGAATCTAGACAAACAGTTGGAATTTTCTTTCTTTGGTCAGGTCACTACCGGCCCAGGGCCAGTAACGCAAAGTCTTCCCTTGCAGGAACGTGGAGGCTGTTTGGGCACCATATGTGGTGCGTTCTCGTTCGTTCGTCTGAATAAGACTCTAGGAAGGTTTCATGGTGGAAACCTGTTGTAGGTTTTCTCTGGGGAGGGACCGAGCCTTGCTGCTGCTCGTTCCCTTGGAGCAGCTGTTGGGAAGAGCCCTGGGCCGCTCGGTGCTTTGCCCCGTGCCCACCAGAAGGTCTGGCCCAGCCATAGGGCCTCGAGGAAGGATCAAGACTGAAAACAAAACCAAATCAATGGAAGCTGCTACCTTGCGTGACAGTTGGAATTGAATGTTTTCTAGCACAGCTGCATGCAAATATTCCTTTAGCTTTTCCCAGTTAGAGGTCAGAGATTTGGGACAGTTTTTACCATTGCTGACTTTTAATTGCTGTCTTCAGAGGGTGCTGTACAGAGCTCACACGTAGTCTCGCGTCTGCATGCACGTCTTCTGCAAAATGTCTTCTCTCTGCAAGAGGAGAGTGTGCAGTGCCAAAGTGTTTCTGCCGCAATGGAGACAATGAGGCTTTCGGAGAGCAGGAGCGTTTTTTCTGGAAAGTTGTTTGATTTTGATTGGGTTTTTTCCCCTAAGAAATACTGGATTCTCTTTCATTTACAGGGGGAGCAGAGGGCGGTTGTGACAAACATTATGTGCCATCAGATCTGTTGTTGGTCTTATTATCATTATGTAAAACTAGCCTGAGGGTTTCGGTGTAGAGGGAAAGGTCCAGCTGCCAAAACCAGACTGTAACCTATAACTTAGATGACGAGCTCAAGGTCAGGATCATTTTTAGCTGGAGCTGCCGTTTGGTTCCGGAGGTTGGGTGACTACGTGCTGGCTGCCCCTGCGTCCGTGCCCCTGTTTGAAAGCAGAGAGGCAAAGCACTGATACCCGGCAGGTTTCAGGATTCTCAGCCCCGTCGCCTGTCAGGGGTGACAAGGAAACTGCACGAGAGCAGCACGAGGTCCCCTCTGCTCCCGATTAAGCTGTTTGCGTTTGTCACGCAGACCCAGAGGCGAGAGAGGGACCTGGGGAGAAGGTGCGGCGCGGGGCCAGGGCTCCGCGCGGGGGCACCGGGGCTGCGTTTCATCTGCACCCCTTTTGTCTCCGCCGCCGCGTTTCGGCAGGGGGTGGAGAGGTGGAAATGACATTTCATTCCTCTCCCGTGAGCGTGTGCGCGCGCCTGTGCCGAGCCCGCTGACCCCCCTGCAAATTGAAATAATGATAATGCGCGTCTCCTGACTGCATCAAAGTATCAGCACATCAAAAGCCAGGAGGCATGAAATGCAAATGATAAAGTGAAAGCAGATGGATTGTGCATGATCGCCTGATGCCCAATGAATTTTAAAAGGTGCTGGTTCACATGGAGAGAGGGGCTGAAATAAACACGTTATCCCTGCAATTTTTTTTTGTTCTTGCCGCTCACTCCTGACAATATTTTTTCACACTTGAGCGAGCAGCCACTCCATCGCCCTCCCCTCCTGCTCTTCCTCTCTCTTTCGCTGTCTACCTCGCACGCGTCTCGGGTCATGTCGCCGCAGCTCCGGTGGAAATAATAAGATATAAACCACGAGGTTGTTATTTGCATAGAAATAGCATGGAGCCGCAGGCAGCATGGGAGAAGGACACAGAGATCATTTGTCTAAAATTTTAATGAAAACTTTTGCTGAGGCAGAGGTTTTAGATTCTTTTTAACTTTCCCTGCCTCCCCGTTTCCCACCCCGAACCTTCCTCTTCCTCCTCCCAACGCCCTTTCCTCGTCTGAACCCGAACGTGGTGCCGTTTCACTCGAGACAGGTGACACGCTGCTGCTGGGCGCTAATGGGTTAATTGCCACTGCTTTTCTTTTTGATGGAAGTAAGACTGAAAAGCCCAGCACTCCCAATTTACGCGTCACTTATATAGTTCGAGCTCCCAGGTCTACATGTCATCTCTGTCCCGACAAGGGTGTTCCCAGGTCTGTTGCTGACCTATTTGTAATTAGTTTGCTCCTCCTTGTCTTTTGTGTTTAAAAGAAATGCTGGCTTTAAGACTGTTTTGTTAATGTAGACAACTGGTGGCTTTCAGTCACGTTTTCTCTACAGATTCACGTTCTGCGCTCGTTCTCCGGGAAGGCAGGTTTAGCAGGGGTTCTCAGAACCGCTGCTGACGGGATGCACCTCATCTCGTCGTGTAAATGCTCAGCCTGGTGTCTCTAGCGGTTCATTTTCGGGGTGGTGACGAGGGGCTGTCCCACACGCTGCGCAGTCAGGTGTCGAAGTGACCGTCACCTCTGGGGTGCCGGGAGGAATCCACCCAGCACGCTGCTGGTTCCTCTCCCTCCTGTTCAGCTTTATTTTCCCCCAGGCTCTGTGGGCTCGTCCTGCCCGAAGGATCCGGCAGAGCCTCCGCCCGGCCCCAGCGCCCTGTCCCTGGGCTTCTTCTCTGGAAGCTTTTGCCTTCAAAATGTTCTTGATTTAATCCATGTTTCTGCTTGTATAACCTATTCTAGACCAGAAAGAGCTCGGGAACCAGATTAGTAATGTGCTATTTGGTGTGTTTTTGAGGGAGAAAACATTTCTGAAGAAGAGCTTTTGGAAGGGTGTTGGTGAGATCATTAGTGGAAACTTGTTTGCTAATGCAATATGTAAATATCTAAGAAACTTCTAAGCCAAGTACCAGCGATTGTCCGGTGACCTCCCTGAGCGCACCGCTGGTTTTGCAGAGGCTGCTGGCACACAGTGGGGACATTGATGTGCTCATTGGGGACACCGATGTACTCGGTGCCATTACCGTGTGAGGCCAGCACCGTGCACGTGTCGGTCACGGGGCAGTGGGGGAGTCCCCGAGGACTTGTTGATACAACAGACCATAATTGCTGCGAGGATCGTTTTGACAATGTGCATTTGAAACCCAGCACCCCACCAACCCCTTTGCTTGCAGCCACAAGAGGATATCCGTGTATTTTAAGCTCAGTCCTGAGCTGTACTGTGTGCAGGGCTCGGGGCGCAGAGCCCGGGTGAGGGCTGGCAGCCTCACGCCGTCCCTCAGTCCGTCTCGTGTGTGTGATCCTTCTGCAGTCTTGCAAACAGGAATATTTACTCTTCAGTTTTACAATCTGGCAAAATAAATAAGAGTCCTGTGAGACTTAAAGCTGTTTGGGGGTTTAGTGTAAAATTCAGAATGTGGAAAGCTCTGTTTTCGAGATTCAAGGCAGGGAGAGCTCAGTATCTGCTCAAGACGACTCCAGTCTTGGGATTAGATCAAAGCAATCATGTGAGAGCAATCATGTGAGTTAGAACAGCAAGTGCCATCCCTGTCATTCAAAGAAGCATTATAATTATTAATGCATGATATGAATCTTTCTGTAGTGGCACAGCAAGACTATTAGGAAGATCCGTGTGGGTGCAGAGTGTTTGAGAATGCTAATCAAAGAGGGGCTAGGAAATGTCAAACAGGCATTGACACTTGAGCAGCGTGAGCCGTCCCCGGCTCCTCTGGTGGGTCTCCCCAAGGTGACCCCATGAGTGGGGGAAGCTGCTCCTGGGTGGTCCCAGGCCGTGTGCTGGGAACACGGGTGGGCTCGGGCGATGTGCTGGGAACACGGGTGGGCTCGGGCGATGTGCTGGGAACACGGGTGGTCCTGGGTGATGTGCTGGGAACACAGGTGGTCCTGGGTGATGTGCTGGGAACACGGGTGGTCCCGGGCCGTGTGCTGGGAACACGGGTGGGCTCGGGCGATGTGCTGGGAACACGGGTGGGCTTGGGTGATGTGCTGGGAACACGGGTGGTCCCGGGCGATGTGCTGGGAACACGGGTGGGCTCGGGCGATGTGCTGGGAACACGGGTGGGCTCGAGCGATGTGCTGGGAACACGGGTGGGCTCGGGTGATGTGCTGGGAACACGGGTGGTCCTGGGCGATGTGCTGGGAACACGGATGGGCTCGAGTGAGGTACTGGGAACACAGGTGGGCTCAGGCGATGTGCTGGGAACACGGGTGGTCCCGGGCGATGTGCTGGGAACACGGGTGGGCTCGGGTGGAGGTTGGTTCCTCAGCACCCTCACTGCTGGAGCTCTCCCTGGCGCAGGTCACCAGCGCTCAGCCCAACCAGGCCGCTTTGCTTTGGGAACCAAGCTCTGAGTGGGGCTCTTGGAAGAGCCAATCCCACTTTAGCAATATTTGGCAATAGGAAGGGAGCAGGATTGGTTCATTTTGACAGCGGTGAGAGGCAGCAGCTGCTGGGGGTGTGAGGTTGGTAGCACTCCTGGTCACACGAGGCTCTTTGCTCCATGTAGAGGAATTAATGTAAGCAGATGGATGCTTGGGCTTCAGATGAGTGCAAATAAACAAACACCGCCCTCTATTTCTACATTTTATTTTTAATTGCCTTTCTTTAAGTGGTGATATTTGTGTATTGTTCCCATTAGAGACAATTTATGTTCCAGGCATTGCATTATCAGTCCCTTTATGTTTGCTTAGGGAAGAAAGTCTAATAGATTTCTGTTGACTTTTTTTTTTCTCCCTCCTTCTATCATTTTTAATACGGATCTGGATCAGTTTATCGTTGTGGATGGTGCCTGTGCTGTGGGGGCCATACAGGTATTTATTCCCACTAAAGTGCTTGGCAAAGTGGCCAAATCTCTTCCTGTAGCTTCCAGGGGAAGTGCTTTGTGTTTTAAACTCTTATAGGTGTTTCATGTACACAGGATTGTATCCCAGTTCAAGCGATCCTGCCAGGTGTGTTATTACTGGAGTGTTAACTCTGGTACCCGATGTTCCCCTGGAGCTGAACAGAAGGCAACGCTTTTCAAACATGTCCCGTAATAACTGGTCTTGGCCTCCCCTCTCTGGGGTGTCCCTAGGACATCAGGGTGACCCGCCCGGGGGTCTTTCCTGCAGTGGATGCAGTGGCATGATCTGCCATTGTGGGCTCCGGGGGTGGCATTGGAGCCTTGTCACGTGTCTCACGGTGACGCCCGAGCCCACGCTGCAAAGGGGATGAAGCTCCAGTGTCCTGCTGAGAGCGGTACCTGCAGGTGGGGCCCAGAGGTGACATGGGGAGCGACCAGAACAAGATCGTTATGTATCACGGAAACGATCATTAATGTTGTTTATGGGACTAATGTTTAGATTAGGGACCCCCCAACTGAGACGAGTTGGATTTATGAGTGTTTGCACCATGTAGAATAGGGGGCTGTAATTTTAGTTTGCAAAGTATATTTGAGCCCTTTTGATTTACCACTGACTGATGGAGTGACCTTGAGCAAAACACGCGGTCCCTGTGCTGGGAGGGGAGAGCTGGGCAGGAACTGTTTGACAAGACATTTTTCATTTGGAAATGCCGGTTCGCTGGAGCTGGAACTCTTCAGGAAAAAGTATCAGTTTTGATCAATTTATCGTTTGGAATTTTTTTTTTGTCAAATGAAAAGTTTCTTTTTTAAAAAAAAATTTCCCCAACCGACTTTTCTTTCCAAATTTATCACAGTATGTTTGGGATTGGAAGGGACCTCAGAAGATCATCTAGTCCAACACCCAATATTTCAGAAGTCAAAAGCAAATGACTTGTCCCTTTCTGATACTTGTTCTGATCTCCAGATTGCAAGACCTGATTTTCCTTTGCAATCCAGGCATTTTCAAGAGTCCTCATCCGCTCTTGCAGGATGGAAAGAGCCCCGTTTCCACCCAGGAGCGTGTCCTGGGGTGTGCGGTGGTGGTGCCCGCGCTGTGCCCGTGGTGCAGCAGCACCGTGGCTGTTCCGTGTCCATCCGGCCGCGTCCTCCCCGCCACCCCCACCATGAACGGCAGTCGCTTTTCCCCTTCCCTCTCCGAGCTCCCCAAATCGAAGCGAGGGAAGGACTCCAGCGGTGAGAGCTGCAGGTGGATTTGCAGTCAGGAGCCATCCCCGATACCCATCAGGCTGTCAGCTCCCCCACCTCCCCCTGCCGCCGCCTCCCCATCACTCACCAAAGGGAAAAAAGAGCCGGAGCCACAGCTTGAAATATATCATGCAATAGTGTATCATGAATTTCTTGTGAATCACATTGGTGAAGCAGGTTTATTTATTTCTGAGACTTTAAATCAATACAAAGTAGGTCTCTTAGTTCTGAAGCTGGGATGGAGTGTGAAAAAATGAGCCCATTGTACTCTTAAAACTTTGGGGAAAGGAGATGACAGCTATATAATTCCATTTACCAGGCACTAGGGGCTTTAATGTGAAGGTGACAGGGAGCTCTTTGTGCATTTAGAGCACCATATCTTCTAAATAAAAGATCTGTAGACTTGATAGTGGAGTATAGCTCTGCCTTTAATAATCTCCAAGCATTAGACCGAGCCAATATGTTCCCAAGTCAGAAGGGTCCCCCACCGAACGCTCGTAAATTAAAAGTGCGGGAGCCGCACACATGCGTGGATTAGAAATGCGAGAAGCGCCGTCGGTCCCCGGGCAGAGAGGAGGGGTCTGCAAAGGGGCTCAGACCTGGGGCTCAATCTGCTCCCACCCGCGCCCGGTGCTGCCGGCATCGCCGCGTGTTACGGGCGGGAAGAGCCGAGCGATGGAAGCGGGCGCCGCGGGATCCGCCGAGGCTTGGCTGCACAGGGTAGCAGTCAGGTTTTAAGTTCCTACATTGCGTTTTCTGATGAGACGTTCGTTCTGATCATTTCTGCCTGTTTATGAAAAATAGGCTATTTATAGTGTGTGCGTGTGCCTTTTCTGCTTCAGGTTTCTGGCAGATAATATGAAATTGTGGGATGGGAATTGCAATTATTGAAATTATTCGGATAAAAATCTGGCACTTATATTTGATATAAACACATGAGATGCTCTGAATAATAACAGCACTTATGTTACATAATGATTCCCATTCAAGCCCTCTGCTGTCATTTTTTCAGATCTTTCATCTTTGATGAAACATATGAGCCAATCAAGTTTGCAGCCAAACCAGCTTTACAGCAAATGTCTCGACTAACGAGCAGCTCGGTGTCTGAAAGGAGCACAGAGAAGGCAGCTGGTCATCGTGGCTCTGAGTGCTAGAAAGTGATTAATATGCATATGACGTGGCTATAAACCTGTTGAGGACGGTCTCTGAAAGGCTGAAAAGGCTGCTGGAATCCCGGCGCTCCTTTGTGCTTCCGAAAAGATGCTCTGAAGGAAAAAGAAAGGTGGTTTTTCATTGCGGTAGGGAGAGTGGCTCGGGAGGACCAAGTGGAAGAAGTGTCGGCCGTGTGTTTTGTACGTGTGTGGCATGGAACGTTGCGTTATCTGGAAAACAGTCTGTGTTCTTGCGCTCGCGGGCTGAGCTTAACACGCGCGGTTCTAGACCTGGCGTTGCCTTCGGAGCGTTTCGGTGTCGGGGACACGGACACAGGGTTTTGTCCTTGTACCCCATGAAATCCGCGGCTTGCGGCGCTCTGGGGAGGTTCATCTTCAGCAGGGATCCTCACGAGAAACCTCCAAAGGGGCACATCTGGGGTCTGCGTGTGGGGCTGGTGACCCACAGCAGCTTCCCGTGGTGCCTCAAACTCCAGGTGGACAGCGTCGTGGTTTCTGGGTTTTTCTGCCTTTCACGGGGTTGGAAAGAACGTAAAGCGAATTTTCCGCTGCCAGAAGCATACGTCTGGTGCTCTGCTGTTCGTGGCTGCTCCTTTTTGTCTGTTTTTGTCACCAGAGTAAGCACAAGATCAGAGGTCAAATATTGCTGGTGTTCAGGTAAATGTGTGTTGTGTGTCTCAGTTTTAAAATCCCGGAACCTGTTCTTTCCCCCCCTCTCACTGGGCCGTTCTTGATCCCTGCTCTGCGCAGCTGACCCCGGTCGCTGTGTCTGTGCCTGGTCCCTGGAGTGCTGTAACCTTTGCAACAACCTGCTTTGCACACTTAACCCTTCATGGCTGTGTTTGTGTGTTGAACAGATGCCTCTGTAAGCCCTGGGCTAAGGCTCCTGTCACTTCGTGAGCCGCCACTCGATGACACTCAGTGCACTGCCCTGCAGACCCCAACTCTCCGGGTTTAAAATTCACCCTTTTGACAGATCCTGGTCATCTCAGATTCAGGATTTAATCCTGTGCAGTCATTTCTGCCCTGAGTTTGCTTCTAGCATTACTTGGCTAACTGATTTAGCAACTTTCCTAAATCCACTCGTGTCTCCGCTGACTGTGTGTCTGACTGAGGAACACCCGAGTCCTTTAATTGCAGAAGCGCTGGTCTCTGACTCCTCCAGCAGACCTATTCTCTTTCACCCTTGGATATTTTCTTGCAGAAACATTTATACAGCAATATGCATTGCACCATTTAAGATTGTTAATTGGAGATTGAATTACTTGTCAGCCTTTAAAAATGTAGTCCTCTGAGGTCAGAGATGAGGTGTTAGCAGAGCCGAATGGATGAGCTATTGCGCTCATTTGTTTCTCAAGCCCAGTGATCACTGTCTGGGAGCTGGCTGGCCCTCCTGTGCCTTTTCACCTCTGGCTCCAGATCCACTCTGCAGCCGCGTGTGTGAAACGCGTCGGCAGCATCCCTGGTGGTTCCCGAGAAGGCGGAAGAGCCCCCGTGCAGGGCGCGGGAGCAGCGCCCAGCCTGGCCGTGTCCCCGCAGCTCCTTGCTGTGCGCTCGGACTGCGCTTAAGTCCAGACGTAGAGCTCGCGTGTTCCCAGCGCAGGCGCAAGCGCACGCGTGCGGACACGCGTGTTGTACAAAGGAAGGCGGCCAGCGTGCGCCGGCACAACTTTTAACCGCGGCTCGGGACGGCGCTGCCTCTGCTGACAAACGCCAAGGAGTAAATCCTGCGCTCGCCCGGCGCGACAGAGGGATTTCATTTGCGCAGCCCCTCGCGATGCTCCGCCACTTCACCGCAATGTCTGGAGCACTCGGGAGAAGGAACCACGTATTTATCTTGATCTCCAAAAAGGGATTTAAGGGCCAGAGCAGGCGGTATATTAGACTGTTTTCATTGCCTGTCAGCGCTGGTGAACCTGAGCTGTCTACAGTGTCTCTAGATAAGCAGCAGCAGAGGCCCATTTTGCATGTACATACGTTTGCATTAGTTTGTAGATGGGGAGTTTAAATCCTCTTTATTTTTATTTTCCTCTGTGGAAAGCATTTAACGAGGCTTGTGCCTGGCATCAGGAGGCTTGTGCTTTGCTTTGCCTTGAACCTAAATCTATGCTGCTGTCCTTTTACCGTGCCTTTTTGTGGCACTGGTTTTGTTAGGGGAAGATGAAGGTGGTGGAGCTTGGAAGGGAGACTGGGAACATCCCTGTGCAATCCCGTAATGCTTACATTGACTGCTGAATTTTCGGCCTAGCTGCACAACTTGTGTGCCGGGTTTCTTCTGTGTAAAGCTCCACTGGCGCCTGTTTTGTGAGGGTCGTCCAGAGCCTGTGAAATGCTGGGTTTTGTGGAGTGCTCGACCACCGGGCGTTTTCTCCTCCAAGGGAAACTGAATTTGGAGATAGCAAGTGATGCGTTGTGCCGTACCGGTTCAGCAATGCGTTAGTGGGGTACAGCAGCTCCCTGACCGTGATTAGCGGATGTTGTGCAGGAAATTAACTAATTGGTCCAGTGTAGGCTTATAAGCAGACCAAAATTTTCTGTTTTCGTGTCCCTTTAGCCCCTTCTTTCAGCCCAAAAGGGCAAATCCTGGGAAAGGTGGAGTTGCCCTCTGCCACGGGTGAGATGGGTTGTGTCCCGTAGCTCCCTGTGGGATGGCGGTAAAGCCAGACCTAAGTAAGGACCGGCCTGCCCTGGGCTCCCCTCCTGGGCAGCCCTTCCCCAATGAGCTGCAGGGCTTGTTCGCTGGGGGACGCCAGGTTGGTCGTGTGCGTTGGAGGCTTTTTTAAGATCTAAATGAAGCAGGTGTGTAATGCCCTCTGTCTGTTAGAAAGACTCAACCCATAAAAATAACAAACGGCGTGTATTTGCTAGAATGTCAAAGTTATGAGTTTATTTTGTAATGATGTGCTCCTGCCTTCATGAGGTAAACTGGCCGTGGCAGAGGTGTTATTAGTAATATGGACTCAGCGGAGCAGAAAGCCGAGTGACCGAGAGATCAGTGTATCAGTCAGCGAGAGGGCAAATGGGAAGAGACAGCAGGAGAATGAGCAGAGAGCCGCGGTGCCGGGGCCGAGATTGGAGATGGAGCCGAGAAACAGGATGGGAAGCCCCGCAGAGGTTTATTCTTCCCAGTCTCTCGAAGGAGCTGGTGGGGCTTTGTCTTCGCTGTACCCGCCTTTGTGCACCGTGTTGGTTTCTTCCCCGGTTAAAGGTTGAAATGAGTCCACCCTACCAGTCATCTTAGAGCAACTTCGAATCAGTGAGCTGAGCTCAGGTGAGCACACAGGAGATGTGGTTGTGGATCAGCTCCATTGGGGAAGGGCAAGGTGTATAACTGCCCCTGCCTCAGTTTCCCCACTTGTATCATTCCCCTTGTAGACCACAGTTCATAAGATCTTACCAGCACACAGGGCTTGGGAAGGTCTGTCGTGAGTGGTTTGCTCCATCCTTTGGTGTTGAAGTGATCAGGACTTGCTGCAGCGATGGGCTTCTGTGTGTCTCCTTGGTCAGCTCCTCCTTGTCATGGCCCAGCCTCTTACGGTTTTCCTGTTTTTCTTTTAAAAGGTGCTTGGACGGGAAGTTTATACCTCCAACAACCAGCTGGGCGGGATCCAGATCATGCACAACAACGGAGTGACGCACAGCACGGTGTGTGATGATTTCGAAGGAGTTTACACGATTCTGCAGTGGCTTTCCTACATGCCCAAGGTAATTCCCGGCTCAGCGGGAGCGCGGGGTGCCGCTACCTCTTCGCTTTGCTCACAGGGTTTGGGGGGGCTCTGTATCTGCAGGTGTTTTATGGAACACCCTGGAAAAATGCTCACGATTAAGGGCGTTAGGCGGGATGCTATTGAAGTACACAAAGCAGATGTTGTTCCAAAGTGCTGCAGGCGCTGGTTTGCGGGGCCGCCTGGCACTGCCTTGGGTTCTTGCACATCACTGCCCTGGCGTGCTGGGATTTTGTGTGAGTGGTGGATTGTCTGTTGCCGAAAAGACTCTAAAAGTTCCCCTCCGAGGCGGTAATCAGCAGGAGTTGATGTGTGTGTGTGAGCCGCTCTGCAGCCAGGAAGGCAGCAGGAGCAGGCAGGTCACCTTTCTGCAGGAAAGAGCGCACGGAGTGCGGCAGCTGGCCTGCTCACCTTTCAGAGATTAAACTGCAGCCCCTCACTAACGCTGCCTGCAGCTGAAGTTCAAGAGCAAATGAAGTACAGTGTGTGTGTGACGTGCTGCCAAAGGAGGCTTTGAGAGGCTGCAAATAGCACCTTGGGAATGTGCCCGGGCTCTGCCGAGGCTGCGGGATCCCGGCCGTGCAGAGTGGGTGCGAGGAGCCCGACCAGGTCGGTGTTTGACGCAAAGCCGTGCAGGGGAATCTCTTCCTTCCATATTTGTCTCTTTCCTCAGAGCGTGCACAGCCCTGTTCCCATCCTCAGAGTCAAGGATCCCATAGACAGACCCATCGAGTTCGTTCCCACCAAGACCCCGTACGACCCTCGCTGGATGCTGGCCGGCCGCCCCAACCCAAGTACGTACGTCTCTGGGGCCAGGACACGCAGTGATGCGTTTTGTTTCAAGGTTGTTTGTCAAGGCTTTATGTCTGCAATCCAAATACACTTCAGAGCTTATAAAGTAACTGTTTCTATACAATTGAATATAATATATAAAAATAGCGTGTAAATTCTGAGTGCTTGAGGAGACTTACAATTATTAGTTACTTTGATAGATTTTATTTATGGTTCAGAGGAAAGCCCGCGTGCGAAGGGTCTGTACACTAAAGGAATCCTGGTGTTCCTGCAGACCTTGGAGAACAATTGTATTGGAAACGCTGCAAACCATGGAACCCCCGTGCTGCTTTTGGGGTCACACAGCTGTGTACGTACACGCTGCAAACGGGGGGCCCATTATGTTATTAATGAGTTTGGGGGGGCGAAAATGAGATTTTTGATAAAGTAAGTTTTCTGGTTTTGGATAATATTTTTCCATCATCTCTCCAGTGATTCATCCAGCTGTCCGAGCGCAGCTACCGCTGGCTTCCCAATCGAGTGACTTCAGATTTTAATTTAGTGGAGGCGTTAAGGAAAGCAGATGATTCCCTGTGATAAGTTAAAGCAGATATCTCCTAGGTGAAAAGTTAAAGCCATTTATTAGAGGAGATATTGCCGTGATATTCTTCAAACTGACGCCCGACACGAGGCCAGAATCTAAACGATCAGCTTTGGGCTCACGATAAAGAGATAATTTTGAAATGGATGGTCACATTTTACAGTGGGGCCACAGAGGCAAGGAATGTAGAACACAGTAATTACAAGTTTGGTCTTGATAAAACACTCTCCATCCTGTTTAAGTCAGCAGAGGTTAGCTCGCTTGGATCGCCACTTTTAATTGGTTTTGGACTTGGGTTTGCAGAAGCAGAGGGGCTTGTTGAGATGGAATTCCTCGGGAGCTGGGGCCAAGGGGTAAAGCTGGAGGATTTGGGGGATTTTTGGTTTCTTTTTTAAATTTTCTTTTCTTTTTATTTTTGTTGGAACTTGGTGCAGCCCCAGTGGAAGAGCAGGTGCCCCAGAGGGTTGGGTTTCTCTATTTGTCTGGGTGGGCTGGGTATCTCAACGCTGGCACTGCAGGCGGGCCATCCGCAGCGCTCAGGCACAACTTGGTCCATGTGCTTTTTGTACCTGCTTAAGAAAAACCTGTGGAAAGTAGATAAATACACCCTAAAGTGCCACCCCGCTCCCCTGGGGGTAATCGTCATCCTGAGGGTTTTATGTGAGGGAATCCGTTGTTGCACGTGGGGGTGGAGATGTATTGTCAATATATTGGAGTTTGTGATGCAGGAAGAACCCCCCAAATCTGGCACTGCGCTGGCTTCAGAAAGGGCAAATGCAAACCGTCCATGGTTAGCATGATCAGGTCATCGAGCCGTTATAGGGTAGAAACTCATTGTCTGCAAGGGGCAGGAACAGTTTATTTGTCTGGAACACACAATTATCTGGGAGATGTGCTCTTTGGAAACAGTTTGATTTCTCTCAGGTGTTAGGAAGTCGCTGCCGTCGTTGGGCAAGAGAACAGATCTGGGGTTGTGAGCTGGGCCAGGACGGGGACTCTGAAAGAATGGGTGAAACGTGCTCGGATGTGTGGTCTGGCCTTAAAATATCATAGAAATGTTGTATTTAGCTTCTGAGGTTCTTCAGCGTTCTTTAAAGAAAAGGTTGGGCAGAATCGAGAGAAAAATGTGCGATAAGTTTGAAAATGGAATTAGGCACTTTGAAAAACGTCTTTAATGACTTTAGCGCCTTTTGACAAATGTTTGTAACGTCTTGAAAAAACCAGAGTTATTTATTTAGAAGCACACAAAGTCCCTCTGCTATCTGAACCCCATCGTTTAACAATAAATGATGCTTTTGCTGATAAATGACCGTCTTTATGCAGACTAGCAAATGAAATAAGACATGATGGCTGAAGGCAGACAAATGCTCGCCTGTCTAATGTTCCCTTGTCTTATAATCTATTTAAAAATAAATAAATAATTGAATAGACAGCGCCGAGTTCTCCAGTTGGTGTTTTTAAGCAAGTTTCAGTTGCTTCTTTTATTTTCCGTCCTCCCCACTCTGATATTTCCATTTTCCCTTCCCTTAGGTCAGAAAGGACAGTGGCTCAGTGGGTTCTTTGACAATGGCTCGTTCCTGGAAATCATGCAGCCCTGGGCACAGACAGTGGTGGTTGGCAGAGCAAGGTAAGCTCCAAGGGGCATTTCACACATCTGTAGATATCAAAGTTTCATGATGCCTTGTGCTTTTCTAGAACGTCCTTTGAAAGTTGATGTCTATCACAGAATCACAGAATTGGCCAGGTTGGAAAAGACCTCAGAGATCATCAAGTCCAACCCTTGGTCCAACTTCAGCCCATTTACTAGATCATGGCACTAAGAGCCATGTCCAATCTCAGTTTAAAAGTCATTACTTGAATAGGATACTTCATTACTACGTGGATGAAGCACGGTCTGATCGTTTCTCCTGTTTTGCTTAGAGGTGACAACTTCAACATGCGCAAAAGCCAAAAAGAGAGATATTGTTAAAAATTATGGCAGACAACGTGTGCTTTCCTAGGGACTGCTTGCACAGTGGGGCCTTCTTGCAGCTCTTAGTTGAAGGTGCATTACGCAGTTTATGATTTTGAAGCCTTATTCGACTTGCAAGGAAAGTTCAGCTAAAACTGGAGCAAATTGCACAGAGAGCAGCTCAGGGTTGAGGTTTGCACAGAGTAACTTGCAGCATTTTCCAAACGAGCACCCGCCACACCTGCGCTGGGCTGTTTGTCACCGTGCAGACGTGCGTCCCTTCCCTTGCTGCCCAGTGGCACCTCTGCAGGACTCTGAAACGTTCCCCATTGCCGTGAGATTTAGATCCCTGCCTTGAACAGGTTTGCAGGCGCTGCGGGTCCGTGAGCGCTCAGAGCTCAGAGCTGGCGGGCGCAGGAGCCTGGAGATGGGATCCTGGCGTTTGGCGGAATGCAGATGGGAGCTGCGCTCCAAACCCCCTCGCTCACCTCTTCCCTCGTTAGTTTTTTCACACACGCCCCCACAACCGGCACTGTGAGTTTCTGACGGGATTGTCTGCTTTCTCTCCGAATAAAGCCATTTGGAGAGGGAACATTTATCTCCCTCGAGTTCCCACAAGTGCTTGAGCTGTCCGAGCACAGCTGCGCATACTTTGTCCGCGCCGGCTCCTCCGGTCACCGCTCTCCTATCCAGACAGAGCTTCCCGCTCCTGCCTGCAGCAGCCTCCCGGCTCCTCATTGATGTCAGTGCGTTTGGTTAATTGTCAGCCTTTTTTCTTTTTGTTAACAAGTGGAAAAGCCATGAAAAGAGGCTTCCAGATACGAGGGTGTCCTCAGCAAAATGTCCCTCTGTGATGCTCTGAAGTTTTATCTCACAACGTGCTACAGTTATCTGAAAGCTTTTGGGTTAAGCAGAGTACTGAGGGACTGGAGAGGGGAAATCAAAGATCTGGCAAAGCTAGAAAGTCTCTGTCCAGGCCCACGCTCGGCTTCACTCGCAGTTCCTTTTGACAAATTCCGAGTTGCTTTGGACTCCCACACGCAGGTATATATAACACAAATGAAACCGGCTTCTTTCAGAAGCAGTGGCATCTCGAAAAAACAAATATGAATGTATTCTTCTGGGATTGTTACTGTAAGTGCTGCCAAAACTCATCTTTTGTATGTATGTTTGGAATATGTGTGCTGTTGGCTGTAAATTGTCTTTTATTATTCTATGGCAACTTGTCCAGGGACACACTATAAAACAAGATGTAGCATCTTCATGTGCTAGCCTGATAAAATTTATATGAAGTATAATGGAAAACAGAAGTTGTTTTGAGCTGTTTTCAAGTTCAATAAATAACTGTAATACTTGGATAAAGATGTTCTTTATTAGGTCACATGGGCCCTAATATAGAAGTTATAAGTTACCGATTTAAGACGGCTTCTGCAATTACGGGTTTCTAGGCAGACTCTTAATCATAGCGAATGGGAATATTTTCAACCCCCTGGTGCACATGGGCCCCGTCGCTCTCGCCCCCGCGGCTCGAGGCGGCTGCGCACGGAGCCCAGCTCTGCTGGGACCGGCCTGGGAGCCGCCGCTTGTCATTGCTGTCAAAATCCGGGCGGTAGCAGGTGAAGGGTGGCGGGTGAGCGGCTGTTATCGCACCGCATCTGGGCTTTGGCTTCTTCTGCTTGATTTTCAGTGAGATACGTGCTAATTTTTAGGACTAGGTTTTGCTTAGAGAACTCTCAGTTCTGCTTTGAAATTCTCCAGCCACGTGCCTAAGCTCTTCAAAAAGGCCGGAACACTTGTTCATCATTTGCTTGCGTTATTTGTCTCTCTTGAGTATTTTGATGGCAAGTTGTGTAACAACAGAAAAGGGAATTTTGATTTGTCTCGTGTGTTACCAGGCTGGGGGGAATACCTGTCGGAGTAGTTGCCGTAGAAACGCGGACGGTGGAGCTCAGCATCCCCGCTGACCCGGCAAACCTGGACTCGGAGGCCAAGGTGGGTTGAGCGTGCGCTCGGTTGCTTGTTTGCAGTGTCTCTGTGTTTTGATGGGATTCCTTTTTCCCAAACTGGGGGACAAAACGTGTAGCGGTTCCTCGGTGAGGTGCGGGTGCAGTTTCTGGGAGAGCGAGAGACCGGTCCTATTGGCCGCTCGGACAGGGGACGTTCCCCAGCGGTCCTGCTTCTCTGCAAGCAAAAGTGATTTCCCTGTTCTCTTGCTGTGACCACAGTATTTTGTGATCCTTCTGCTCTGACATTTTGCTTTTCTCCCATCTGATTTCAGAGCTCTGGCCCTGCACCGCCTCTGGGGTTTTCTCCTTTGCACATCCTTTCCTCTCTCTTCTTGTCCTTCACGTCTTAGAGCAGTTGTAGTACCAGCCTTTCCATCCCATCTCTATTCCTCCTCTTAGTTAAATCAGTGGGAACATTCCTGTTGATGTTGGTGACAAAAGAATTGTCCTGATTTTTCTATGGGAAAACAGCTCCTAAGCATTTAACGCACTTCGTTCCTTGTTGTTAATTCCAGGGCACAGCTCTCGTTGCATCCATTTCTCCATTTTCATGCTCTTACGTTAATGTGTTTCAAGGCTTACGGGTCCGTTTTCTTCCCAACAGATAATCCAGCAGGCTGGCCAGGTGTGGTTCCCTGACTCTGCCTTCAAGACCGCGCAGGCCATCAATGACTTCAACAGAGAGGGGCTGCCGCTCATGGTCTTCGCCAACTGGAGAGGCTTCTCTGGTGGGATGAAAGGTAACGGGCTGTCCGGATCCCTTCCCGTGCTGCAGGGAGCAGATCTGGTAGCGAGTTCTGTTCAAAACGGGCAATGCGGTTGTGTGTCTGTGTGAACCCTCGCACACCGTTATGGGAACTGGCCAGATAATCCACAGTGAGAAGAGGTAGTTGGATGTTAACCCTGGTTGCTGCCAACCTGGGCCAGTTCCACACTCCTCTCAAGAAACCTCTTCTGCCAGGACAGCTTCATATCCATCTGCCGCAGCTTAAATTTGGGGCTGGATAAGCCAACATTATTGCATATTACGAATGTGTAGGCATATTCTGTCAAGTGGAAACATCATCTCACTGGTGGTTTTGCCTGCTGTAATATTGTCCTATCAAGGACCATCTCCCAGTTGGCTCTTCTGGTGGTGCTGTTATGAACAGGTACAAAACTGCTCACTTAATATACCAGCAGTTAATTTTGCACCACAGATTGCTACTTGAAATTTTGTGAAGTGCCAAGAATGTGAGATTGATACTGTAAACCAAGGAAAAGATTACGGCCCCGTACCTGCATGGGGCACTTCCCGAGCACAGAAGAGAAGTTCGAGGTGCACTAAGAGGGTGAAAGCTCCTGCTCGGAGGAGCAGCGGGGGGGTGGGTGCTGCCTGGCTCTGCTGTCTCGTTAGCGGGGCAGAAAGCAACGCTGTTGAGTTTGCAGATGCGAAGGTGAGAGGTGGAAGAAGAGGGCAAAATTCTTTCCTCTGGAAAATACCTGATACCTTTCAGGACGGATTCTGCTCCGTGTGCATGCCCTCCATGACTTGCTTTCCCTACCACAAAACCTAATGGGGAAGTTGTAGATGGAACTTTACCAAACATTTGTTAAATATTATTTTGCCTTATTGGTTGCAAGATCTGTTGGCGTTGCCTGTGGCCTTTGCTTGGTTCCTCAGAAACTGGGTTTAGCTTTGGAGTTGGGATCGGAAGCCCAAGGAGGAAAAGGCACCGTGAGGATGCAGATATTTCTATAGTGTATCCCCAGGCGGCAGCAGGAGCAGCAGGGAAGGATGGAGACGGTGCGCTTTGCACCTCGGTCACTGCGTTTTCCTGCATCTTGTGTGCTGGAAACCTCGTGTCGGGCTCTGCCCAGGAGCCCTGGGCCTGTCCTGACCCCCTCCGTGCTCCCCGGGGACTTGTTTGCAGTTTGGGTTTCAGTGTTGGCTGCGGATTATGCAGGGAGGGAAAATAAACAATTATGCCACCCCTCAGTGCACACAAACACACTGCCAGGAGCCGGCTGCACTGTGGGTAAAATGACTCCAAAATTGTGTGTAATGAGTAGGAAAAGATTAGAGACAGCTCTTGCTATGCTGAAAATTGACATTAGCGGAGGGGGGAAAAAAAGAGAGGGAAAAAAACCCCCTCTTTACTAGGCGGCCTAGGAGGTCTGATTCAAGCCGTAAAATAAATAAATAAACATCATAAATAAAGGCGTATCACAATGGTATTGGTGCTTTCCCCAATGAGCTCTGGCTGGCTGGAAGGCTATTCAGCATAATGCAAAATTAAATTATAAAAACTGGCTTGAATATTTAGATGGAGGAGCCATTTGGAAGTGGTTTATTTAGGCGAACCGGCAGTGACCCACAACGGGGAGACATCAAGCGTGAAATTTCCTGGAAATTAGCACCAGGGTCTTGGACTCGGAATGAATAGTTTGATAGCATGCAAATCCCCGCGACATTAAACCGCGGCGCCGCTTGTGCTACGGGGTCACTCGCAGTTGGTTTTTCATGTTTTACTTATTATTTTTTTCCTGGGACAGGTTATAAATAACAATAAAAGAAAAAAAATTAGCGGAATGAAAGGCTGGTTTAAATCTCTGATTACCTGGGTGCTGGATGGCAGTGCTGCCGGTGCGCAACGGGTTTACGGGGGACGTTCGCGTCCGCAGCCGCTCTGCCGCTCCGGGTCCTGGCTGCTGATCCAGCCAAGCCGCTGAGCTCCGATCCAGCTCCGGAGGGTCGGGGCACGCTGCCCGGCACGGTGGAACCGCACAGGGCTGGCTGCAGCCTTTCTCATGCGCTGGGGTGCATCGCCGTGCCAATATTTACACACACGGTGTAATGAGAGCAGCCTCCAGCGGGTTTTACAGCTGTGTGTAGCCGGTGCTGCAAACACCGCCTGCCCTGCTGAGTAACCAACACCGCTGCTCTTCCGAAGCACTCGTGCAGCATTTCTGTCTGCAAAGTGGCTTCTTATGCTGAGGTTTAAATTAATACAGGAATTAAATTTGGCCTGGAACTATAATATTTAATTTTCCCAGTCTCAACGTGAGCAACGTCTTTGCAAGAGCCGTTGTGCAAGCAGCCCGCTCTTCGGATGTGTGTGGTGCTCTTTGCTGCACGGGCGATGCTGGAGGTGGATGGGTTTTGTTTGGAAGAGGGTGTTGTTGCAGCAAGAGCGGTTTGTGCAGCCTGCCCGGGCGGCTCCATCCAGAGCGGTGGGCAGCACGGGCACCCGGCAGCGTTCCCGCCTCAGCGGTGCCGTTTGCTGCCCTGTTTGCCGTTGTGAGAGTGGAGAACGCAGCAGAACGGCAAATAAGAGGCAACAGTCACGGTGTGGCAAATGTTTCACGCTTTCACACTCAGATGGGATGTTACCGTGAATGGGGAGGTTGTGTTGTGCTGGGTGGGTGTGGGGACTGCAGGCAGGTGTCCTGGGCCATCTTTGCAGTGTTTTTCGTCAACTCTACTTATATTTTACCTCTTATAAACACACATTCTTTAAGAGCCCCCACTTTGCTGAAATGGTAAATGGAACAGGTGAGACGGCGGGAGGAAAAACCCCACAGAAGAACGGGGACCCCGCGTTGGTGACAGTCGGGTTCGGGGTCTCTCCCTCGCTTGAGCGAAACTCGGTCTCCGTTAGTGGAAGCAGCTGTGGTAGGAGAAGGGGCGATCCCCGCAGCAGAGTTCGCGGCCAGATGTGCAAGTATTGAGGTGTATCGGTCACCCGAGGGTGCAGCAGCAGGTTCCAACCTCCATGGAAGTCCTGAGCCTGCACGGGAAGCTGCAGTTGACGTAAATCCTCACATAAAACCGTAAATTGCGGGGTCGTACCAGGAGGATGAGCTGCGGTATCGCAGGACCCCAAAGGCTCTAAGTGTGGGCGGAACCGCAGGGCGGTGAAGTTCATGGCACAGGAAGCACCGCGGTTCGCTCCGTTCCTCTGTTCTCCCTCTCCCTGTCTTGTTCAAACAAGTAGCGCTTTTATTTCTTCCTACACTTAACCTGAGTAAAATATACACCCTTGGCAGGGTGAAAAATGTATTGCTAATTACGCAATTATTTTATTCTGTAGCACTAGTATAAAATGTCTAGTAAAGAATTAATTCAGTCAAAATAATTTGAATCAAGCAATTATTTTCTTAACACTGGAATTAGCTGAAAGTACTTCAAGTGGTTTATTACTAGCACTACATAATAAAATAATTGTATAATTAGGAATAAATTTGTCACCCCTTTTGAGGTCTTTGTCTTTGCCCAGGACAAAGGAGGAGGTTGGAGTTTTTGGTCCTCAGTCTCCGCTGTCTCTGCCAGAATTGCTGTTTAGTCGCAATTAGAGGAAATAAATTGTTCTTCTCTCCATCCATCAGCATTCGACATTTCGTAAGGAACGTGGAGCTCTTTCTCTTTGGTACTTGGACAGTCACCTTGCAAGTGAACTGGAGACATCACATGGTGCAAATATATATATATCTGTGTGTGTATATATGTATATATATACACACACACACGCACCCTTCATGTACACCTCTCTCCCTTGCTCTGTATACATTGGTGTGTGCATTTCCCAAAGAGTTCAGTGCTTAACTATGTCCATGTTAACGCTCGACGTTAAAGGGGGGGTTAAATGACAAGGGGACCTTGGCTGGAGTCTCCTTCTTCCGCAGAAATGGTGGTTTTTCAAGGATTTTAGCTGAACGAAAGCGTCTCAGTGTTTTGAGACTGTTGGTGAAGGGCAGCACGTGTGTCTGTGTTCTATGCTGGTATTTCAGTGACCAGAGAAACTCAGGGAAACGGGGAGGCACTCAGCAAAGAACAGAAATGATGACGGGGGTTGAAAATACTGTCCTGGGAGACGTGAGAAATGGATAGTGATGGTGTGTGTGAGCAAACCCCAACCCAGCCCCGGAGAAGCACACGGCTCTTTAGAGCACGCCCGGAGGAGTGGGGAGATCTCGTAGGGTGATACAGGGAGCAGTAATAGGAAATTAATGGGGATGGGGAAGGAGGGGAAATTTGGCTGAATACTGAGAAAAATTCCATCTATTTGGCTGCGGAAATGGCCCTAAAGAAGCGGTAGATTTATTGTCTGGGATTTCAAAACAAAAGCTTTGAAAAGCACTGAGAAGGAAACGTAGGACACAGTCTTGTGTGAACAAAGAGCTGGACTAGATGATCCTAATAAGTATTTTTCATTTCTTGTGTATCTGATTTGATACTTCTATATATAATTATATGTAACAAAATATATATATTCAAGGGTGCCTGTTTCCATTATAAACTATATCCATTATAAACTATATCATCTCAGGTAAATTCTTTCGCCTTCCTTTTTCCTCTTTTATTCAAATCACCTTTGGGGCCGGTGTGTACTGTCTTTACACAGTGGAGCTGTTCTTATTAATTTCGAACAAAATACCTAAAACAAATTTTAATGCAAGACGAGAAGAACGCTGTTTCACATCCGAACCCTTCCCACACACTCATTTTTATGAAGATACACAAAAGCTCCGCTGCGTTAGGTGCGCCAGGTGTGTTAATGAACCGTGATGCAGGTCCGGGGGAGCAGGTTGGAAATGGGGGAGCTGTGCTGGGGTTTAGACCAGAAACACCAGCCCCGAGCTGCAAGCGGAGGCTCCAGGAGCTATGGGACCGACGTGGGAACATCCCCTGTCTCAGCCCCTCTGGTGCAGAGCTCGCAGGACGTGGTTAGAAGAGCTGAATAACTGTCCTTGTCCCCCAGTTTGGCCATGGGCGGCAGGGCTGGAGCGTTGATGTGCTGAGACTTCAACCGCCGTGTCCTTTTTCCGCAGACATGTACGACCAGGTGCTGAAGTTCGGTGCCTACATCGTGGACGGTCTGCGGGAATATCGGCAGCCTGTGCTGATCTACATCCCACCGCAGGCGGAGCTCAGAGGGGGATCCTGGGCCGTGATCGACCCCACCATCAACCCTCGGCACATGGAGATGTACGCGGACCGCGAGAGCAGGTACGGCCGCGTTCTCCTCCCTCACAACCATCGTTCCCCGGCCGGGTGAGGAGCAATCGGTTCAGTTTGTCACCGAAGGCGGCTGCTGACCCTTCCCGGTGTGATCCGTCTTGGAGGAGCTTCTGGGTAGCAATCACAGGGTAATTTGGGTTGTGTCCGGACTCGGACTTGCGTGGATAAGTTCTGCAGCCAGTGTGAGCATCCTCTCTGGAGGTTCCTCACCGACATTCAAAGCACAGCGAGATGTTGATGCTCTAGGATTTTCTTTCACCATAAGACTGAAGTGGTTTTACTTACCAACCCAGGATCCAAACCACGTGCTCCTCTGTCTTTGACCCGGGCAGTGGGCAGATCTCTAATGAAAGTGGCTGGTTAATTGGTTGTTTAGCACAGCTTACCTGCCTTTTGACAGAGCTTTCAGGTCGCAGCTTTAAAGCGACTGCCGAGCGCGTCGCTTGTCCCGGCTGCACTAGATCCTGTTGGACAGACGCGCTTCTGTGAAGCCTGGTGTGCGTTCATGAAGTGGGATAAATAAATAAGAGCTAAGATTCTTTCTTGTTCTCTTTGTTTTGTCTCCCTCCTCCCTTTCTCTTCTTCTTGTTTTTTTTACATACTTTCTAGATGACATTGAACCATTCCATTTTGTGTTTCCCCTTGTCCGATGACCTGAACGTGCCTTTCTTTTCTCTTTTCCCGTGGCTGAGCAGAGGAGGAATCCTGGAGCCAGAGGGGACGGTAGAGATCAAGTTCCGCAGGAAGGACCTGGTGAAGACGATGAGGCGAGTGGACCCGGTGTACACGCGGCTGGCGGAGCGCCTGGGTACGTGTGCTGGGGTCAGCGTCTTTGGGGGCTCCAAGAGGGCACTGGGGCATTTCATCACATTCCTGGGAATTTGTATTTACTGTTTTTAACGAGAGGAAAACCAGATGAGAGAAGCTGCGTGTCTGTACATAGGAGAGGTGATACTCAAGTGCGTTTAGCCTACCTAGGGTGTGCGTAATGCAGTGACTTTTGGAACCTATTTCTTTGGTTTTATTGACTGGGTCTTAGAACGGACACTTAGTACAGACACTTCAGTCTGGTTTCCATCTCAGCAACCGCACAGCTCGCTAAAAGCTCGTGGGCCAACTCAGAATTTGGTCAAAGACATTTTGGGCTGCTCGACGATCACTGTGTGTGAGGTGGTTTTGGGTAATGACGCCTGTCTGCTCTTCAGTTTGAAGGAAATACAGATATTCCTCCCCTCCTCGGCGAGGTCTGCGGTGCGGGGGCCGCACGTCGCTGCCCGTGTTGTGTTATTACTGCGCTCCAAATGATCCCAGCGCCCGGTACACACCCAGCAACCCAAATACAGAGCGTTCAGCAAAATGCACTTAATATCAGATATGTACTCTCTCGGGGAATAGACTCTTGAAATAGTTCTTTACTAGCCCTTACTATAAGAGTATAATCTTACAAAGCCTCTTTTTACCTCCAAAATTGACTACATTTCAGTCGCGGAGGAAGCGCACTGTGTGGGTATGGCTTGAATTTATAAAGCCTTTTGGGATCCTTCAGGAGGAAAAGTGTTCTGCAAATGACTGATAAATCGTGGCTATTGCTGCAGTTACATTTTATTATTTGGCTTTATTTTAATTTATGGCAGTGCAACAATTTAGATACAAAGCAACCACTCTGATATGCCTTGGGAAGAGAATAATAATTGTGAAGGGTGTGCTGAACGCTGCGTTCTCAGTGATGTCTTTGGTAGCATCAAAGGCATTTTCTCGCCTTTTTAATGACAATGTTTTGATGCTCTCTTTGTTTTCTCTCACTGTGCCCACGGCTTCCTGAGCAAGAAGCAGGTTAGGAGGGGTTTGAGTTTTGCAGAGCAGCACAAGGAGCGGTTTAGCCGGGTTCAGATCTCGCCCATGCTCACGGTGCGTTGCTGCGTGAGGAGCAGACGCAGACACCCGGTGGATGGATGTGCTGTCCTGTCTGCCTCGCTCTGCCGGGCTTGAAGACCAGTTTAACGTTTGCAGTTGCAGCAGGGAGGTTCTTCTGCTGGGTGTCTGCTCCCCCGTGTCCCACGCAGGGGAGCTGCCTCCCCGGTGCGAGTCCCGGGGGGAGCAGAAATCAGATGTGTGGTTAGAGAAGGCAAACACGCGGAGCCGCCAGCTCGGGGCCGTGCAGATAAATGGCATTACGGCAGGAGCGCCGTTCTGAGAGCGCTTACCTTCACCCCACCGTAAAAAACACCGGCTCTGTCAACGAACAAACCAACCTAGAGAGAACTGGAGTGCTCTGTGTGTTGGGTGCCAGACGAATCCTTCCCCAGGAGCAGCGCCACGGGCTGCGCACAAAGGGCTGCTGGAGTGTGCAAATCCCAACGCGGTGGAAGATCAGGGTGAGCAGGGCAGCTGTTGGTGGCCCCTGCAGAGGCTCTGTCACCCGGGGGGGTGTGGGACACCCGCAGAGCCCCCTTGAATCACACCGGTGAGGCTGCACCAGCATCCCCGCAAAATATACAGGGAGAAAGCTGGGATAGTTTTCTGTCTCAAAAAGGCAACGCGTGCCATGTGAGGCAGGAGCCTGAGCAGGGGTTTTTCCCCCTCTTCCTCTACAGGGTAATTACTCCCAGCAAACTCCATACACTTTAATTAAAATGACTGCAACACAAGAGCAAGTCACTTACAACTGTACGTACAGAGAGCTCTAAAAGCTTCAGTCACTGATAAGCATCTCGCTTAGATGGCTGGTAATTGCTCCCAACATCGGGCGATCATTGCTGTTGTTTTGCCGCTAATTCCATGCCGTAGCAGGAAAGCCGAGATTGCAGGACACGGTGAATTGCATAATTTTTTCTTCTTTTTTTTTTTTTTTTTTTTTTCTGGTTTTCTTTCTGGCCAATTTAAAATTTGTCAAAGTCGGTCTTCTTCTGGATCACTGCCCTTTGATATTTCGCGCACTCCATTTGCCACAAACAAGCCGCAGGGCCGCAGTTCATGCTGACTCCAGCAGAAGCAGAGAAAGCTCCATTTATCTTACACTGCCTGCTGAATTCTTACTCATTAGCTGGGGGTTCACTGCCTCTCTTTAACCCCTGCGTGGCCGCCGTCCCTGCCGCGCTGCGCAGCCGGGGCGCGGGAGATGCTCCCCGAGGTGGGGACGGGGCGAGCGGCTCCGCAGACGCCGGGCTCGGCCGGGCAGCGCGGGAGCAGAGAAGGGCTGGCACGTATTGAATAATTTGACATAAATCTGTTCATTATCAATTCTCCAGCACCGTGGCTGAGATGTTTATTAGCCCTGGGTTTTATTAAAGTGTCACTCAGAGCTGGGCTGCTCCAAAGCAGGGAAGGGAAGGGAAGGGAAGGGAAGGGGAAGGGGAAGGGGAAGGGGAAGGGGAAGGGAAGGGGAAGGGGAAGGGGAAGGGGAAGGGGAAGGGGAAGGGGAAGGGGAAGGGGAAGGGGAAGGGGAAGGGGAAGGGGAAGGGGAAGGGGAAGGGGAAGGGGAAGGAGAAGGGAAGGGGAAGGGGAGCGAAAGGAAAGGAAAGGCGAAGGGAAGGGAAAGGAAAGGCGAAGGGAAGGGGAAAGGAAAGGAAAGGAAAGGAAAGGAAAGGAAAGGAAAGGAAAGGAAAGGAAAGGAAAGGAAAGGAAAGGAAAGGAAAGGAAAGGAAAGGAAAGGAAAGGAAAGGAAAGGAAAGGAAAGGAAAGGAAAGGAAAGGAAAGGAAAGGAAAGGAAAGGAAAGGAAAAGGAAGACGGTCCTTGTCCTGCAGGAGCCGATTCCGCCCCAGAAGGTGCAGGAGAACCGCGATTGTTGGACGTGGGAGCCGTTCACACTGCAGTTAAAGATATGGTGTTTCAATTGCATTTTGTTTATTTATTACAATGTAGGAGTGGAATAGAAATCAGCTTTGTCATGCACATTCTGGGCACCTAACGTTGTCAGGTGGACAGTGGGACGTACGCAAAGATTTGGTGGAATATGAATGAATGGCAAAATGGCTCCGGTTAGAGCGGCACTGGCCATTGTATTTTCACATTTCTCCTATCAGGTATTTATCTCGTGGTAAAAAGGAAGAATCTGTTCGTCACCTGATGCGTGTTGTCACAGTGTGAGTGTCCTCTTCAGCTGATCCTAGGGAATAGATGCCCCACTTCAACTTTATTAGAACCGATGTGCCAATTTTGCGTTGTCCAAGGTGCGGTGGGGGTCCCGGGGTCCAGCCGCACTGAACCCAGAGCTCCGCGCGAGCTCGGGAACTCAGACTGCAGCTCTGAAGTGCGGTCATTGCTTCCGGGGGGGGTGGGTTGGTTGTTGGGTGTTGTAATTAATCAGAGCGCCGGTTGTGTTCTTGGGCAGTAACGAAGCAAAGCGCTGCTGCTGCGGTTCCGGCTCACGAAGTCTCGGACAAACGCAGCGCCGTCCTAACTTTGTCTTTTGGGGCGATGCTGATTTCCAGTAACCGCAGCTGCATGCGAGTGCCGCTGCATTTAAATTGGTGTTAATTCACAATCATGAGTCTAGAAGAGCAAATACTGGTTTCTGTCGGCTCCTTCTTGACGATTGGCATCTCGGATATCCCGGGAGGGCTGTAGATGTTTCCCCCAAGCCAGGAATTTTTTGGCGTTACATCCCGGCCACACTTTGCCCGTTTCCCTGATGCCAACCTGAGGGCTCAGGAGCCGAGATGAGCACAGCCCCGGCTGGACCATCACGGAGCATCGCGTGGGGCCGCTGGACGGGGAGATTTCCAGCCCGTGTCACGGGTGTGTTTGACCTTCACTGCGACTTCATATCGCGCCTTTATAACATAAATCCTGCTGAATATTTAGTGAAGCAATTACAAGCAGTCTCATTTAAAGAAACAAGCGACGGTGCCCGTCTCTACAGGGACGTGAGCGGCTCCCGGTGACCTTCCCTGTCCCCCCCAGCCGGTGGGGACGCGGGGCCGGGGCGGCCCTGACACGCTCAGCGTTCCTGAGCTCTGCTGAGCTCTTGGCCGGCAGGAGCTTTGTTAAAGGCAGAGAAGGTGAGATTCAGGTAGGAGGATTCTTGTTGTAGGTGTGGAAATGAGATGGGACAGTGATAACCGGGGTTAAAATGGACATTTAATTGTGGCATTGGGTGCAGAGTAGCTGCTGTACTGGAGTTTCCTAAGGACCCATCCAGCACAGTCCGCGGTGCGATTTAAGTGCTTTGCTGAAAAGAACGGCCGCGAGCAGATGATGGTAAACTGAACTTAATGGGGAAAAAACTCCCCAAATTTGCCTATAGTAATTGTAACATAATCTTATAGCTACAATTTATATGGTAAAAGTCACCTTTGAAAACCGTAGGTGCGGGATAATTTGCCCAAATGAACGTGAGCGGCCCAGGGCCGGAGTCGGCAGCTTTGCCCGGCCTGGTTGGGCCAGGGCCGTGATCCCGGGTTTGCCCAGGTCTGTGTTTGAGGAAGGGGCAACAAAATGGACGAGTGACGGCCTGGCCGTGCTGAGGTTTCGTGCCGAGGCCAAGGGAGCAGATCCCACCTTGTATCAGCTTAGAAACCATAAACCATCACGTTGATTCAGAACCGCCTGGCTTTCTGCAATCAGAGGGAACCTACAGTAACATTTCTTGAAGTCATTTTGAAGCACTTTGCTACTAAATGTTACGGGGAGCCGTGATTCACGGTCCTGCCGAGCGGGTTGGTGAAGGCTGCTCGGGCGCTGCCAGCGCGGCCGTGGGGCGTTCGCACCCGGGAGGGGTTTAATGGGACACAAATCACAGTAGTTGAGGTGTTGCTTTCCCTGCCACGGCGCTTTCCCTTAACTTTTGGAGAGGAGTATAGACTGATATTTGGTACCGGAGTGATCTACAGGAGAGGGCTCTGCGGGGATTTACTGCGGCCGCGTTTCCATGTGTCCCTTAGGGAGCATGATGACCAAAGCCAGCCTGGAGTTTTTGGCGTTTATTGGCATGCGCCGGGGCACAGGGACCCCCCCGAGGTCTGGGGGCATCATGGACCAAAGTTTGTGACCCTGAAAACCCATGGCAGCCAGACGGGGAGGATGGTGTCACCGCGGGGACAGGGACGATGGGACGGGGAAAATGGGACGGGGACAGTGGGACAGGGACAGTGGGACAGGGACAGTGGGACAGGCGGCACCGCCGGGCAGCTGCTTCCAGGAGCATTTCAGGTTAAATATTTCTTATGTGTGATTGAAACTGGGTCTTGTTGGTATAACCGGTGTGTGTGTTTGGAGGGTTTACTGAAGGATGTCTACAAGGTGTGGGCGTTTTGGCAAGTGTCCCTTCCCACGCAGGGACCCTGGGTGGTGCTGTTAGAGCTCAGCGATGAGTCTGGGATAACGGGGCCATTTCCCGGGGGGTCACTCACGGTCCTGCTCCCTTCGCATCGTCGTCCGCTCTCACCCGCGCGCCCGCATCCCGAGCCGCCGCGCTCGGTGTTGGCGGCGGAACGCGGCTGTTCAGGGAGACGCTTCCTTTGTTTCTCTATTGATTAGCAGCCGATCCATACCCAGAGGTCTATAATGTTCCTATGATTTAAACTTGAACAGTTTCATTAACTGTCAAGTACCTTTAGAGCAAAGGAATCCCATATTTTAAGTCCCTCTCCGTGCCAGTTTAAGATTTGTGGACGGCGAATTCTTTTGCCGAGAAATAAATAAAGAAAGCTTTCTGAAAAACCCCGAGGCCTCAAGATCTGACTGGGAAAGAAAGAAAACCATTCCAAGATATTTAATTGTACAGGGGGCTTACAGGATTGATCGAGAGCTTAGCTTTTTACAATAGTCCAGTGAATAAGAAATGCTCCTGACAAACGATCGATGATGGGATAATCACTCTTTATCCCCCCTCCTCATTGTTACCTTCTTTCTTCCAGGAGAACAGGGTTCAGAAGTCAAAAATCTTTATAGACGCTGCTTTTAAATTAAGCAGAAAATAGACATTGACATATTTGTTAATCTCACCTAAATCATTGCTGGGCCCGGCCGGGTTGGCCGCGCTCCGTGGCGCCGCAGCACGAGCGCAGGCGCTGCCGTCGGAACGGGGAGCTCAGCGTGGAGAAATACGGAGAATCTTTTATTCTGAAGGTTCCAAGAATAGCTTCTCTTAATTAAAACCTTCTTAGTAGCGTTTGAAAGGTTGGGTGACATTTATAATGGTGGGTGCATGAAAACATCCCTTCCCTGGGACGATGGGCTGTGCGGCCGGTGTGCGCTGGGACACCATGGGTGCTGGGTCCATGTAAGGACCAGCGGCACGGGGTGGGAGCCGGAGCTGCTGCGGGGGCGGGAGGTTACAAACCAGCACAATTCAGCAGAACATCCGTTCGCACGCGGTCTGTCTCCAGTCGCAATCTGTGCTTAAACTGGAGCAAGATGGGCTCTAAACGCTCAGCCCTGCACAGGGACCGCTGGTCCCTGCTGGGGAGTCACCAGCCAGCGTGGAACTGGTGCCGCTGACAGCGGGTTCAGGGGAGAGTTGTGCTTATAGATCTGGACTTTTGTGTGAGCTCAAAATAAATGAAGTAAATAAATTACGAACTCCATAGGACATGGCTTTATCGACACAGCTTTGTGCCCACCATGGTGGTCCATGGTTGAGACCGCGTGCCCATCACGGCGCCGCACACGAGCGGTTCAGGCGCCTCCAGCGCGGTTCCAACCGCTGCTGGCAGGAAAACTGCGAAACGTGCCGCTGGTTCCACCTTGCCCGTGTTTCTCGCTAAATGAGCTGCGTGTTGGGACATTATTCTTTTTTAGAAGTCCAGTAAATGTCAATTGATGGCTGAGCTCATTGGCATTTAAATGGAACAGAGTTTCCATGGTGAAAGCTGAACATCAGTGGCAGGAAATGTGGGCTGGAACACGTAGACTTGACTCAAGGCTCAGCTCGTCGTTGTGGGAGCTGCTGCTCTGGCGCTTCCCGTGGCAAATGCAGTTTGGGTTTCACTGTCGGCGGGAACAGGAGACATCTCTGCTCTCCAGAGCTGCCCCCGTCCCCATCCCCGTGTGCCCGTCCTGACCCGTGTGCCGGTTGCAGGGACCCCCGAGCTGAGCCCGGCTGAGCGCAAGGAGCTGGAGGCCAAGCTGAAGGAGCGGGAGGAGTTCCTGAGCCCCATCTACCACCAGGTCGCCATGCAGTTCGCCGACCTGCACGACACGCCCGGGCGGATGCAGGAGAAAGGAGCCATAACCGTGAGTGCCACCGGGGCACCGCAGGGGGGTCCCACACGGGGGACGCGGCAGCGGCCGATGGCACCCGCTGCAATGAGCCTCTTGCCATGGGGACGAACCCTCCCCGTGTGCCGGCTGCTTTCCGGTCCCAGAACACGAACCCCTCGTGTTTGCCGGCACTTTTACCCAACGTGTCCATTTTGACCCCACATTTTCAAGGCTTCACCGGGCAGGGCTGTGGTTTGAACCCAGGACTCAGGGACGTTGTCCCTCATTAATTTCTCCTCCTCTAATTACGTCCCGGGCAGGACATTCTAGACTGGAAAACTTCCCGCACCTTCTTCTACTGGAGATTAAGGCGACTTCTGCTGGAAGACGTGGTCAAGAGGAAGATCCACGCCGCCAACCCCGAGCTGACGGACGGGCAGATCCAGGCCATGCTGAGACGCTGGTTTGTGGAAGTCGAGGGGACCGTGAAGGTAACTAAAACCGGTTTCACCAGGTCTGGCCTGGGCTCACATTGAGCAGAGCTTGGTCTCTGGTTTTAATTGTAACATCCAAAACCATTCTAAGTGATGAAAGAGAACTTCTGGGGAAGGTTCCAGGTCAGGAGTTGGTTTATGGGGACCCTTTTTATAGCAGGTTAGAAGAGCAAAACAGGATGGGGTTTTTTTTCTCCCAAGCATGTAACATCATTGATGCGAAAATCTGAGCATCTTACAGAGCCAAAGAGGTCGCTCAGCACAGCGAGGCATTATTTTGCATTTGATTTATCTATTTTTTTTTTTCATTTTATTTTATTCTATTTTATTTTATTCTATTTTTAAAGTCACAAACACTCGGGGGTTGCAGGAAAGGGGGGAGCGTTCTCTGGAGGGCAGCAGCCTTTCCAAGGTAGTGTCTGAGCGTCTTTAAAAGCGGGCATCTCGTTAGCTAATACATTACACCAATCAAGGAGAGTTATCTTAAGCCACAATTAATCTGCTCCCTGGCATATGTTGATAGGAGAGCATCATGCTGTTTCTTAATTAAAAGCAAACGGATTAAAAATGATTAATAAGAGTATTAAATATTCTCCTAAACGAAAAGCGTTGGGATTCTCGGTAAATCTGGTTTTTCGCAGCTCTGCAGCTGCAACGCGGCTTCTTGGGGCTTTTTCCCTTCCCAGAAGGTTCCGGGGCCGGAGCAAAACCCAACGAGTTTAAAATAATAATAATAAGGGAAAAAAACCCACTGAAATAAGCAAAATCTTGAGGCTAAAGTGCCCCCTCTGGTTTAGGACAATCCCAGGACTCAGGGCTGAGCGGTGGCTGCAGCATCCAGCTCATTGTCATTCTGACCTGGGCTTTGTTAGTGATAACAGAGGAGGATAGTGCACCTTTAAATGACGAGCTTTGTGTTTAATTACCCAAATAAAATGACATAAATATGAATGAGTGCTAATGGCAGTACTTGCTTTTCCGGAAACCATTAACAAAACGATTCTTAAATGATTTGTAAAGAAAATGAGAGGAGAAGAGAGGAGTGAGAAGGCTATTAGGTGTCTACCACACTCCTGAATTATTATGTAGTCAACTACCTGGCAAATATCAGGTGAAATGATCTTGCAAAAGGAAAAAAAAGGGGGTTTTTGCCCAGGCTTTCAGGGCTGCGGGCGCCCCGAGCTGTGATGGGGATCCTGTGATCGCTGGGGACACCGACACCAGCTCCTGGGCACTCAGGGTCCCTTCGGGTGCATCTCCAGGAGACGCAAAAGGAATCAATCCATTTTGGACTTGTTTCAGTTGTCACTTGTGTCTGTAGAAGTCACACACTGGGAAAAACACCGCGTGCTGCCAGGCGGGTGTTTTACCCCGATAATTGTGAGTTAAATGTGGGGAACGGCGCGGGCGCAGTGGGTGACACGCGCGGTTTGTTCGCAGGCCTATTTGTGGGACAGCAACAAGGACCTGGTGGAGTGGCTGGAGAAGCAGCTGACGGAAGAAGAAGGCGTTCGCTCAGTCGTGGAGGAAAACATCAAGTACATCTCTCGGGATTACATCCTGAAGCAGATCCGGAGGTGAGCGCGTGGCGCTGTGCGGTGCTGTGCGGGGCGCGCGCGTCGGGCCGCTCGCTGACCCCCTCTCCCCTCTCCCCAGCCTGGTCCAGGCCAACCCCGAGGTCGCCATGGACTCCATCGTGCACATGACCCAGCACATATCGCCCACCCAGCGAGCCGAGGTCGTGCGCATCCTCTCCACAATGGACTCGCCTTCTTCAACGTAAGAGCATCCATCTCCCGCACACCCCCTGCCCGGTACAGTGCAGATAAAAAGAAAGCAGCACGGGATTGCCCTTTGCTCGACTGCACCCGCTGTACCGAGACGGGAGGCTCGGGGAAACACTGGAAGAGTGACGTTTCTATTTTTTCAGCTCAGACTGACCAGAGGAAGCGTGTTCTTTGGCCAGAGACACGAGGAAAATGTATAAACACAAGCGCCTGCGGAACTGAGTTACAGCTGTCTTAACTGTACCTTATTTATTTAACGAAGCGCGACTGGACCAACGCATGGGTTGGGCTGCCAGGCAATGACGGGTGCTGCGGCACCGTGAGCTCTTGGCGTAGCAAAGCGGGGCCTCGTTTAAATGAACACCCCCCCGTGTCCCCGCTGCTTCTCTTTGCGCCCCCCGGCAGCAGGTTCGTGCTGACAAGTGCCAACGTCCCCCCGAGCACGGTGCTGCAGCCGGACGGGCTGGGAGCCCCAGAGCCTCCCCGCGGCCCGGCCTCTCGTCTCCATCAGCCGGTGGGGATTTGGATTTCAAACGTCTTGTCTTGTTCTGGAGTAGCGGAGGAAAAGCCACGTTTGAGGGAGGGCTGTCCCGCAGCCCGGGCAGGCTCCTGGGCTGCCCAGGACGGTGACTGGGGCAGGATTTTGGGGGCTCGGTCCCCACTCGCTTTGCCTTTGTGCCCCATTGCTGTAGAGTAGGTCAGTAAACTGTGAAAGGCCCTTCTAGGAGGAGACCAAAACTCAGCTGCTCAGCCTCCTCCCTCCCCACTTATTCTGAGGGATAACACACGGGCAGCCCCGCTGTTGCGTATCTAAGTGCCGGTCCTTCCATGGGAGTGCGGGGCTGAAGCAGAAATACAGTGCCAGGAGACAGGAGGGGAAAGGACGGAGTCGAACACCCCAATGGCGCTGGAGCTGTGCAAGGAAATCTCAGTCTAACCCCCCCGAGCAAAGTTTTCCACCACCTCTGCCCAGAGCCGCCTGCGCTGCCCGTCCCGCCGTGCGCTGGGGAAGGGGCCGCCGGCATTCAGGTAAAACACCAAAATACACGTTACTTTTGGTGATCCCCTTCCCCAGCACCAGCTGGTTTTCCCCCGTCCCAGCAGTGACTTCGCAGCCGGTCGGAGTCGTCGTCGCGGTGGCTGTTGGTGGCCATTGGTGGCCACGGTGCTGGCGCTGAGCCGGCCCAGCCTCTGCGCTCATTGCTGTACTTTTTCTATTTTCGTGGCCCTCCTGCCCATAATAAAAGATCAGGGAAGCTGGAACTCTGCAGGGTCAGCCCCTAATTCATAGATATGTTCTGGAACTTGGTCTAAGGAGAACTGGAGAGCTGACACCACTGATCGTCTTAAAAGTGATTTGGATTTCACAACTCTTCCAGCGCAGTGAGTCGGAGGGGATGTTTTTATCAGAGAACTAATGAACGATGATGCCAGAGCCTCGCGCCTGCACCATCTGCACATGGGATGCCAGCACTCGCCAAAGTGGAGCCGCAGTGTCATGGCAGGGACGAGATCTTCTTAGGAGTTAAGAACCCAAATTTGGTTTAAGAGGCTTCATTTTTTCCCACTAGAGCCCCCTGAACAACCCCCAGAGATGCTTTTACTTACGCAGCGTGGGCTGCAGCAGGACGGACAGACAGACAGCGACTCCAGGCAGGATGCTCGGGGGCTTCGTGGCCACTCATGAGGGGTAAAGTGGCTCCAAACCAACAGCCATTGGGCACCGTGGTCTGAAATCCAAGTCCAGCACCGCACGGGGGCCCCGGGGCAGCGTCGGCCGAGGCGCCGGCGGGACGGGCGCTGCGGGGAGGGCCCTCGGTACAGACGGTTCTCGCTGGTGCTGAATGTTTCACTTACCTCAGTTTCTTTTAATAAAAAGAACGAATGACAGCGCTGTTGCTGGGAGTGGAAATCTGTCCCCCTTGTCCCCAGCAGCTCCGCTTCACCCCAAGGAGAGCGAGGGGTTCCCCACGTTAAAGGTGAGTTTTGATGTGACGTGGTCAACCGAAGCGCGTTGGCAAACGCACCTCCAGCAGTCATTTTATTCACACGGTTCTCAAACCAGAACCCTGACGGCTAAAATCCGATCACCTTAAGAACCACGGTCTAACTGGGGGAGGGTGTGAGGGGACGGACCCCGCTGAACTCCAGAAACGCACTGAAAACTCTTTAGCCTAAAATATCTACATATTAAAAATGCCAAGAAAAGACGTACCAAAGCTGTAAGCTCTCAAAAGCCCAAGATCAAAGTGCCATCATCTTTTAATGTAAACCTTTTGTTGCATCAACAGTCTTAAGAGGGATGAGAGACATCAAAATAAAAACTGAGACAAACTGTGGCTTTGTAGCTGTTTTTTGTTTTAGTCTCTTCTCTCAATTTGGGCCATGAAATAGGTCAGCTCCATTACTGATCAGCCTTCCCACAAATATTTAAAACAAATTGAATTGCACACCCAATACCCATCACAATTACGCCAGGCACAATAACTAAATTAGCAATTCAACAAAATAATTGGAAATGCGATTCTCTCTATTCCACAGCCTCCCTCAGGGCTTTGGCCGATCTATGGGGGGAAAACTCTGCTTTACTAATTCTGCAGCTAATTAGAGACACACTTGTAAATGAAGTTGTTTGTCTGAAAGTTGAAATTCTTTGCTATTGTGGGGTCGGGGGGAGAGGATTTAACACGACCCTGTGTCCCCCCATCGCACACCTAATTCCCCAGCACACCTTCTGCTTGCCGTGCAGAGGTATAATGCCCGTTTGTGTAGGCACTAATTAGCAGCTGTATCATGAATTAAGAAAGAATTAATATTCTATTGGGGGGGAAATAACTATCGCACTCGCTGTTAATTGGCAGCATTAGGAAAACAGGGTGGAAATCACCCTGGTTCTCTGCGCCCTTATGAACCGGCACCCGCTGCACCGGAGCTGCCGGGCCAGGCAGGACCTGGCGCAGGTGGCACCGCCGGAGCCCCCAGGGACGACACCGGTGACACCGGTGGCACTTTTCCAGCCGCACGTTGTTCCCATGGGGCGGGGGATGAGGTGCCGCCGGTCCCATCCCAAGGTCCCATCCCAAGGTCAGCGCGGGGACCCGGGTGTCCCCGCGTCCCACGCGCGCAGGTGGGGGTGGCGGGAGGAGCGCCTGCTTAAACACTGATAAGTAAATTCAAAAGCATGCTTAGCAGGGCTTTGACTCTTATCTCTTCAAACAATACCAACGAGAAGTTAGCACATTTGAAGTGGTTCGCATTACCCTTTTAACACCCAGCTCGCTCTCAAAAACAGAAATCGAGAGCCCTGGTGCTACAAGTTTAGAGGACACCGAAGTCAAACGCGGACGGGCTGGTGCTGCCGACGCTCCCGTCAGTGCCCAAGCCCCGCACAGCACACCCCGAACAGCCCCGGTGCTTTCTGCCGAACATCCTCAATGCCCCTCCTGCCCGCGGGAGCAGCGGAGCCCGTTCCACCGGCACAAACTCAGGAAGTAGCTCATTTACTCCCCTCGCTGCCTTTCGGAATTGTGGTTATTAAACCATGCGATTTTAATGATGTTCGAAGACCACACAGCTTTGCTGCTGCTCAGACAATAAGAGCAGGTACCGCCAGACTCTGGGCGTGCAGGTTCTGTCCTCATCCCACACGCTCCGGTTTTAAACCTCCAGTTTGGGTGGTTTTGGGCGTTCTGAGCCTTTTCTGCGCCGATCACACCTGGCCAGGCCGCTCACTAAACGTTTAAATTAGAGAGCGCAAAACACAGAACAAAGCGCAGTTCATGTGGCACAAGCAACGGCCACTTTACACACATATATACGCACGTATTATTTACACAAGATAACCTCCATCTCAGATTGATCACAGCAGGCCACAAATTCCCCTTACGGGGATTTAATTTCCAGCTTCTGACCTTTGGATATGAAAACGCCACCAAACCCCTCACGTGAACGATCTCCGGCCACTTTCGCGCCCGTGCCGCGTCCTGCGCCACAAATGGCGGTGACGGGGAAGCCAGGATGGCTCAGAGTCACCATCAGCAGAAATAAACACGTACAGGATCAATATGGGACTGAAATATTCACCAATACGTTCTAATTGCAGAAACACCCGCAGCCCCGCGCTGTGCTCAGCACCCGCCAGTCAGCGTCCCCGTGCTCAGAGCCGGCTGCAAGGGACAGCACCTTTTCTCTGCTGTAAGGCCGTGTTAATTATGCAAATGACATTTAAATCCTCTTGACTCGGTGAAAAAAAAGCAAGTCACACATTACAGATATGCAGCCGACAACCAGAGCAGCACGTTTAAACCCCACCCTCAATGCCCACATAAAACATCCCTCGGGACCGAACACGAGTGGGGTGACCTGATTGCGGGGGGCGGGTGGTCCCCGCTGGGCTGAATCCCGCGTCCCCCCCAACCCGCAAACTGCGAATCGAGGTCAGGAATTCACAGAGAAGACTTCAAAATGGATTGAGGTTGGGGGAGAGCGGCGTTCGTCCTAAAGCCAGGGCGGGGACGCTGGGCCAGGCTCAATGCCCACCCCAAAGCTTTAGGAAGCGTGGGGCTCAGCAGGAGCCGCGGGGGAAGCTCCTGCGGGAGGATCTTTAGGAGCAAACCTTGGGCAGCCCCTGCTCGGTGCTCCGGGGCAGCTCAGTCCCGCTGCTCATTCTGCTCCGGTTCTTCTGGACTCGCCAATTTTCCAAACAGCGACCGATAAAGCTCCGTCCTGCGGAAAAAAGGAAGAAGAAGAGGGAAAAGTTACTTTTTGAGGTTCAAACGAAGTAAGAGGCTGCCAGCAAAACCATCACCCCTTCCAAGGCTTTGTACAATTAATAATATTAATAAATCGAGGCAAAGGGGAGAACTTGCACAAGACCAATCACACTACAGAAATCTGTACATATTTCAGGTTGGCTGGACACCATCCCTCTCTAGAGAATGAGGGTTTCTATAGGTTTGCCCTTTACAGACAGGCCCTTCAAGTAAGAAAACGAGACTGAATATTTGAATAGGATGGATGAGACCGCAGAGCCATAAGGAGGATTCAATCAGTCTACGTGGGACTGTAATTTAGTTTTCATATGTTTTCTTGGACTTGATAGTACTTGAAAAGCAATGCAAATGCCCCAGCAACAAGATTGCAATTAATATCACATATACAGTGATTCTGATAACGGGAGCAAGCTTCCCTTTAAAAGAAAAAAAATAGTGGGCTGGTCTTATTTATCTTTAATTTTAAAACTAAAGTAACTTGAGAAGAGAGGTGGGGAAAGCATGACTTTTTTAAACCACATATTTCTGGAAATCAAGGAAAAAGCCTTAATTTCTACACTTACCTGGGCAAGCAGCTGCTGCAGCCGCCGGGCCAAGAGAGCAAAGAGACTTCACCATCGGGAATGGGCAAAACACGGCACAAAAGGATGAAACCCAGAGCCCAGAGCGAGTCCAGGCCCCGGCCGCCTCCTCAGCCAGCACCACAGCCACCGCTGCCACCCGGTGCCATTTCGCCCCAGACAAGCACTGAGACAAGAAACCTTCCTAATTCACAGGGCCACACCTGAAATTAATCTTAATCTAGAAGCTTATTAAGCAATCAGCTGCTCTTCCTGCAGAAAAGGAGCCTGTGGGGAGGGATGTTGCTCCTCACCCAACCAAATGGTTGATGTTGAGGCTACAGAACCGCAACCGGGGTTTCTGTGCTCAATCAGGTGCGTGCCCGCAGCTTTTGGCAAGTTTAACACAAAATCAGAATAATTCTAGAAAACAGGACTGATGCTTGAAAACCTGGGAACTCTGAACCTTGAAAGAAAAAAGGGAGAAAGAGGAATGTCTTAAACCTACAATATTTTCCATTTTTCCTGACTATTAACTGATAAACGTGACCCGCTTTTGCTGTTTAACAGAGAAATCAGATGGCGAGCGGCAGTGCTGCCGGCAGGGACGTTGTGACTTCAAGGACGTGTCAAGCTACGGGAAGGACCGTGCGGAGCGACGCTGCTCCCTCCTCCGACAGCCCCGTCCCCAGCCCAGGGCACCAGCACACGTGTCCCCGCTCGGTGACGCTCTGGGCACCCACAGCCGTCCACGTGTGGGAACACTCAGGGAAACGCTAAACCCATTCTGATAGAAAACGGTTTCACACCCAGGTGGGCAAAGCTCACCGACTTCCAGCGAAACATCACCCGATCCTTGATTTCTCCCCTCTCCCTGGTGTGTGACTTGTTTGAAATAAGACGACTTAACCGCATCAAGGAAAACCTGTGCAAGGGAACTGCCACACCAACGCAGCCTTTGCTGTGTCAGCTGCAGGGCTGTGTGTGCCCGGGAGGTGACGGTGACAACCTCCCCCCTGCTGGCTCTCGTGTTGGGGCAAAGCGGCTCTGCCGAGACCCCCAGCAGCGTCTCGCGGCTCCTCCTGGGCTCGATTCCATTTTCCCTTCGGCGGGGGCGCTCGGGGCTCGCGGGATCCTCTCATCCGCGCGGCTCTCGTGGTTCCTGTGGTTGAACACGTGCTGGGCAGCGGCACCAACCGGGCCCGGTGGGGTCTGGAGTTTGGGTAACACGGCAGCAAGGGCAGTGAGGGAAGGAGGGATCAGAACACCCAGAACAAATACTTTACCCTGCTAAAATAAAATTAATAATCCAACCTTTTTTTCCTCTTCTCGTCACCAGGCTCCCTTTCCTCCGCAGCATCTCCTCTCAGCAGGATTTAACCGTGCAGAGAGTAAAACTCATCAATCCTCCAGGTTTAACCTTGTCTCTGTTTCAATCCACCAGGGTAAGTGCGGATTTTAATACTTTCAGCCCCCTTAAGGCTACGCATAATGAACGTGGATTTTGGTTCAAAACATCGAATTCCTCTCCTCCACCCACGTACATGGAGCATCAGACCTGAGCCGCGGAGCTGAGCGCTCCCAACGGGGGGAGGTGACGTAGCACAAAGAGGCACCAGGCTCAGCAATGAGCTGAGGAATAACCTGCACGAGTAATTAACAGCACTTCCAGCTCGGGCGGGGAGTGCGGAAGGAGGAGGTCGATACAGGGGTCTTCCTTGAATTAAAATTTAACTCACCCTTTATTGCAACCTACAAAAGCAGGTAATGAGCACTAACATTTTTATTTCTTTTAAACTGTCATTTAGGCTGTAGAGGGGATAATTACCTATTTCCACTGTAGTAAGGTTTTATCACCCTTAGTGAGGCATTTTCTAATTTAATATTTTTACTGTATTATCATAAAACCCGTTTCTGGAAAAAAATGATCAGGAACCACAGAGCCATTCGCCATAAAACGTGTGCGTGAGTACCTTGGCTTCATTATTGACGCGGTTCTTGTGAGCGGGTGCCCAGCGCTCGCCCTTCCCGCTCCACGGCCGCCCAGCAAGTTTTATGGTCTTTTTACTTCTTTTTCTTAAATAGAGTTCTGTAAACCAGTAGGAGAATAATCTTAAGGGGGAAAATTTAGTTTCTGGTGGGTTTTTATTCAGAGCGTTATTAATAAAGCAATACTGCGTGAGTCACTGCTGTGCTGTTTTAGTAAAGATACCCTCCAACTAATTTCTCTACCTTTTCCCATGTACCTTTATTTCTTCTCTTCTTCCAGGGGAAAAGGAAAAAAGAAGATAAGTTAGAATATGCCCCAAGCAGTACTGGAATAACTATTCCTGCCCCATTCCCGCTGACACCCTCCACTGGGGACAATCAATTTTTAAATCACAAAAACTGGCAAAGGATAGACGAGGAACACCCAGGAAAAATGGGAGGAGGAAAACGCAGGCTCCCGATGGAACCTGAATGTGGCTGTGCAACGGACGGCTCATCACCTTCTTGGAGAACTTTCCGCCTGTATCCTCAGAAATCTTTTGCCCAGTGGCGTGGCACTCGGATGAACAAGTGCCCAGCAGGCAGAGCGGGAAGATAAAACAACCTGAAGCCCTAGAGTTCTCAATTTCTAGCCAAAGGTGTTACCCTCGATCAGCACGTGGGTGTGGAGCAGAACAAGCGGCAGTGAGTATCAAAGCAGAATTAAAATGCCCATGGCTTTTAAAGCGAGGGATTTGGCAGGCAGAGCAGAGGGCTGCGGGGTGGCCAGTGTGGGATGCGGTGTGGTGTGGATGTGATGCGGTGTAGATGCGATGCGATGTGGATACGGTGCGATGTGGTGCGGATGCGATGTGGATACGGTGCGATGTGGTGCGGATGCGACGTGGATACGGTGCGATGTGGTGCGGATGCGATGCGGACACAGGGCAATGTGGTGCGGAGGAGATGTGGATGCGATGCAATGTGGATGTGGTGCGGATGCAGTGCAGTGCAGATGCGATGCGGATACAGCGCAATGTGATGCGATGTGGATGCAGTGCGGATACAGTGCGGCGTGGATGCGATGCGATGCGGATACAGTGCGGTGCGGTGTGGATGCGATGCGATGTGGATACAGTGCGGTGTGGATGCGATGCGATGTGGATACAGCGCGGTGGGGATGCGATGCGGTGTGGATACAGTGCGGTGGGGATGCGATGCGGTGTGGATACAGTGTGGTGCGGTGCGGTGTGGATGCGATGTGGATACAGTGCGGTGCGGCGTGGATGCGATGCGGATACAGTGTGATGCGATGCGGATACAGTGCGGTGCGGTGTGGATGCGATGCGGATACAGTGCGGTGTGGATACAGTGCGGTGCGGTGTGGATGCGATGTGGATACAGTGCGGTGCGGTGTGGATGCGATGCGATGTGGGTATAGTGCGGTGTGGATGCGATGCGATGTGGATACAGTGCGGTGTGGATGCGATGCGATGTGGATACAGTGCGGTGTGGATGCGATGTGGATACAGTGCGGTGGGGATGCGATGCAGTGTGGATACAGTGTGGTGCGGTGCGGTGTGGATGCGATGTGGATACAGTGCGGTGCGGTGGGGATGCGATGCGGATACAGTGCGGTGCGGTGTGGATGCGATGCGATGCGGATACAGTGCGGTGTGGATACAGTGCGGTGCGGTGTGGATGCGATGCGGTGTGGATACAGTGTGGTGCGGTGTGGATGCGATGCGGTGTGGATACAGTGTGGTGCAGTGTGGATGCGATGCGGTGTGGATACAGTGTGGATGCGATGCGGTGCGTGCTCCCGGCCAGCGGCAGCCCCACGAGATGGCACTCTCTCACTCGCTTCCCCACCACGGCCCAAAACCGAAGCGCACAACGCCGGCTATAAATTCCGCAGCCAGACGGCTCCCATCACCGCGCCCCGCGCTCGAAGGAGATTCAGAAAGGTCTGCCGCAATTCCCTCTCGCTCCGGCGGGTCAGGATCGGGTCCTTCAAGTCTGTGCAAATGCTTTTAGCCCCACGGCTTTAAATTATGGAAGGTGACGTGTGACCTCTGGTTTGTCTCATGAGACCAGGCGCAAGATTTATACGTATTTCAGAAAGCTGGTTCTTGCCCTAAACAAAGGGACTCTGGACGTTGGAAGCAGGGGGATGGAAGGGCTGCTGTTGGGGTACCGCCCCCCAAATTTAAGCAGACCCAGGTGCCATCTGTCACCAGTTCTGCACATTTCCCCCTTACAGCAGCACACAGCCCGGTCACCAGCCCTGAGCTCAGGACCATTAACAGGAGCAGAGCTGGCACCTCTCTCATCCTCATTTTGGTCCCAATAGCATTCACGTTTTCATAGGAGCTTTTACAGCACAAAGCACAGAAGATGCGGACAAGTGGCAGGAGAAGTAGCAAAGCAGAGGGAGGTTCAGAAAGCTGCTCTGCTGCCACGCTTTCCAGCAGCTTCATTTCCCCATGAAATCCATAAAACGTTGCTCTTTCAGTGTCTGTTTTTGGAGGGGTGTTTGAGCAGAGCAGCCGCTGTGAGGCCGCGTGTGCAGGAGCCGTGCACGCGGAAGGGCCGTTCTTTGTGTACCTTAACATCCCATATTCCTAGGATGATTTCCCTCTTTCACAGCTTGCCTGTTTTATAACAGATTTGATGCAGGAGAAGACAAATTGTCTCACATAGGAAGGATGACAAATCATCGTGCAGCTCTTAACAGGTTATTTTTTTTTCCCCTTTAAAAAGGAAATTTCCATAACAGAGGCGTCTGTCTTCGTACCAGGGATGTCAAACATCAAATGTTGGGACACGATGATTTCAGCCCATTGGCGTTAACCGGGGTCACGTACACACCACTTCACTCCTGCCAGCTTCAAAACACACAAAAAACTCCTTGTTCAAGCAGCAGCCCTTCTAGCGACTGTGGTTAGGAGCGGTACGGGACACTCAGCTGCACCCACGGGAGCTGATTGCTAAGGTGAGTCACAGGTGACGGGGACAAAATGCACTGAACAAAATGACACCAAAGCCGCGGTGCCTCGGGACCACCAGCCAAGCCAAGCGGGTTTATTTTCACAGGGTTTTCTGGGTTCAGGTCTATGGTTCCCCCATGCTGAGCACCGTCCCCTCCCCACAGGTCCCACATCTGCCTGGAGGGACAGGAGAGGGTCCCCTCCGTACTGCCCAGGCTGGCTGTTCGTCCTGCGCCCGCAGCCCTGGGCCAGGAACACCAGTTTTGGCCAGCCCAGCACCACTGCCTCTGCTTCCCAAAATGAAGCGGGACACCCTCTCTTCCAGGCGGTGTCTATAGAAACTATATACATTTTCTCACGCTGACAGGATCACTGAGGTTTGTGCTACACAGCACAGAAGGCACTGGTTCGGTTCTTCCAGAAATACGGGCTTTGCTTCCTTTCAGGGCCGTCTGTCATGGTGAACGTACTGGACTGACAGCTGCAGAGCCCAAATTCCTTCATTAATCCAGTCTCGTGGTGTTTTAATACCCCAAGTACAAAGTGAGTTAAAGGCTGCTATCTCACCAACTTTTTTAATATTAAACTCTTATGTCATATAAGTAAATTAATCTTTTAATACCAGGATTTCCTACTACGTACCCCTGTCTGCTTGCAGCAAGACACAGTGCGACAGAGCAACGGCACCGAGTGCAACAGTGAGAACGCTGGTTGGGAAAATACGCAAACTCCCGGCTGAATCCAAGGGGAACGCGCTAATCCAAACCTCGCTGCGGGCTGGATAATCTGGGCCTTAACTCCGCTTCCCCGCAGGCGCCGGTTTGCTCGTGCACAAACACACGTGGGCTGGATGCTCCTCCGCCACGCGCGACCCGAGCCCAACGGGACTGGAGAGGTTCCTACAATCAGGGATGTGACAATAAAGTCACTGCCACCGCAGGTGAACAGGTTATCGGGCTAAACCGTCAGCAGCAACCAGTTCGGTGACAAACACTGCGGTGCGGGTGGAACCGCGTCGTTTGACGCAATCCCGTTACTGCCGTCTTCTTCCCTCTAATTTGGCTCAGAAAGGAGCGAAGTGCTCCTCCATAAAGAAGAACCATTTGCCAAGGTAAAAAGCAACCTATGTAAAAGCCGATATATTCTCTCCCACGTCCACCCAGAAATCCCCGGTTAGAATCCCAGCTTGCACTGGAGAACACGTCCCTTTTGTCCTGCCTGACTCTACTGCAGAAAAGCCTCCTTGTGCCTCCCGTTCCTGCGCCGGTGCCATCTTTAATGATGATGTATGGGTGTCCTTTCCTCAGCCGAGCTGCGGGGAGGGGGTCAAACCTGCGACACCGCCAGCATGTGTATCAACAGCAAATTATAAACCGTGTCAATCCAAGTTAATGCAAAGCTGTAATCCTCTTTAACAAGAGATCAAATCAGTGCCATAAGTTATGTTCATTCTGTAATCTGATAAGAAACAGAGTGAGCCTCTAATAAAAGAGTAATGAGAGCCCTTAATGATGCTGTTAAAAGGTAGCGCCAGTTAAAATATTGCTGTTGTTCCAGCTGATTAGATCACTGTTGCATATTTGCACAATCTTGTTTTACCTGTCAGAATAACCTGAGTCGTCCTGGGAGATAAAGGTGTTCAGACCTAACGTCTCTTTCCTTAAAGAACGTCCCTCCTGCAAGTCACCGTCCTCCGGAGGAGAGATAATGATGTTCATCCAACTCAGCAGTAACTTGATATTATCCTTTTTTTGAAGGTGTCTGTGTTTAGTCTCTGTTCCACGCACACAAGTACAGTGCAGAGATCTGAAGATCTATATATCAAAGCTGACAGAGAGATATAAAACCCCTAAATCCACACACCGCTCTTCCCAGGAACACGGGCCTTACCTGACCCTGCCGCAACCGGGCTGGCGGAAAAGAGCCTTTCAAGGGAAGAACTGGGCCCCATGCGGTGTCACCCTCAAACCCAGGTGAAATCACAAGCAGAGGGTGACCAACCCTGTTCTAGCCCTGGGTAATTCCTGCCCAAACTCTGGACAACCACCACAGTTCACCTATGTTCGAGCTTTTGCCTTCAGGCTCCTTGTCTTAGGCCAGGCCCATTCACATAGCAATGACCTTGGCCTGATTAGAAAAACCTTGGCCCAAGAGTACAATAAATGTATGTAAGTCTATAAACATATACCCCAAGATAACCATAAAAATCACTTTCCAGTGCATGTTTTAAAAAAAAACTACCAAAGAGGGGTTAAAACCGAGGAGGCTCCGAGGCCACCAGTGTCCCACACATTACAACATAATATATGTGAGCACAAGGTTAAACAGCCATGCCCATGCGTAGGGTGCATGAAAAACTGGCAAGTGGAAGATTAATTGCCTACACGAACGCTATTATTCCAACCAGCAGCAAGAATAAGAAGAAGGTGGCAGTGATGTTGACAAAGGCAGTTACCCTACTTGTACGCTTCTTTTCTCAAATTCAGGCTGTAAAACAATCCCGGGGTGACTGTTCATCCCTCCCCTGGGCAGCGCTCGGGCTGCTTCTCCTCACGTGTGTTTCTGTTCTTTGTTTCCCCAGTCAGCAGCAGCAAGTGATGAACCTGACGTGCCAGGTCCCCACGAGTCCTGGGTGTCCCACACCACCCAGGGACCTTCAGGTGAGCGCCAGCAGTTCCTTGCACTATTTTAAGGTCTCTCTGCACAGCCAGAGTAGTGTAAAATAGCTTAAACACACAGGAGAATCAGGCCCTGAATGTATTCCTAGGTTGCACTAGATAATTAAATACCCCCCCAGCTTCTGCCCATCCACATCTCCATAGGCACATTTATTTACTGGCATTTTCCAGGTATCTCCCGGCCACTGTCGCTACCAGAACTTATGGGGAATGTTCCGCCAGCTCCGTTTCTACAACCCTTTTTCATATACAGCTCACTGACACTTAAACCAGAGAGCCCTGTTGTTCAGATATGTATTTATTTTGGGGTCATGCCTTTTAAGTGCCTGACCAGAAAAAAAAAATGGCTCAGAGCACAATCACACCACTGTGAAGTGTATACTTGCATTTTCAATCTAGTAATTCACACCTGCAAACAATAAAATTACCTTCTTCTGTCAGAAAGGAAAGCGGTTATCATTACTGCTTCCCTCTCATGCGTACAGGCCTGGTCCCTTCTTTTTAATTCACCTGCAGTTTAAAACAGATGTTGAATTCTTCTTGCCTTGTCCGGTGCTTGTGCTGCCAGAGAGGTATTATTGCCCATGGCAAGTGCAGGGGCATTTCAAGCAGGGATGTGAAGTGACCTCTAGAGAGTGGCTGTGATTTTCAAAAAGATGACTGATAGCAGCAGATATCTTCATTTTGGGAGTGCTGAACCAAAACACCCAGAGAGGCCTAATTTTCAGGCTCCAATATTCTGAATATGTTTCATGTCCGGATGCAAACACAAATGGTGTAAACGAGGGAGGAAAGGAAGGAAGCGAAGCTAAATAACACCCAGGTTTTCAGTGTGCGGAGCAAGAATGTGGGAGGGCTGCCGCAAAGAGGGAAAAAGAATCTGTTCCTAAAGCCCACATTGAACAGGACAAGAAATAACAGGCCTAAATTATAGCAGAGGGAAATTTAAGCTCAACATTAGGACTAAACAATGCCAAAGCTGGGTCCTGGCGGGAGGGGACGCAGCTGCCCACAGGACATGGCCCTCGGGCACAGCTGCTGGTGTGCAAACAGCCGTCGGTCTCACTCTAGACGGCTGAAGCAACACCAGGAGATAAGTGACTAAAAGGCCATTAACAGAAAGTATGGTGAGCCTCCAAAGCGACTAATAAACTTAATGTAAGAAATAAGTTCCCGCAGTCAGACGATAAGCAGCAGCAGCTGCTGCCACCAAAGAATCCGTAAAACATGCAAGCGATGCAATAACCCACCGAATGCGGAGAAAACCCCCAGGGGACGTTTTCAGTAAACCAAACGTCAAACGCTCTGTCCCTACCGCAATGATAAGTACGTCGGCACAGCGCACCGTCGACAGCCTCCCAGCGCCTGGGACAGCTTCCAGGGCAGAGTCCTGGTGGGCCCCGGCGCCTCCCGACAGGCCAGCAGGGACTGGGGCGATGGGGACGGCAGCCAGATGAAGTGAAGCCCAAGAAGGCTGTTGTGCAGAACGACTCCACTGGCGCAGCTGTTCCCATCCCTTCACGTTTGCGTTGAGGATTTTGGCATACAGGATGCATTTTCTGGGTGATTTTTGGAACACAAGTGAGTGCAGTGGACTGCGAAGGAGGAAGCAATGTCACCTCTGGGGATGGCAAACATAGTATGATAACTCCCAGATTATTAGGATCGGTCTCACTGTTGTTTTTCACCTTCCTCCCCCTCACGCCCAGCCCACACAAGCTGAGCGTGTTCATCTGGGGCTGGAGCGCAGCCTGTAGGACAGGGCAATATGACACACACCCCAACCTCATCCGCCATTCTCAAAGCATAAGTAGCAACCAGTCAACTGGACGTAATGCTGAGGTGGGGAAATATGAGAGTCATCCATATTATTAATGAATATGGTATAAACACACACGTACCACCTGTTAATCGTCCTCAGACAGAAAGATGTGAGGAACGAGCAGTACGGCCCAGAAGCGTTTCTACAGGATGGTACCACTCTACTAGGAAAGACACATGATGAAGCAGCACAGGTCTCAGAATGGACACCGAGCGCCTTAGTGCCGGCTTAGCGCAGAGCTCTCACCCAAAAGTCTGCGCAATAGCCCAAGAGGCAACAGTAGAACAGCAGGTATTTGGTTTCCATTTCACAAACAGACAAATGACCTCTCTCTCTCTCACAAAGCACAAACATGTTCCACAACCCAGGGGAAAGATGTTGCTCAAGCCTTCTACATCCATTCACGGGAAAAATTATTCCACTGCCTTCCCACAAAGAGCTCGGCATTTTGAGATTTAGTTTAAGAATGTAATACTTAAGAAATACGTGTGCATGTGTAGAAAAACTATCTAATAACCATACACAAAACTTCATTGATATTTTCTTTACTAATTAGCATATTAAAACATTATAGTCTTCAATAAAATTCTTCACTCTTTAAATAGACCTAAACACAAACAACATTTAGGTCTTGAGTGAAATCTCAACTAACTGATCTAAGAAAATGCATGCTATAATAAAGAGAATTTAAGACAGTTGCCACTCCTGCTAAAAGACAAGTTCTTTGTATGTTTCCATTATACCTGAAGACGCCAGATAACTTAGTTGTGTACTTCCAAAATAATTCCATAAAACTAGAGAATTTCAAAATCAGAGGAGTTTTAAAGCAGGAACCAAAATTCAGGTGCCCAGATTTATGAAAATTTCTTGTTTGGGGTCACAGTAATTCCAGAGTGGAAGCTCAGCCAGGCTGCCGGGACAGATGTGACCAAGACACCCAGGCTATGGTGCCAGTGACAAATGGTTAACTGATAAGAAGAAATGGAGGGGGCGACAGACTGAAGAGCAGGTCAATATCACGCTGTCATGAAGCCATTTGAGAAACATAATTAATCTGTTACTCACCTGGCATCATCATTCATTGTACAGTGGTCAATAGATGCCATGAAGCTCACCAGCTTGCTATGGACATGGTACCTGAAGAGTGCAGGAAATAAGCAGGCAGCACATTAGTAACTATTAATGAAAAGGAAATGCTGCTTGACTAGAGACAGAGCAGTCCCTGAAATGCAAAGCACTGCCTTTCCTAGTGGCTGATAGCTAATGAGTCACCAGTTGTAGCTGGCAATTCCCCCTCCCCTCCCTCCTCCTCCTTTCTTATAACATGGACAGGAGAATAATCAGATGATACAATGAACTGAATAGCAAGCAAATCCTTTTCTATCATGGCGAGAAAGAGGACACGCAGCATCCACTAATTGTGTGCGAGTACCTAATCAGACCCCCAGACAGACAACCCTTGAAGTCAGAGACAGAAACGAGAACTCAGCTGGTGTCTCAATCACCTCCCGGGCTCCGTGCCCATCGAGCCTGCTGCCGGCAGCAGGAGCATCAGAGCACCAGCCCTGCTCGCGCATCCATCTGCTGTCCCTTTTTCCTTGCTCTGTGTACCTAGAGCCCTAAAGGATTCCAAAATCCCCCTCCGCTGGCCATACCCGCAGTTGGAAAGTCTTAACCTGAATAAATTACAAGTAGAGCGTGTAAAAACAAGCAAAGGAGACAGGGAGATGTGTGCAAAGAAGGGATGGCGCATATCCAAGGGGATGCAGTGCTGCATCTGCCTCCGCCAAAATCCTGCTGCAAGCTCCAGCTATGGGATCCCCCTCCCGCTTTCCAAACGGGGCTATGGACTTGCAGTAGATTTTGTGGCTTCTATTCAAGGACCTGACATAAAACTTAAGAGAAAGCTCAGAATGGAAAGCTGGCTTTAAACCCTGGTGTCCGAGGGCAGGGGATTCCAAACCTGCGGCTTTTTGTGCACACGCTGCCTGCCCACGCCTCACATGTTTTATCCCAGCTGCTGCTATTTTCAGAGCTTGACAAATAGCAGACAAAAGGATTCACAAGGTTTGCCCAGAATCACCTTTCCACTCTGTCACCTCTGCTCTCCCCTGTGTTTGCTTATGCAGGAACGTTCCCTCCAGGGGATTTTTAGCTCACAAGACTGTTTCAGAATGGCTCTTCAGGCACAGCACACACACAAGGGCTTCTCTGCCCCACATAGGTGTTAAATCAGGACTTTAAAAACCCCAGTCTAGCAGGTATGAAATATTTAATTTCATTCAGGGAAAGGCATCCCTGCAGAAGCACAGGACCAGGCACCACTGACATGAACAATATGTTCGTGCACATCTCGCTCCTCCAGATCTGCCTCAAAAAAAGGCAGGGACAGATAGTTCTAGGAAGCAGCTTCCTTAAGTTCAACTGTGGAGCTTTTGGCTGAGCTCCCTTCCCCTCTTAGTGCCCCCATTTCCCTGTCTATGAACGGGACACGTACTCATGTCAAGTGGCAGACTGACAGCTTTGGAAGGCACCTGAAGATCCTCAGGCCTTACAATAAACCAGCACATATCATCTGAACATGCTGTAACATAGAAGGTTTGCTAACAGATTGCTAAAAAGGAAGAATCATGGAGACAGATGAAACTTAGTGTTAAATACTTTGCTCTCCAGGATCTCAATGTCCTTCAGGAAAAGAAATCTAAGCACTGCTCCCCCATTTTAGAGAAGGAAAAAAAGAACAGAGGGTAAGTGACCTGCTTGGGGTGACACCGAGTCTCCCAGTGGAACAACCAACTATTAAAAACATCCATCCGTGCTTTACCGGGCCATTCTGAAAAAATGCTGGAGCTTATCTGCATGTTAATCCTCACCACAGACAATGCCACTTTTTTCTTGTATTGATATTCTCCCTGCAGGGTCAGTGCAACTTTTATTTAAAGAAGAAAATAAAAAGGCACCTAAGATCTAAGAGGCGATGGACTTGGCGAGACAGCTGATCTCCCAGGAATGCTGAGGCGCAGATTCACACCATGAGGCTCGCCCATTATTCCTGGAGGTTTACGAGTTTGACTCAGTTGTGTGATGCTGTCAGTAGTTTTGACTGAATCATGAATATATCCAATTATGTGTGATGCTGACAGAAAAGAATATTGATAGTCAATAATTATAGGCTTTTCAGGCCAACAAAGTAGCTCTTCCCTCTTTTAATAAATTATCTTATGACATCTATCTTAAAAATTGCTATGCCAGGCCTGACCCAGACTGACTCCACTGACTTTCTACCAGATGCCATCTAAACTCAGGATTTATAGTTTACTCACAAAAGGATGGTTAATGTTGCAGATTTTTCAGGGAGCAGCACAGCTCTCCAGCATGCGTCCCTGCCACAAACACCTCCTCCTCCACAAATCACACAGCCGTGCTAAACTCAGGGAGACTGATAGATCTGCTCTGCAAAGGGGAAAAAAACCCAGCCTGTCCTCTGCGACTGTTTCCCTTTCCACCCTACCCTGTCAATGGTTTTTCCACCAACAGGAGCGATCAACCCAAATTAGTGATCCAGGAGTCAGGGTGTGAAACGCTTTGAAGCTAAAGCGAGCTGCCATGGGACTTACCAAAATAAAGAGAGATTAGACACCAAATTCCAGTTGACAGTCAGTGGGAAATAGACACCTACCTCGCTGAGGTGCTTCTGCACATCTTCCCCCAGAGCTGCTATCCGTGTTTGAGTCGGCTAAATATATATTGCACAAGAGGCGTTTCTTGGCTTTCACAGGAAATTATGCCCCCAAATTGCTTAGAGACATCTGAACACCTCTCGCTGGTGTTTTCTGAGGCCAATGAACACTCTTGCCAAGACTGATCAGGGCAATGCTCACAGGCTGCATCCAACCAAGCCCTTATCCCAGGCCCAAAGAACACTAAGATTCCCCAGGGGATGCCCCAGAACAAGGCATCTTGCCCTAAAAGGCACCAATAAGCCCCTCGATGCGCCCCGGAGCCACCTCAGTGCAGCCAGACTTTATTTGGCAAAACCAGAACTTCTTGCAGAAGCCGTCACTCACCGGATTCTCCTTCCTTTACTGGCTTTCCTGTCCACTTTCTTCTTGATTTTGCTTCGCAGCTTCTGGATGGCCAACCACTGCCTGAGGAACGCACAACAACAGTTACACGACTTTTAGAGCCTTTAGGAACAGGAGCATCAGGTGCGCCGGGGTCTGGGGCCCTTCCCAGCCCTTCCACCCGTTACATGGACACAGGAGGAGACCAGAATGTCAGGAAAACCAGCAGGAAACCTCAGGTGCCCGTGGCCCTGCTCCTCTCCACCCACACGGCATTGAACGACGGGTGTTTCTCCCTATCTCAGCCACACCAGACACGCAGCCCGGACCCGCTGGGCCCAACGGGACAGGCGCTGGTCATGGAGAACGTTCTACCTGCAGGGAAACCCCTGGAGGCCACAGGCTTGGCTCCATTTTTCATTCTTGCTTCATTATGGAACATTTTTAAGAATGTTTAAAACTAAAAATACAATCTTTACAAAATATAAACGCTAAAATCTGTAAAAAAAGTCTTTAGAGGTACTGCTTTCTTTGTTTCAGCCTCGATTACTAGAATGACTTCTGTTTTGCATATAGAAAGCGCGTAACAGAATAGATGGGCTGCCACATCCTAACCCGACTCTTTGAGTGAGCTGGGTTCTGCTGACTTCACGAACAGAATTGCCATGATGCAGTAGCTGCTCTGAATTGATTTCCTCCCTCTGTTTTGCAAAGTATATTGAAAACTATAAGCAAGTATTTCTCCCCACCACCTCAGATTTAAACCTGGCAAATCCAGGAAGAAGCCCTATATAGTGCTCCCACTATTATTACACAAAACTACAAAAGAGAAGCAATAAAGAGTCAGAAAGTGCTGTGTGATCCACGACTGTTTAGCTCAACTCCTCAAACACAACTTCATCAAGTCAAGGAAGTTTTCAGCAAGGGAAAACTTCTACTAGTTATAAATACTTTTTTTACACAAACGAGCGTCATCTTACCTGATTTATACAACAAAACTCGACATCAGGGAAAAAAATCTACCAAAATCCAATTACTGCAATCTTAATATAATCTTAATTACTGTAATCTATTTTATTGTAAAGTCAGATAAATGCACAATGTAATCACCACTTCAATGTAATTTTGTCTATATCATGTTAAATTATAGTGAATAGCTTTCCATAATATTCCAGACATACACAAAATAAATGTGGCACATTGCACTAAAATTTGGGTAATATTTTACAGGGATAAAAGTTATTTCACCATCACAAAATCTCCTCATGCATTTCCTCCCCATACACAAACCCCCCAGCACTTTTTCGGTGGGGCGCCCCACTCCAGCGTTTTCAGCCTTTCTCTGCTTTTATGCTTTTGGAAATGATAGCCCATGGCTATTTAAACGCACACTGTTCATTCAGTGGTGTTTGGAAGATTCTTTATTTTCTAACTGTAGAATTAAACAAAGAAATAAGAGCTTCCCTGCATGGAATGCTATCTTACTGCTGCGTGCAGGAAACATTCCGTGCTACTGTTTTAACTGTGCAGGATCTTACAGCAGGGAGAGAGCACACACACAAGTGCTTTAATTGATCTCCCAACAGGTTTGCTCCCCTAAATGATGAACTGGAGCTCAGGTGTTCTCTCCAGTCATGCAAAATTTCACCTTCTACAACGCCCTAGACTGGAATCCCACAAGCACTGCAGTGCTGCACTCCTGGCTGGAGCACAGAGCTGGGCTGCAGGAACCATGGTCCAGAGAACTTCCCGCTTACCTGCCCATTGCGACCTGGTCATTGGGGTCCAACGAGGTGGTTTTACGTTCTATAAATTCTCGAAGGAGCTAGAAGAAAGAAAACAATCCCAGTTAAAAGCACAGTAAAGACATGTTAATGCAAACGGGCCCACAGGTTTCTCAGAAGAGTGAAGAAATCAGCTGCCAAGTTCCCAAAGAACTTGAATTTCAGAGGCCGGTGCTGTTCCGTGGGCCTTGGAAGGACAAAACGTTCACAGGCTGGTGTGTGCACGACTCCCACGGCAGATGTTGTGCAGGCAGATGTGCAGAGCTCTGCCCCACAGCTCTGCCCCACACTCTGGGGGGGACCGAAACACCTCCCCAGGCAAAGCCCAGCCTGGCTGGGCAGTAACGCTCGCCCCGAGGAACAGCACAGCAAAGCCACTTTTATAGCTGGAGCAGGAATGCTCAAGCAGACTTTTCCATTTCTTTTCATGTCCGGAGGGTTGGGTTTTGTCCTGTTTGCTTCCTGCAATCAAACAATATCGTGAACAGCCTTTCTGGATACTTGAGCGGTGCTACACGTTTATCACCACTCACTGTACATTGTACACACTGTGCCTTGGGTATCAGGCAACATATTAACACAAAGAACAGAAATAAACCCTCCAAAACCGAGGGGCACAGGCTGCGTTCCACACGACGACATTGCACCCACCAGCCAAGTTACTGCCTCCGCTCAGAATGTTTTATTTTCAAGTAAGAGACACTCAAGCAACAGAAATAATATTTATACCTGCCCACAACTTTCCTCTCCTTCAAGGCATATATCATATTACAATAAAAAAAGAGCAATTAAAGCATAATTAAAAACCTGCCATGATTATTTTTCTATTTGCTTATTTTCTGAGATTATTACTACAGCAATTACATTTAAAAATTCCAGGAAGAGCAGACACTGGTTTATTATCACTAGAAACCAGCAAGCTACTTCTCTGCCCTGTTTATCTGATTGATTCCCAACATCTTTCTGGCACACAATCTATCAGTTTATCTCTCCCACTTCATCACAGTCACTTCTGGCAGCTAAATACAAGGTCCAAATCCAGTGTTACACAGACATACGACACAGTAAACCTGTGTAACACCACTGCTCTGTAAACAGCTGCCCTTAAGGCTACGCAGAAATGGGCTCGCGGTTTCTCGTCAATATTCTGTCAAAAGCCAGGTGGGAGGGAGGGTTTGAACAGCAGCGAGGAACAGCAGCAAGGGTTCAGCGCTTTCTTCCTGCGCCGGCAATAAGGTGTGTTCACTGTCTCCTCTTATCTCGCTTCCTTGGCATGATGCACAGGAAAAACGGCTCAGGCACCAGAAGACAATAACAACGCACAGACGTCCCGCACTGCTACAGAACTGAGCAGCAAGATGTTTTCAGCAGGACTTGCTCTTGCTGGTCGCCCACCAAAGCCACTGCCGGTACAGGGAAAGCCGTCAAGGTCTGATAACAACACCTGCACTGGTTAGAATGAGGTGCATTTTTGGGGAAGGTTCCTCACGCTGTAGCAGGGGAAGCGGGCAGGACCTTGTTGGCCAGGATCACCCTGCTCTGGGCATGGCAGCGGGGATCCCGTTATTGCTGGGGGGCACGTCCTCTGTTCAACATACAGAATCACAGAATCCCAGAATGTCAGGGATTGGAAGGGACCTGGAAAGCTCATCCAGTGCAATCCCCCCACGGAGCAGGAACACCCAGCTGAGGTTCCACAGGAAGGTGTCCAGGCGGGTTTGAATGGCTGCAGAGAAGGAGACTCCACAACCCCCCTGGGCAGCCTGGGCCAGGCTCTGGCACCCTCACTGAGAAGAAGTTTCTTCTCAAATTTAAGTGGAACCTTTCGTGTTCCAGTTTGAACCCATTACCCCTTGTCCTGTCATTGGTTGTCACTGAGAAGAGCCTGGCTCCATCCTCCTGACACTCACCCTTTAGATATCTGTAACCATTAATGAGGTGACCCCTCAGTCTCCTCTTCTCCAGCTCCAGAGCCCCAGCTCCCTCAGCCTTTCCTCACACGGGAGATGCTCCACTCCCTTAATCATCTTTGTTGCCCTGCGCTGGACTCTCTCCAGCAGTTCCCTGTCCTTCTGGAACTGAGGGGCCACAACTGGACACAATATTCCAGATGTGTCCTCACATCAGAGGATCCTCTCACCACAACCAGCAGGGAAGAGCTTTGTGCAGCAGCAGGAGACCAAACCCTGCCCAGCGCCGTCCCCTCCGCACTAACGGGGCCACCAGCCGATCCGCCGCTCGCTGAGGCAAAGAGGGCTCTGGTGACCTTGGGGCTGACGGTGACATGTTGTCAGTGCAGCGCCAACGGCAGGACTGGGGACACTGTGGAGAGGAGAGGGACACCAGAAGAGCAGGGGGGAGTAAAAAGAGCAGGGACAAGAGGGAAATTAGGAAACAGAAATAAAAGCTGCGAAGCACCTTATTACACCTAAATAGTGTACGTCTTCAAGCTGAAGTTATAAATCATGCTAACAATGGTTACTAAAATAAAAGTGGATGTAGCCAGAGGCTACCACTGAAAAAGTCAGTCTAGACCTGCCTCGCTGCCTTTGGTCTTTAAGGATTTGATTAGTTTTTCCACTTTCTAGTTCAGAGTCTTGCGTTCAGCCCATGCTCAGAGCCGGCCGGGGCTCAGGATACACAATGAATGATAAATTCATTTACTGAATAAAGCAACACTGTTTTCACAGCACAAGACCTAAAACACTTCCAAAGCTGTAATATTTCATTAAGCTTGGCGATTTCGGTTAAAATTTATTAGTCAAAACAGAAAACTCTCATCAGACCCCATATATTCCATTAGGAGTGATATATGGTGTCTCCCAATGTCTAATTATTAACTAGGAAGTGTAAGTAAATCACTATCAGCATTAAGCCCTGATGTGTGAAGACAGAGTTTGAGTCGGGCAATTTCAGCATCAAAAGGCTTTGATTTGAAACATATCCCCTTTTGCTTTCCCTCCTTCACCTCTTCACATCTTCTCCGAACTTCAAACACCCGAGCTCAGTCTCCCACGTAAATAAACACAACTGAGCCCCTGCAGCCCAGCGCAGCCACGTCCCGCAGTCCACAACTCCGAGCTGCTCCCACCAAAAGCTGGAAGCAGGAGGACAAACCCTGTGCGAAGTGGACGACGGGCAACAGCAAGCAGAAGAAAGTTGCTAACACCGGTTTTATGTCTTTGGAACGAAGCAGCGACGCCTGCCGGGAGCGCCCCTGTGCACGGGTGTTTCTGACCTTAACGAAGCTTCACTATTAAAACCGACTCCATCAGACTCCCTGGGCTAAAGCAGGGACTGCCAAGCATGGAACAGCAGGCGGAGGTCGCGTGTTTGCCAAGGCCCACGGGCTGCGTTCACAAAGGGCTGGAGCAGACGGGAGCCGACTCTGCCTCCTGCGTCCCGAGCACGCGAGAGAGCTTAAAATCTGCAACTGCTGACAAAGAGAAGGGAGAACGTGTCCAAAGCAAGAGCTTCAGCAGCAGTCGGTATTCACCCACCTCTGCTGACACCAAAGCCGTTGTTAAAATTTACACTGGAGTCAATGATGTGTGCTTTCTGAGGAACTCACCTTAAAAGGACTCCCTTCTCTGCACGAGTTAGAGAGACGCACACAAAGTACATCGTACAAAATTAGAGGGATTTAGAAATGCCACCAGGGTGTTGTTCAAGGGTAATAGAGATTCATTTCTCATTTTAGAGGTCAATTTTCATTTTAGAGGTTAGGTCTCATTTTCATGTGCTATCTATCAGTGTTTCTAATACTACAGTTGCTGACCTTTCTGATTTGCAGACCCCTAAGAATTTCTAGTTGAGACAAAGCGCTAAGTACAGCTGAAACCAGCCTCGTGACAACAGGCTGATCTCTCAGCCCTCACAAGCCAATTTGAATTAATGCCGCGCAGACGCTGATCTATGGTATATCACAGGAAACAGCTTAGTTTACAAAGCTTAGACGTATAATCGGAACAAAGGAAACACTTTTTTTCTCTGATGTTATTAAAATCTTCAGAAACGCCAGTAAAGGCACAGGTCGTTTCTGCGCAAGTGCATCAAAGTGGCACTGCTGCCTTGGAGCTTGGTGAGCCAGGCACGGGTGGCACCGTCGCCTTGGAGTCCGGTGAGCCAGGCACGTGTGGCACTGCCGCCTTGGAGCCCGGTGAGCTGGGCACATGTGGCACCGTCGCCTTGGAGCCCGGTGAGCTGGGCACATGTGGCACCGCTGCCTTGGAGCCCGGTGAGCTGGGCACATGTGGCACCGCTGCCTTGGAGCCCGGTGAGCTGGGCACGTGTGGCACCGCTGCCTTGGAGCCCGGTGAGCTGGGCACATGTGGCACCGCTGCCTTGGAGCCCGGTGAGCTGGGCACGTGTGGCACCGCCGCCTTGGACCCCGGTGAGCTGGGCACATGTGGCACCGCTGCCTTGGAGCCCGGTGAGCTGGGCACATGTGGCACCGCTGCCTTGGAGCCCGGTGAGCTGGGCACGTGTGGCACCGCTGCCTTGGAGCCCGGTGAGCTGGGCACGTGTGGCACCGCTGCCTTGGAGCCCGGTGAGCCAGGCACGTGTGGCACCACCACCTTGGAGCCTGGTGAGCCAGGCACATGTGGCACCGCCACCTTGGAGCCCGGTGAGCCAGGCGCCCTGTTGCGACGCACTCTACCCTTCCTGAACGCAACGATCAGCTCGGCTCACCACCCTGGCAAAGAAAGGAAAGCGCTTTATGAAACCAGTTTAACTGGGAGGTGTCAGAAAACACACAGCCATTCAGTGCCGCCTTATCAACGAATTGGTTTCTGCTCCAAGCTCTGTCAAATCCCACTCCAGACGTTGCTGGGCCAGTGGTGCGGGTGCTGCATCCCCACCACTGCGCACAACGAAGCAGAGATCTTTGCAGATCGTCTCTCCCAAGAAGCGCACTGGGGACAGAGGAGGGGAGAGGGATGGAAGAGAGGGAGGAGGAGGGAGGGAAGGAAGAAAGCATTAAAAAAAGAAACAAGCAAGAAAGGAAAATGAATGTGTAGCTGCCTGGTGGCTCAGCAGATGTCTGTGCGTGATGTACGAGGGTAGGATAAGCTGTCGCTGCCCGCTGCCAAAGAGCAGTAAGTGATTAAAGCCTCCGCCGGGCTAAGCACCATATTTAGAGTCCGTGGGGTTTGGAGAGTCGCACCCATTCCTTGCTGTGCTGCCAGATGTTGCTGCTGGTCCCGCGCTCCGCGCGCGGGGGGTGGCAGTTGGTACGGCGCCCAACGCAATCTGGAACGTTTCCGGAGGTGCCGCGCATTAAACCAGCGTCACCCATCCTTCACCTCTACCGAACGCTGAAACAACTCCAATTTGCTGCCACTTCCCTCTTGGGAAATGGCCAAGATACAGTTGTGCCTGGCAGACCCATTTATTTTACTCAGGTGATTCTCTTCTCTCAATGACCTCTATTAGTTTAAGTTTTAATTTAGATTAACCCCAGCACCCCAATTAACCAGTGAGGGGAAAAGCTAAGCTGTGACTAGTCATATTTCTGAAATCACGATTTATCGAAGTTAAAGTTATTAGAAAGAAAGACGGGCCATTCATCTACCGCTATTTTTATTTTAAAAACTTAACATTTCACGGCCAATAAGCACCTTCTTTGCACGGGACCATCCGTTATCAACCACAGCTCTTTCTCCTTCACCACTTCGCTGTTTTCTTGTACTAACTTAACTTGTTCTGTGTTCTTAGGGTCCATTTGGGCTGGGCTTCTGGTCCATTTGGACTCCAAAAAAATAAAGCTGGCACTATCATTTATTAAATAAATTAAAACCACAAGGTTTCCCTAAGCTGCAGCCTCCACGCGTCGGGTGCAGATTCCTTGTTGCTAAGAGTTTTGCAAATAAAAGGAATAACTGACCTAAATCCAAGCTGGCACAACTCCAAGGAAAGTGCCAGAGAAGCCCTGCAGCTTCTTCATTCAGCAGGTAGAGGAGATGATTTAGGTCAAGAAGAGAGTAACTCAGGTGCTTTTGAGGATCTACCAGCATCATTTTTCATAACGGGGCTCTACCCACGAGGAACAGTCACCCTTAGGGAATGCAGTAATTTTTCTCCTGTGTAGCGGTGCTGAGCAGTGAGAACTATGGGCACAGACCCCATCCTGCAGCCCTGACTCACCCAAGTCCAGCAGGACCAGCAATGGCAGTAACTTTACACCCACGACGCAGTCTGAGCTCACACAGCCCCACATCAAAAGCTCAGAGTAAAGTTCTCTGAGGTATCTACAGAGATATCGGATGTTTAAACAGGTCACTGAGTTTCAATGGGAAGAGAAAATTAGAGCACAGAACCAACCGCATTAGTTCTCTAAGTATCAAAAACCAAGTGGAGTCGTAATTCCAACACAGATTCACCATCACCTACCTGGTGGTAAAAGTCATCGTCATCAAATATCTCCTCATCGATGTCCTTCAGGTGCCTGTTGGAATCTGACGGAGGGAGGACCTCCTAGAAACACAAAGGGAACACCGACAGCCCGTTTGTGCGGGTTTCTGTCCCTAACTCTGACGGCATCACGTGCCGCGGCTTGTAAACACGCTGGAAGATAGGAAGGGATGGAGAAAAGCTCCCAACATAACAAGCTTTTAAGAACTGGGAATACATTTAAAGGCAAGGCAGAAACGCTGCCAATGACAAAATAGATTTATGATACCTTTACTGGGAAATAAATAGGACTGTGCAAAGTCTTTCTGGCAAAATACTACAGATATTTTTAATGTAATGGCAAAAATAGATCTTGCAAGTGCAGTAATTCCACATGAACTCTCAGAATTGAGTATTTATTCATTCTTAAATACTAAATTAATAACAGACTTGCTACTAACATATTCTATGGGTTATATGCAGAATGATTTCAGAAGAGACTTTCTGGGTTAAAGATCCTAAACTCCAGAGGAAAAACAAAGTTTTGTAGCTGCTGCCTCACAAAGCAGATTTAGTGAGCACAGGAGGGGCACCATCAGAGACCAAACCTTGTTTTCCCATCAAGAACAGGCACAGGAGATAATGCAAACACCATAAAGCTGGAATTGAAATGTCTGCATCTTTTCCTTAGCTATTACATTACAGGAATCAACACTCAGCTACCGCCTTCATAAATCTCTCACAAACAAGAGTATTACCTGCTAAAGGCTCAGGCTAATTGTTTCGCAGCGTTTCACTGCCGCCACAGGATGAGTTATCTATACAAAACCCCCTTACCGAATTTTCAGGCAAAGATTCAGGGACCGGATGAGACTCCTGTTCCTTCTTTCCCAGCACCGTGTACACTGATCGCTTGGTCTGTGTCCGCCGTAGTAATCTCTCTTTGTCCATCAAAATATGATCAATCTGAGTCAAGATTGAACGCTCAAAGGCACCGAAACCCTGCAACAACATTAACTAGTGTCAGATAATGCAGAAAGCTTTTCCTCAAGGCAGCAGTGTTCCTCTATCTTTCCATGTCAGTGGATAAGCAGACAGCATTCCAGGAGGAGGGGGTTTGGGCTTCGTTGCAGGGATTTCTGCTAGGATTTCTTATTTGTTTCCCAACCTGAGGCAACCTGACGCCTGGCTTAATAAAATGCCTTTGCTGTTCTGGTTCAGATGAACTTCTCAATGATTAATACTAACTCACAGATGTTAGGAGTCCCTGGATCTTCGGGTGAAATGATTACCCATTGTATTAAAGTGTACACTTCACGGAGGGGGAGAGCCACAGAAGCCTCTAGTTCTGTTATAAAATACAAACAGCTTGCTGATCAGCAACAGCAGCATTTTCATAGAGCTCACCTGCTGCTGGAGACGGGCTATGATGAGATGTCTGCTGGGGAGAACACCCATACCATCCAAGAGGTTTTCCCAAAACCATCTGCCCCTGCCCATCTGCTCAAAACTAAAGAGCGCAGCTGATGTCTTTGAAATCTGAGGGCTGAGCTTCTTTCCAAACTCCTTCAAGGCTGGTGAAAAGTGTGCACCTGTGTGTTAAACTCTTACTGCTCTAACTGGGCTTAACTCGTAACATCTATGACGGGAAACTTTCAAACCAACTTGTTCCACAAATCTCGGCTGAACAATAAGCACGTCCGCACACACAAAACAAGCCTTGCCTTTCCCATTTTGCCAGACGCCAGCTTCGTCTTCTCATGCCACTTCTGCAAGACACTGTTCCGATATGACCTGAAGTCAGCATAGCGCTTGGCTATGAAGTCTGGGTAGTCCTCCATCTTCAGCTTGCGTTTTGGGGGTCTCCTCCTCTTCTCCTGAGCCTTATCCACTTGCTCTTCGTCACTGCTGCTTGGGATTTCATCATCACTAGAACAAAAACCACACGGACTAAACACCCTCCACCTCTCTAAGGCAACTATGAATTCTTAATGGCCCTTCCACTACCACACCATGGTGATATTGATGGCAAACAACCCTCCTCTATTATCAGAAAGATTAGAAAACGGACTTCCCACCCTGGCAGAAGGAATTCAAATGGTCATTTGTCCAGAGTGTCTGTCGCTCAGATACAGCAGCAACTGAGACTGAGTAGAGTTAGAGGCTGTGCACTGTCCTGTTTGTTGGAGAGTGGAGACCAAGGGATTCAGAAAGGTCTTATTTTGTATTTACCTCTCAGTTTTTGATTGCTTTCCATCCACCAGATGCCTCGTGCCTGGGTATTGGTAAAGCAGCTCATCCTGAAGTTCCACTAACACTTTCAGCAATGCCTCCAGGGCTTTAAAACCTGCAGAACAAGAGACACAAGAGACAGTTTGCCACTGATCCTCGCTTCTGGTGCAGACTTAGCATCTCATCTTGAATCTGAATTTCTGCCACAGCTACTGCACGTCCCATTAACTGTTTCTCTCTTATCAGTTAGAGATGCGGTTTTCTCTTCAAACTGATTTACAGCTGCGAATGGCAAACACCACCATGCTGAGAAAGAACACTTCTTTCCCAAAAAGGGAGGAGAGGAGGCAGGACGGCTTCCAGCCACCTGCCTGGCTGCGAGTGCACTGATCTCACGTTTCATTGACAAACATTAGGATTGCAGAGCCCAAAGGATTAACATATCGAAGCAGCAAGTATTGCGCGCAGAAGTGTCTGATGACACACACATATGGCAAAACCCTTCTTGCTGACTAACTCATCTCTCTCCTGTGTCCAGTTCAGCTCCAGCTGAATAATATGAAGCAACACAAGGGAAAATGTATATATGTACATCCTGTCTCAACGTGACCTCTGACTTTTCTTTCTTGTACATAATGGGCATGTTCCAGGGAGCAGAGGGAGAAGGGGAGGGCAAGAACAAAACCCAAACTCCTGCAGGGCTCTATCGCTGGTTTCAATGCCGCTGTGCTCACCGTGCCAGAGGTATAAGAAATCAGACTGGAAGTAAAATTAAATGTAACAAGATCTGATCTATGAGGGAAACTTAAACAATGACCTGGCAAGTTTTACGAGAAGATACTGATCAGAAAAGCAGAACTTCAGGTCCAGAGATCCTTAGAGAGAGAGAAAGTGAAGAAAAGGCTGGAGTGGCGAGATGTACCGAACGATCAATACACGGTGTGAAGGTTCGTTTTACAGGCACGAACAGCCGCTTTCCGGGGTATCTGCACACACAGATCCTGAAGGTACATCTGATGCTGGGGATCCAAAGGTTTTCAGAGCTGACCGTTTTCCTGTATCTATGCAGGCACAGAGAAAACCATCTGATGTTCTCCAAGGACACACAGTTACAGCTGACTGTGGGAAGGGTTAACTGCACACTTCACTTAACTCCCAGACCTGTTTGTTTCTTTGTAGTTGGAATAAAAGAATGGAGAGAACTCTTCAGTACTCCATTTCTTTTTTAATGAAGGACACAGAGATCATGGGTAGAGTGAACAGCAAATCTTCATCAGGCAGACAGAGACAGTGCGAGCAGAAATCAGCCCAGACATTCAGAGGTCTCAATCTCCCTCATGTTGCCACTGCGATATTGCTCAGTTGTCACCATCTTCAGATAAATTACGGCCTGACCTCAGTAACAGGAATGTCAAGGAGAAGATGCTTTAAGATTTTTGTTGCAGATCAGCTGCTGGACTCATCCTCCCCGGCCCACGGTTCATTCCAGATCCATTCTGACAACGCTTCTATATAAACCTATTAACGGATTAGGTTTGCTGTACTTGTAAAACAGTCGTGTGTTAGCATCAACACAATTCCAAGAGACAAACAGACAAAAGCCCTTAAAAAGGCATTTGTTGTATGTGTCTGCAGCTAAACCATCACTTGCAAAAGGAAAATGCCCCACCCCAGCCCGAGTGCACAGCTTACAACAACAAAACCCTTCCCACTGCCTGCAACGCAGCCGAATGTCCCCAGAGCTCCCGAAACTGTTTATTTCCTCCCTGCTGCCGATGCTCCAGCAGCAGTGCTAATGCACCCCAGGCGGCTTTGATCCTGTCAATTATAACTGGAGTAGCACTCCAGCTCTTCTGAGGTCTATCAGGGCCGCGGCGAGCAGGCAAGAACAGAGCCCGGCTCCGGCTCCCCAGGCTCCGAGATGCGGACCCCACCAGAAGTGGGGATGGGGAGCAATTTCATTTGGAGTGAAGGGGATGGAGAGGGCAGGGAAGACAATGACCGTGCATCTAACCAGGTGGGAGGGCTAATTATTCCACACACCGGCTTCATCATGAGCCTCTTACAGCTGGGTAATTTCCGTGCTTTCGGTTCTTGTGTATTTAATAGCATTATTGGATGGCATTCTCATCGTTACTGTTGGGTGCTTAAGTGCGCTGTAAACTCAACCTCAGAAGCCAAGTGTCTCCCTCCCTGCCCTCTTCCCACCCAGCCCTGCCCTACCCATTTCATGTTTAATTCCAGAAGGGGTTGTTTTCTTCCCGGTCTCCTCTCTCTCTTCATCTTCCCTGGCATCTCTCTTACAATCCGCACCGCGATGTGCTGGGTAAACATTCTACCTTCTATCGCCATCGGTGTCACAACTGACAGCTTCAACGTTAGTGAGAAAGATCTCAAAACTACCTCCTTCCCCAGGAGTTACTTCTGCACGTCCAACCTGTGTTTTGAGGACAGGCCGCTCAGTATCGCCTTAAAAGCAAAAGAAGCTGGATCCCTTTACAGCATTTCAGTACGAGCAACGAAAACCTCTAAAATAACCCATACTCTGTGTGAAGGGGAGGCCAACTAAGCCCAGGACAAGAGCCGACCCCTCCTTCCATCAAACCCTTTCTAAAGCTGCCCTTTGGGAAAGAGAAAAAGATGCTGAGTGGGATCTATCTGCAGCTGCTCCAAGAACACAACAAACGTGGTTTGAATATAACTTCCAGCTTAAACGGGACTCAGAGTGTCTGTGGTGAGATGCTGACTTGTAAGAGTCACTTTAAGAGTCCACGGGAGCCCCTTCGTTTTGTGTACAGGAGCGAAAAAGTTGTTCCAGATCCAGCAGACAGCATATCAATCCACCAAGAAAGCTGGGAGCCAGTACCAGTAAATCAAAGTGTGCCTTTCTGTTAATACTCTCTCATACGTTCTCATTCTATACATCCCTTCACCCAGTCAGAAAGTAGCCCTGGAGTATTTAGCTCCATTCAGGGATAGCACTGCCATGTATCAAAGTGTCAGGAGACCCACCAGAGATGAAATCTGTCCTGCTGCTCTCCAGCCACAAAGATCAATTTTGTCAATGCTCGCGGTTACAGAGGCACGGGCCGCGCTGCTGGGATCCCGGGGTGCGGGGTGCCACGGTGTCAGTGCCTTCTGTGCTCGCCCATCGCGGTCACTTCAGCGCATCTAGAGCAAGGCGGCTTCCTGCGCAGAGAAACACCTGCGCTCTTTTTTGTGACCTCTAAAAAGGGGTCTCGTTTCACCTTCACGAGCAGCTGGGGGAGCAGCAGGAGCTGCCTCACGCAGAGACACGAAGACGATGGAGAAAAGCCGGCGCATCAAAGCCAGGCTTGCAAAGGTGTTGAGAGACCCCACCAGTGGGATCCCCAAAACTCCTCCAGCGGGTGAGCGCCTCCTCGCCTGAGCCCGGTGCATCCAGCACATTGAGTATGGTGGTCAGGGATGGAATCCTGAGAATTGGAGCAAACCTCCCAGGATTTCCACTCCGTTGCAGTGTGTTCATGGCACTTCACAGGGCTCCACGGGGCACTGCCATGGCAATACTGCGCACACACCGTGTGCAACCAGAGCGTCCCTACCACCATGTGCCAGCACGAGACATGCGCCGCACGCACAGGCCAGGGCTGAAATTCAGAGCCCGTTCCAAAGCTGGAAATTAACTACTTTTTCCCCCTCAATTAAATCTGAGGGTCTGGCATGACATGAATATCGCCGACTTGCACGCTTTTAATTCGTACAGACTGTATGAAATGCTCACACGGAAAAGCTGAGACAACGCTGGTGGTCGAACCACGGCGAGCAGAGCAAACACGGAGCTGCCAAATCTCGAGACAGCTCCCCTGTCACCGGAGTCACCACGTGTGTCAGCACCGCACACAACGGGCCCAGCGCGCCGGGCGCGTTACGCAAACACAACGGAGAGGAATCAAACCTCTTTTATTTTAATAGCTGTACATAATGAAAAGCATCTTTATCAGGTATGGGCATTTATCGCGACATTCGCATCAAGAGGGGAAATTTTCGCTCCTTTCAAACGGCGGTGGGACAGGAGTTAAGCTACAGGTCAAAATGGCACTAAATACGCTGGCCTGAGAACAATACTTCTCATTCAAATCCACAAGCCAGCCACTTGCACTAGTCATCCCCAGCAATTAATCCCCCAAGAAACACGTTTGATTAAATCTTTTCAAGCAAATCCTTTGCTTTGCTTTTGTTAGTTCACTTCTTGTCAACATCTATTAAAATATGCCTTTAATTCTCCCACAATCTTAAAAAACACCGATTCCACTGTCTTCAACTTTAATCAACTGTATGGCCGGCATTTTTCATTTCATAATAATGTGCTGTTTGGAATTCAAGAGGCAGGCTCAACATCAATCATTCGGCAAGAATTTTTCCACTGCAATAAATATGCAAATGAGGAAAGCCAGTCAGTCGTATTTCAGGCCCGACTTGCTAGTGTTTTAAAAAAGACACAAATTTATTAATTGCCGTTGGCCAGCGGAATCCTATTACTTTGGGCATTGATTACAAAGCTGTGTGAGTGATTATTGTGCAACTCGCAGGCTATCCAGGCATGAGGAAAAATTATTAAAGCAAGGCAGAGATTATCAACTCAGAATAACAATAAGCCTTAACATTTTAGGCCTCTAACTTCTTCAACAAAGAATTACGCCGGAGCTCCAGTGTATCATAATTCTGAAGTCTGTCAGTATTACTTTTGGAGCTTGCTCTGTATTCCCAACAGCACAGAACATTACCAGTCGGGGACAGGCGGAGGGAATTCCTCCAGGTATCGCATCCTAAACATGGGGCTTTGGTCTGTAATTCCCGCTGCAGAATCGACTGTAGGAGGAACAATCCGGTGCGGGCAGGACAGCCGCTGTCCTCACATTTGCACCCTGTATGTCCTGGTGCCCCAAAGCCAAGCCACTCCAGAATAAAAGGCTACTGTAAGTGCAAGACAGAAGCTACAAGAGCCAGGCTGGACTAAATTACAGGCTGGCTGCGAGCCCTTTGGCAGCAGAGACTGATCTGATTGTTTTGAGAAGTGGTGTAGTTATGGATACCATTCTCACGGACTTCAGCTGAATCTTAGCACAAAGGACTTGCGAACCTGTCCAGGTTATTTTAGGAAATTACAGGAGTAACGTTCCCTCCACGCCTCCCAAAACACCCAGTTTGTGGAATTTGATCAAGTGATGGCAGGAAACAGGCCGATTTCTGCTGGTTGCAATGAAAGGGTTCGCTCCATAGCCAAGGCCCAATTTGCCGGTTCCATTGGAATGCAAATGACGCGAAAGCCTTTGCAGAGGGGAAAATTGTATTCCTGCAGCACAAAGGAGCCAATGCTGCAAACCCCTTTCACACAGGCAGCTCAGCTACTCCCAGAGTCACAGAACGGACTCCATTTAGCCCTTTCACTCTAATATTACTGCATTTGACAGTAAGGACAACAGGATCGGACACAGATGAGTTTGCTAAAAGTAAAGAAAATAACTAGATGCAACAACAGAATCAAAGGCTTGGTATTGAAGGGGTTTATCAGTGGGGACTGGGGGAGGGGGAAAGCTGAGAGGGGAGAGAAAGAAACACTTCATGAAGTTCATGCTCTGCTGATTTGCCTCAACCATCATCTTTTGATATCAGCCCAAACCAGGGAGGGGACGGGGCCCTTTAAAATGAGATTTATAAAACCTGATGTTTTACATTACTGTAAATGTAAAGTAGCTGCCAGCATGCATTCCCGTCTCTGCCAGGCAGGAATCCCCAAGTACATGTGCAAGAATGACAAAGGAAGAGGAAATGTGAAATTTCATAGTTATCTAGATATTAAGGCCAGAAGGGAACATTAGCCCATCTAGACTGACCTCCCCATATAATACCAGGCCATTAATTACATTTATCATGACAAGCACTGAGTTTCCATCTCCAGGTAACCAATTGCCAATTAATCCAAGTTAGCTGACATTTGCACACGCTTGTCTGGGTGCTTCGCAAGCCTTTGTTTCCCTGCATCTTGTTTGTAGAGTATACAGGCTAACGTGCACAAGTATTTAGCTAAACTCAGTTTAATTAGCTATTCATTATCTCGGGAAACTTAAGCGTAGGCAAACCTATGTGATGTGTTTGAAGTGTGGTGTAACGCTACAGGTAGAGTTCGGCTGTACCAGCTCAAGGACAGACTCTGCTACCATTCCTTGCACTAGAATTTAAGACAGTTTGAATAAACCTCAAATCTCAACAGCGTCCAACATATATGGCTATGGAGATCACCTATAAAACAGGAGCACTTCAATTTTCCCACATCTATACAAGAGAAGCGGACAAAAATTCTGCTCAAATAGACTAAATACCACACGCTGAAAGCCTTGGCACTCTGGGGAAGGGCAAGAGGGCTTTTTTCTTAACAGAGCCCAAAACTGCATGTCAAATAAATAACCTGCACTTCTCCACCACCTCCCACACAGAATTTCCGAACAATTCACAGACATTAACAAGGCACAAAACACTTTCCCGGTGTCTCGCACAGCTCGAGTTCTGCACGTGCACAAGACATCACAGCCCCCGTTACCCAACCAAACGTGCACAACCAACCTCAGGCCCAGAACCAAGACCTAAGCCTTTGGTGAAACCTCCTCACTTCACCTCTCTTCCCTCCCGCTCGCTGGCACCGGTGCAGAACGGCCGCCCCGAGCTCATCACCCCCACCGAGCCCAGCGCTCACCTACAGCTCCCCACGGCATCCGATCACTACAACAACACTGACAAAAAGGGTCTGATTCATTCATTTATTCCAGTCGAGACATAAGTCTTCGTTAATGTCAACAGGCTCTGGCTCAGTCCCAAAGAGCTGAATGGATTCTTCATCAGATCAGAGAGGAAAGGTGAAATTTGGGGACACCTGCCTCCACATCCACTTCTATCAAATTCAACCCTGCATGAATTGACAATCACGATGTTTTTTGTAGCCATGAAGTGTCTAGGCCAATACAATTCAATTAAAACGAACTACCAGTTTTAAGTGGGCTAGATCTTATCATGATAATTTACGCTCAGGCTTGAAACCCAGTTCTGCTGTCACACATTTGCGCAGGCTCCCAGTAAAATCTTCAAAGCAAGGATATATTTAAGTGCACGATCTTGCCTAGCGCCAATTAATCCTGTAACTGCTCTATGCCTCTGGAAACAGCGTAATCTGCCTGTGCCCCGCTCCCCGGTGACACCTACCCCGCTCTGCATTAACATATTAGCATCTCCAGATGTACCTACGGACACATGTGAGTTTTAGAAGTGATCCACGAATAGAGATTATAACAAAATCACGACAAAATCACGAGTGAATTACTGGCGGTTGATTCCTGCGAGCCTGCGTCAATAAGGCACATTTTACCTGACAGCTTTTCTCTAACCAGATGTGTAAAGGTGCAGGCGAGGGGGAGCCCATCACACCAACACAGCCCGGCCTGACATGTCCTCCCTCACTGGAAGCAGAACAGGCTCCCTGGTATCTAAAGCCCGACCTTATTCAAAGTTGGCCGACGCTTAATCAGCTTCTTCCACATGACCCACCTGGATGGTGCACAGAATGTCAGTAATTCTTTTAAAGCTCAGGAATCAGAGTAACAGAACCCAGCACAAACCCTCTGCTAAAAAGATGCTGAGAACGTGCAACTAAACAGATACCAAATAGTACCTCTCCCTCTGCCTTGAGTCCCTTTTCAGCAAAATCTTACAGAACCAACCCAGAAGAAAACAGACAATCAGTGTGAAGCGTTCATACAGAAACATTTAACATGCAAGAATGTAAAAGTAGAAAACACATGGCATTCTGGAGGTCTCCTGCTGGCAAGGAGCGTAAGTGGGGTTCTCAATCGCATCCTTACGAGGTCTCATCCACAAATGTGCTGTTCAGTCGCAAGCCGCAAATACCTGGCATGGGGAGCCGCAAAGCAACCTGGTGCACCAAGAGCCCAGCTCGGGCAATTATTATAAAGGTCCAGTCCCTCACCAGCACACCCACTACACATACACCCATTTCCACCCCAGAAACAGGCATTTCCGGGCCAGTCTGAGTGTTTGGATTGGACTTTTTAGGAGCAAGGAGTCAGCATCTCCTGCATTTTCAGGAGGCACCACATACCCAGCTTTGTGCAGTCCCAGGCAAGTCTGTGAAGTTTTTTATGTGTTCCTTTTTAGCTCTACTTTTCAATAAAACATAATTAAATAGCAGCTGTTGGCTTGCTGCACCTAAGACATACACCACCTTCTAGGAATAACTCAATGTGTAATACAACTCTTGGGAAGTGAAAGCATAGACATATATGAAAACACACACATATAAACTCATCTGTTTCAAGTCTTGAGTTTCCACCTGCATCCTGCAAGAGCATCACCTGCATCTCTATGGTTTTAATCTCTCATCTCCTCAACTAAAAGCTGAAAATAACAGATTATCCTATTTCAAAGCTAAAAGCTCTTTTTGTGAAGCATAAAGCATTGCTGTCCAACTACTACTCACTGAAACATCCTCAGCTTAGTATTTTTAACAGAAATTGTAAAGAGAAAGTAATTAAAATAGCAAGGACAGAGCTACATGACCGTACTGGGAAGCACAGCTACCCAGGGCACATACAACAGCTTCTGTTAATTGAGTGATACCATTTCTTAAAGCTCTTTTTGCCTCCCTGTCCCCCAATTAGCTGTATTTTTTTGGTCACTGAATCAAGATTGAACACAAGCCCCAAACCCAGGAACTATCTAATTCCTGACCCTGGACGTGGCTTCACTGATGTTGCTCCCACCTCTGCTTTAGCTCTGTCCTGCCCTTGGGGTAATTTTTCGTGACATTTTCATGAGATCCACTTCTAACCTCCCTCCCCTTTGAAAACATACACAGAGAAATGAATGGCAGGCATGCAATCTGCGCAGAGACACAGCACAAAACTTGCACCTTGCACTCTTTTTCTATGTAAATAATGCAAGGATCCTGCGGGAACATGCCAGGGATTGGAATTTTTAATTAATGGGTCTCTTTAATGTGCAAATCAGGAGCAGATTGCAAATTCTGACTTGCATTGATTATGAAAAACATTAATTGAACGTGCAAGACCCCAAACAGAGGCAACAGCTCAAGCCCCAGACTAGGCTGGAAGATATGGGGGCAAGAGAATACAAACGTATCTTGAAAAGCCAGACGACTCCAGGCGCCCGCGCGCGGGCTGCGGAGCTCACGCGTGCGGTGCCTCCACCATCCGCCCTCGCAGCGCCAAAACCACCCCAGCTTCCTCCATGGATGCAAAACAGGAATAAACATGAGCTCCATGACCACGGTTGGGTCTCCAATTTGTATGTAAAAAGGGTGACAGAAAAAGGTCTGGAATATAATTAAAGATTAAAAGGAAAAAAAAGAAAAGGTAAGATGGTGCAAACAAAGCAATGCTGTCTCTTTAAACAGAAATTCATCCTATATAAATTATGGCCATAAACTTTTCCTGCAGTGCAGCCTAATTAATTCTTGTTCTATACACAAAGGGAAATGCTGGGTGACAAATGGGTGTGAAGCCTGAAAGCTGCCAGGTCTGCAAAACATTTTCTACTTCAATTTATAAGCAATTTTGCAGTAAATCATCCAGCAGAACCTGAGATCTCAGGAATCCAAGACCGTCCAAGGCACGTTGTGTCATTAAAAAATAAAATATTTCAGAGAAGATTACAAAAACAATAAATTAAACACTTGAAGTTTTGTAACCTCGAATCTCAAAATTTGGCAAACAAGCACGACCTCACCATTTTTGCTCAGAACTGGCTTTAAGTACAGAACATTCTGTTCTTTAACACGATTACACTCGAACCCTTCAGGAATTTCCCTAGCACCGCTGGCTGCACGCAGGGTGGTCACAAGTGGGAGATGCCAAAGAGGCAAATACAGAAAAGACTGTTTTCCATTTAAAAGAAAGAATCATCCTTCTTGTGAGCACAGAGCAGAAACTTCCTGAGTAATGGAAGGACTCGGGATGAGCTCTTGAACACCAAATTGTTTCTTCCTATTCAATGAAGATGATGAAAGCAAACCAGATGTATTTTGCGAATATGGAAAGAAGCGCTGAGGCTTCCCTGAGGGCATCATCCAGCCCAGCACAGTGATGATGGCGTGATTATCCCAAATCCCATCCAAGACTGAAGCAGATCACGTACAACGGAACCACCTCAGCTCTCAGTATCTACAAAGTCCTGTCTTCGACTCAGCCTTCAACTTCCTCACGCACAATTCCTCTGCTTTTTCCTGTGTGGGGAACGGGATTCTGTCCATAAACTGGTAACAGAAGGGGGATGAGAACTCGGGAGTCCACAGATGTTTACCCAGCCCACTACATCCCATTCAGTAATAAAGTTTTTTCTTATAGAAGCTATTAAGCCACTTGATCAGCTCAAAAATAAGAGTTTTATTGGAAGCTGATTTATAGTGAGATTTTTTTCCTCCTCATAAGTCAAGGTGCATCAATTCATGCAAGAACTTTAAATATATTATGGTATTTTCAGCAAGGACGTAGTTTCACCTGAACTGGAGGTGCAGCCCCATCACCAGGCAGACGCTCTGTGACAGAAGATGCAACAAGCTCAGACTACCCCGGGTAAAGCTCCAGCTGCTGATGAGACCTGAATCCCTCTTGCAGGGCCCAACACAGCAAAGAGAGAGAGAAATGGGTCTTTGCCACATAACACCAACGACATCCCCGGTCTTTCATTCAATCTTCACACAGTTACTCCTTACTTCACGCTTGGCACGTTGTAACTTCTGGGAAGAGCATCTTTGCAAGGCAGTGAAAGACAGCTGCTCTGGACAATATTGCAGCTCACTAAAATTATTTGTATTGTAACCTACTTTACTGCACAATTACAATTTTAAAAAAACAGAAATTAAAGGAATGTAAATCTGGTCCCTTAGAGTACACAGGAAAACAATGAACAAGTGTAGTAGTACCAGAATGTTCCTAAATTCATCACTTCTCTCACTTGGTTGCCCAGGTCACTCCAACTATATTTTCTTGTTGTCTTTGCAGATGAAATACAGAACGCAAACCCAGGCTCTCAGGAACATCAGAGCGTACTACTGCAGCTTTCCTGCCCAGATTACGAGAAGAGGGCAGGGAGGGAATCACTGAGCAGTTATTAACAGTGGATTTTCCTCTACTGTTCTGGACAACTGCAAGATTAACCTCTCTGCTGCACTGTGTGCAGTATTACACTCCATGTTCCTGGATGTATTTCGCTTATGGGAAATATCAAAATGTCAACCATTGTTTCTGTTAAAGGTCTTTAATGATATTGCATTTTAGACCTGTAATGAAACACAGTGCTCGGTGCAGTTTGTAATGCATCTCATTAAATATATTAATAACATGCATTTCACTGAAAGGTCAGCTTACTATTGTTGGGAGTTTGCCTTTTTTCCTAATCACTTCATTTATATTTTAAAGTTAGCTCTGCTGTTTTAAAGTACCTCACCTACTGTAACTCCCCCTAAGCTGATTAACTCTCATGTTCACATCAGCTATAAGCCACGAGGTAACAGCCAAACTTGGTGAAGGGGCAAGCATCAGGGTCAGGTTTGATGATGGTGAAAGTTCCTAATCCACTTTTAAGATGACTTGGGACGGCCTGGTTAAGGCAAATCTTTGCAGTCACTGACCCAGCAGAACATCAGTACCACGAGGTGTCTCTGGATGAAGAAGCAGCCCAACCCTGCACCAAGCAGCAGTAACCAAACCAATTATTTCTAGGATCCAGCACGAAACCTAAATCTGACACGGAATCGCCACAGAACTAGAAATAAGAGCAGGACCCAAGCCGAGGCTTACCAGCACTGCCTAAGCAACAAGAAACACTTTCTGGTTTCTAGTTGTGTGGTACCTAATGAATAAGGCACACAAACAAACAACTAATACTACAGACACCTGCAACTCAAAGCCATCGCTTGCCCATTAATACTTCCCAAAACAGGCAAAACATATCGGCGACAGCAGAGTCTACCCAAAGTAGAAAGATTAAAGAATTCTTACAGCTCTCGACCGCATTGTCAAATTCTTGTCCACCTTCCTTTCTGAAGAGCGGGTAAGTATCTGGCTGCGGAAGCCGGTTGGCTGTGTGGAGTGCCTTCTGCATCTTGATCCTCCCTTCCAACAGCAGATCCCACAGTGCTTCATAACAAAGAGAAAAGAAAACAATTATTCAGCAAGCCAAAGCACTGTTGATTCAACAGCACAGGCCCCCTCCTTTGGGCTACATTATTCGTGGTTAGGGCAGATCTTTGCATTCACTGACCCAGCACAAAATTGGTGCCACAAGGTGTCTCTGCACAAAGCAGCGTCCCACCCTGTGATCCTGCCTGCAGCTCTGTGATCCACAGAACCCCTCCCTTTGCTGTACTGTTGAAAAGGACATTCTGCAAATGGAGGTTGATAGTTTAATAGGACAGGCAGAAAGAAATTGCATTCAGTATCACATTTTGAAAAGAAACAGAAGCAATATCAGCATCGCTGCTCAGTGCTATTAAAGTGCAGAAAGTCCCCATCCCCTCCAACACTACAAGTTCATTCAGCACTGGTTCAATTAAGCCAGTGGATAAATACACTTCATAACAGGGAATTTGGTACCAGTAGTGATGCCAGTTTGCACAGCAGACTTGGCAGAACATTTGCAAATGACCAGGGCTGCTGTAGCACACACATGCAGTATGCTAATAGCATGTTAACAGGCTGAAGGGGCTCCTAACACAGCCAGTTTCTATACTGTCAGCGAGGTGAAAGTCTTGGGAAAATACATGCACAAACCTAGCTGGTTCTTCACAGATTTGCCTTTTTCTACTTCTTCAGACTCTTGTCGTTTTGAGAATGTCATCACTCCCCCATCATCTTCACTGTCTCTGGTTTCCTTTACATTGTTGTGGTTTTCACTCCCATATTCCTCCTCGTGACTTCCTTCTTCCACGCCGGCATCATCTTCATCCTCTTCATCCTCATCTTCCCCCTCACTGCTTCCTGCATCATCCATCCCCTCTGCAAATTTCTCGAAGTCTGTGATATTCTGGAAACTGAACTTTGGTGCCTTAGCCTTGACAGACACATCTGTCTCCTCATCATCTTCCAAGCCATCCTCCTGGTCACTGCCAGCACTGCTGAGCTTCTCCTTTGTCTTACTGCCTAAGCTGCCATTCTCTTCTGAATCTTCACTGCCACTGTACCATTCATCTAATGCTTCGTCAGCTAATAATTAAAGGAGAAAAAGTTATTTACTTATCAGCCAAACATGCCGCTTTGTAGTATGCATCATCAATAGTTACAGGTTTGGGCTATGTGAGCTCCAAACTCCATTTCATCTGTGTATGATGCTACTCTCTGCTTCGGCTAAATAAAATAAACACAAGGCCTTATCCACAAAAATATCTCAGCTCCCATTTTCTGCAGCAATGATTAGGAGATCCATGGCTTAGCTTTCCCATGAAACACTGACATAATAAGCAATCAATGTGTATACTTGTAGTCCCTGAGATGCAAGCTTAAAAATGGGAGCTGTTTCTTTTCCTCCACACAATGTCCAGTCAGTGCACTGAGCTTCATCTTACACCTAGACACACTCATTCCTCGAGCCCTGCAAGTGACCTCCTCTTTGGGATTTACCCTTCCCTGGGGCCAAAAAATATGGCCTGGACTTCAGGAGGGCACTTCAAGATGTCCAACTGAACTGTACCTGTTTATCACCCTGTAACGGGGACCTAAAGTTTGTCATCTAAGTTCAGACGGGCTCAGCTCAGCTAACATGCTAGCATCAAATTATGAGCACTCTAGTGAAGAAGGGAAAGAAATGAGATTTCTTACCAGATCCCTCTTCAGAGGGAGCATCTCCCCAGAGTTCTGCTTGCAAGGCTTTGCGAGATGTAGCTTTTCCACTGTACCTTTTATCAGCTTCCAAGAGCGAGGCTGAAGCTTTTTTCCGTATATTACCAACAGGCAAAATGTCATCTGCAGTTTCATCCTCAAATTTGTCAATCACTTTAGCAACTGTAGCTGGGGGGAAAAAAGGGGAGACAGCATTTATAGAGAGAACTGAATTTCAGACTACAAGAGTGCGATGCAGGAAGCAGCCATGGAAAACTCCTCAAGCTCTACAAATAAAAGTGAGCTGGATGGCAACACAAACTTGCACAAGAGTCCGGCTTCTAGGCTTTGAGACAGAGCACGGCTCTTCCTGGCCTGGTGGAGGGAAGGCAGTACACTGATTTTCTGCAAACGGGGAAAAGCTGCTGGGGAATCAAAGACAGAGAAAAGGCCTCAAAGTTGGATTTTGTGTCTGTCAGTCCTGCCTAGAAACTACTGAGTAAACTAACACTTAAGATCTAGCACAAGAGATAAGACAGCACCAAGGGTATTTTTCAGAAAACATTCTGTGACTTCTCTGCAGCCAGATGTGCTCTCCCTCCTGCACAAGGAAGGGAGATCCTACACCAACTGACCAATTCCAACCCCCTCCCCATACTCTGGACTTCTCCATACGCAGGTCTGGTACCACAGGGCTCACCTGCAATAGAGACGTGAACGTTCATTAACCCACAGCAAAAATCCTGCTGAATTCTTTTCACTTTTTGAATGAAGGCCGTCTACATTCATGCTTTCTTCCCTGCCTCCTCTTTATTTTAGGGAACCCACACAAAGCACCAGACAAACTAAGCCTATCCAAGCCCTTCCACAGATTCGCGAGGGTCTCGTGAGCAGTGATGTCCTCCGGGTGGAAGGCTCAGTAAAGCTGAACGCCTTCACACACTTCACACTTACAGATTAAATGAGGAAAAATGCAATTCAGGTGCACTCTGGCCTCTTGCTATATGCATGAGCCACATAAATATGTAAACATTTTAGAATGGCTAAACAGAGAAAATAATTTAGCTGTGGTTATTACCCTCTTTCATACCGATCTCCTCCAGGACACAGGAACAGAGCAGTCCAGCAAAGAGAACACATCATACTATAGCCCCTCTCCCTCCTTATTGTCATTCATGAGCAAGACACCCTGTATGCAAAATTACAGGGTTAGCTTTGTTCAACCAATTGAGCGATCCAACTGGCTGAACATCGCAAAGTGCTCTTTTAATGTGTGTTTGGAAATGTTAATGCCTCGCATATAGTGTTTACTTGAGGCAGGGGGGGAAGCAAAAAAAATCTCCTGCTCATAATCTAAGCAATAAGATCTGGTCTAAATACAGTCACTGCAGCTACGAGAGGATGGCGGGATGCTCAGCACCAAGGAACATCTGTGAGGGGGCAGATGCAGAATGACCTGTGGCACTCAACAGATCTTCTGGCGTTCTCCGTCTTGGCATCACTAAAGCATGAAGCCTGAAACTACATCGTGATCACTAACATGGGAAAACGCCTCTGCTGACTACAATAACTTCCCCAATGGTTACTAAGGTGTTGCTTACAAGATACTATTGCTCTCATCTACACCGGCGTGTGCTAGCTGGCACATTTACCATGACTGGAGCCAACTGCTGTCAGCGTGTGAGGGTTAACGCGCTCTCTCTTGAGGTGAATGCAGGAGCTTGTGCCAGCTGTGCTCCAGAGACAGGTCCTGCCCCATGGCTTGGCTGCTCTGCTGGCCAGTGGGGACACCCACTCCACCCTGGAGACGCTAACTCAACAGCAGGAACTCAAGGAAACTGAGAAGATGACACTGCTGCCTATATGTCATGGGGAAAGGAACAAACTTCTCAAAATTCACAACTAAGGTAAAAGAGCTCGATTTAAAAGGTAAGTTAGATACTGGTCACTGGTAAGCATCAGCAGAGACACGTGCAGGGTGCTGTGGCCTGGTCTGAGCGCACGGTGTGGTGTGATGTGCCAGCCGGTGTCACCAGCAACAGCGAGGGCTGCGCTCCAGTGCGAGGAGGCAGCTCTGCCCCACACTGTGCCTTTATGTCCCTTTTCCTGGAGACTTCCAGCCGGTTCGCTCCCAGCCCGGCTCTGCACAAGCCCGGCTCCGCACAGCCCGGCCGGCGGCGGGACCTGCGCAGGGGCAGCCGGGCCTGGGCAGCCGCGGGAGAACCAGCGCTGAGGGAACTCCAGCCTCGGCCTTGAGGTGACCCAGGCCCCTGAGGGAACCCTGATCCTTGCGGGAATCCTGGCCCCTGAGGTGACCCCAGCCCTGAGAAGACCCTGATCCCTGAGAGAACCGCGATCCCTGAGGTGACCCCGGCCTCGCCCCGGACCCGTCCGGGCGCGGTGCTGCGGGTGCCGCCAGGCCGAGCGCCGCTGGCAGTGGGGCCGCCCGGGGCAGAGCGGGGCGGGCCAACCTCCGCCCGCGGCTCGGGGTGAACGAGGCGCCCAGCGGGGCTGAGGGGGCCCCGCGCCCCGGCCGAGCTCCCCCGCGGCGGCGCCACGTGCGGCCGGTCCGGCGGCGCCCGCCCCGGCCCTGCCCAGCCCGGCTCGCCCCCGCTGGCCGTGGGTGTTACACCCTCCTCCCGGCCTCCCTCACCTTCCTCCGCGTCGTCCTCGGGGTCGCGCAGGCCGGGCCGGGGGTTCAGCAGCTCCTCCAGCTGCCGCGCTAAGGGCGCCGCCATCTTGCCGCGGGAGGGAAGGAAGGAGAGAGGAAGGGGCGGGGCCTAGGGGCGGAGCCTGCGGGCGGGGCGGGGGCCCGGCCCGGGGCAGCACGGGACGGGGCTCGCAGGGTCCTGCCGCCCGCCGGCTGGGTGCGCGGGGCCCCGCCGGGCCCGCTGCCGGTTCCCGGGCCCACAGCCGGGGAGAGCGGCCGCCGTAGGGCGGGAGGAGCCGACCCGGCGGGTCTCAGGGCTTCGCCAGTGTCTGCCCTTTGTCTGGGCTGAGGTGCGTGGGGTGCACAGCCCGGAATAATTGCAATAAATGGCAATACCCCCCAGATACACCCAGCCGGGCCTGGGGAGGGTGGATGTCCCAGTCCCGCCATCGCCACGGCGGGGAGAATGGTACTTGTGCACGTCGGGGGTGTGCGAGCCGGTGTTCGCCCAGTGCTCCGCAGCTCAGCACCACCGGGTAACAGTTATCAGTATAAAAGCAAAGTCCTGTTCTATAATGCGAAATGTTACAGCTATTTCCTTAACTCACCATCACACGTTTTTTTAGCACCGCTAGCCGTGCAAAGTTGAATTAATTCTTTCCTTGTCCCACACGTTAAACATTTTGTGGCCTCTGTTGAAGCCGAGGTCCCTGTCACAGCAACAGGAGCTGAAAGGCAGGTCCTCGGTTAACCCCAGTCCTTGTGCACATTGGATCCTTACACCAGATTTACTCCAGATGGATCCCTACACCAGACTTGTACCAACCTACGTGAATCTGCACCAGCACCGCGGCTCCTGAGGGGCTTTTGCAAAACTCTGGCCTAGATGCAGCAGCAAAGCGATGCAGAAGTGCCCTGCATTAAGGAGAACCGGCTCTTTGGGGTTCGGCAGCTTCTCCTGGCTGCTTGGGGGGTGAGGTGGCCCCAGACCACAAGGTTAGACCTGGAGCTGGGCAACACCAACAGCAGTTGGCACGTGTTTTGTGACAAGGGACCCAAATCACCACCTCAAACCTGAGTCGCAGACGTCGGTCTGGACTCTGGACCCCCCAAGGAGCAGCTGTGGGGGCTCTGGGTTTGGGCTTTGCCCGGGCGGCCTCGCCATTTCGCCTGTGAGGCACCAGCAGCGAGCTGCGAGCTTGACCCCGCTCGGAGACGAACGGCGTCCGTCTGCTTGCTCATCCCCTCTTGTCACCGCAGGACTCGTCCCCGCTCCTCGCGGGTTTCGAAAGGCTCTCGGGTTTAGCCCAGCGCAGTTTGTGAGCAGGACGGCGGTGCGGGCGCAGCGTGTGCGGTGCAGGCTGTGCGGTTCTCCTACAGAGGGCAGAGGAATATCATTAATTACCAGCGCCGCTCACCGGACCCACCAGCCGGGCTGGGGCTTGGAGCCCGGGGGGCACCCAGGAGGAGAGACCGGGAAAACCCAAACCTCAGCCCCTTCTCCAACACCCTCTGACTCTCCCTATCAGTCCGAATGATACTGCGTGAATACACTGTGAAGACAACACACACTTCAACGTATATAAAAATTAATGTTTACTAAAAATGCATGTTTCCATTGCAAGGAAGCCCCTTGGATTTTATGCCGTTCAGTATTTCGATCCTATTTCAACTTTTCATACCTTCTATTTATTATCGCGGTATGATTGACAGCTGTAATGCTCTACATTATATATTACGTGGGTTTGCATCGCTGCAGCAATGCAAAATCAGGCTCTGCTACCATATTTTTTACTAAGACATGGTCTTATAAACAGGAGATGTTTTGTCAGGTGTCTTCCCTGGCTTTGTTTCCTTTTTCCTTTGAGTTTGTAGGTATTTTGTTTCCAGAGCAAAAGGTGCCATAACAAACAAAGGGAGGAGCCTGGAGAAATAAATCTATAGAAAATTAAGTAGCAGAAACAAGTGGTTACCTGAACAGTTATTTAGGAGTAACTAACCACTCACTTAATCACAGAACTAGTGCCAAGCCCCCCTACGTAATTGCATTTGCCAACTTCTGCACACCTGCAGAGTGAAAAAGGGATGTTCTCTGCTCTGGCCCAACAAACAATAAATAGCCCTGTTAATAAAGGGAGAGAGGCATTTAGTGATGGTTAAATAAAACACGCCCTGTATAATTAATAAAAAATACCCAGTGAGTTGCATTCGTCCTTTAGAGTGAAAAAAATGGGCTTCTGGAAGCCAACAGCGTTTTTGCCACTCGCACCGGTGAGGTCGGGATTTCACCACCGAGAGCAATGGGACGATTGTTCAGCATAAACCCCCAACCCAGCAACACATTGAAATTCACGTGTGTACCGCGGTGAACTCGAGGGGCTCTGTCAGAGCCTACAGACCCAGTTCTTCTCTGTCCTCGCTGCAAAACGCGAGGGGGGAACGTGCTGGGGTCACCCCAGCTCCGCTCACCAGCCCGCAATCAATTCAGCGTTTTTGATAAGGTGGTTCGGTCAATCTAAACCACCACCAAGCAGAAAACGCAGCGCGTAGAAGTCCCGGATTGTCAAAATATTTCCCCAACAGAGTCTCATTCTTTGCTGTTCATTCTCCCTTTTCTGCCTTTCGCTTAGCAGGGTAATTAAATCAGACTCTCAGGCTTGGCTTTAATTTCTGGTTCACATGCCCTCCAACCACGCTGCGGTGGTTTGGACTCATCATCATGCGGGGGGATATTTGTACAAAAATTATATCAATACATTTTAATTTAAGACGATCATGAAAGCCTTTTTATGCATCACGGTGTGTTCTGTAAACCCCTCTGCCTGTCTATGAACTATAAGCAGAAGCCATCAAACTAACTGACATAATTTCTTTGGCATTTCTCCTCTTAATTTTACTTCTTATTTACATGCCTATTTGCTAAAATGGAAATAACACCCTAAACACAGAGCAGCCAAACAAGTGCATTTTGAACAGTGTGTACTACAAGAACACACTTTGAATTTCTCCCACTCAGCTGCTTTTGCTCCCGTCTATTTGTGGAGCTTGGCGTGCCTGCAGAATTACCGGTTATTAACACGGATCCATTGTTCAGAGCGTTTCTTTAGTTAAACAGGTAAATGAAGAGGAGTGTTGGGAACGCGCTCAGCACCGGGAGCCGCGGGAACCCCGCAGAGACGCGCCCCGTTACACCGGCTTTAATTGAATCGCATTGTCAGCAGCAGAATGTGACCCCCGTACCCGGGCCGCGCGCCGTCCAAAACCAGCTGAGCTGGGCTTTCCCACACTGGGGCTTGGAAATGTCATTTTCCAAACCAGCCTTTTCCCATTTCAATCGGACTATTTCATGTTAAGATTTTCCTTCTAAGTCAGCAACACAATTTGTCAGTGAGAAAAAGAGAAGAGAAAAATATTGGGGGAAAGCAGGAAAGAGCACACATAAAAACTATCCACTACAATTATGTAACAGCAAATTTAGATTACGTACATAAAAAACCCACTCTCCTTATAAATATTTATTACTATTTTTCTTGCGTGTCTTTATTTACTTAAGTATTTCCGATATTCCTCACCCACCACCCATTCAAAAACCACAATTGTTTTAAAGATTTAATCAACCCTTAATGGTTTTTATATCTAAAACCAGAATGAATAGAGTGTGTCTGAATAGATGCAAGATGCTGAAGCCTGAAGATGCTGAAGCCTGAAGATGCTGAAGCCTGAAGATGCTGCCAGCAGATAGAAATTTTAAAGGCCACCCAGAGACAATTTAAAAACTGGAAGAAAACCTTATTTAGGCAGAGAAAAAGCATCTATCTTTCATCCACCACAACTGTCCTGGTTGAAGCCCACGAGCGCCTTCCTGCACGGAAACACCAGCACCGCCGCGCTCCGGACACGACGCGTGGTCCAGCGTTTCACCCCAAAACCTCGGCACCATCCCTCTTGGGCTCTGCCCACATCGGGGGGTGTTTTCCAGCTCACACACACAATCTGTGCCACACAATGACGCTCAGGACACGTCGAGACCTTTCGGCAGAGTCACACCGGACCCATCCTGCAAACTTGGGGCTTCCTCGCTCGGCAAAGCTGGGGATTCCATTCCAACCCACGTGAGAGACCTCCAACAGGCTCGGGTTCTGCGGGAAACAAGCTCGGATTAAAACCAATCGTAAAAAAAACACAATCTCGTTCTTCCAGCTGCCCAAAATGCTCCCTGAGCAGCGCAGCAAATGCCAGGCGAGTGGAGCTATTCTGGGTGTGCAGCCACCGCGCTGAGCGCTCGGGAGGGAGCAGCTGTGTCCCCATCCCCAGGAGGGTCACGCAGGGGCTGGGGGGGCTCGGGGAGTCGAACCGTCACACGCACAATGAAACCACGGGCAGCACGTCCCGCGAGCCCACGCACCAACGGTCAGTGCACCATGGGGAAATCGCTGCCCCACGTCCCGCGAGCCCACGCACCAACGGTCAGTGCACCATGGGGAAATCGCTGCCCCACGTCCCGCGAGCCCACGCACCAACGGTCAGTGCACCATGGGGAAATCGCTGCCCCACGTCCCGCGAGCCCACACACCAACGGTCAGTGCACCATGGGGAAATCGCTGCCCCACGTCCCGCGAGCCCACACACCAACGGTCAGTGCACCATGGGGAAATCGCTGCCCCACGTCCCGCGAGCCCACGCACCAACGGTCAGTGCACCATGGGGAAATCGCCAACCCATGGGCACCGCAAGCACCCCCAAGACGGCCCAAGGATGGGGGGGGTCCTGGGGAGCTCTGCTCGCTCTGAGCCCACAGCAGCTCTTCAATTTCTGCATTACATTTAATGAATTAAAAACTCCAGACAATACCAAACTCCCCTTTCTAAGCATCTATAGCTAAAAGCACCACAAATACAACAGAAAAAGCAACAGAAGATAGCGATCCCAGAAGGATTTACAAGCAAAATATATTTTGAATGCTCCCATTAATTTTATTTATAACTTGATGGATATTTTGTTGACCTGAGGAACACTGAGCACCCCAGTACCACGGCAGACACAAAGAACAGACCTTCCAGAACCTGCTCCTGCATCGCAATTCCCTGTTCCCAGCTCAACAGCATTTAAGGGTATCTATCAATTGCTTAATCTTAATCTATGTGAATTTATTTACTAGGGGTAGTAACAGAGAGGAAGTCTGCAATATATTTTACATTGTAAGAGCATGCAATGCTTAAATAGAGCACTGTTGTTCAGGGAAAAAATCCAGACTATGGCAAAAGGAATAATTCCTGAGTATCTGCCACCTCCTGGGATGGCAAAAGTACGTAAACCACCACCGATATTTTTAAATTATATTTATTTATAGATTTATATCATGTACCCAGCGCTCAGCATCTGGATACACATATTAAAATAATACACATCATTTGTCTACAAATTGCAACTGAAGTACATTCTTAGTCCTGCGATACAGATCTTTACAAATCCCCAAGTGTTCCCTGAGCCAAGGCCCGAGGAGGCAGATCCAGCAGGCAGGGGATGGGAGCAGCATCCCGGGCCACAGCACCGCCACGTGGGGCCAAAGACACTTGGAATAGCCTTCACAATACCTCCTGCGTGTAGGTTAACTCAAGAGGAATCCTACTTACAACATGCGCCTTGTGCCTTTTCCCCAGTGAACGGCAAACGCGGTTTGCACGAGTCTCGTCTCGCACGTGGAGACACGAGCGTCCCTGGGACACAGCGACAAGGTGAAGGTCACCGAGACCGGCAGCGGCCGAGGGAGAGAAGATCAAAAGAGAGTCATTACTTCTACAAAGGCTTTTGAAATGACATCGCACATCACGGCCACGTCTCCGCTGTTAAAAAACCAACGCGCGCGTGTAAAATCCGTCCAGGCAGCGCATCCTTTCCGAGGCCCTTCTGCAAACCTCCATTCACCCAACAACGCGCCCGGAGTCAATGGAAACGCTCTTGTAAACAAGGACTTACAAGAAGCCAACGTGACAATGATTTCAAAAGGAGTTTTGACTGTGCAATTGTTGCTGGATTAGGGTCTTGAGAAACACCGAGCTGGCTCAGAAGAGCACGGAATTCAAATCGGCGAAGAGCTGGGGCCTCCGGAGCGGGTCCGGGCAGCGCCGGGGGCTTCGCTCAGCCCCGGGGACAGGAATGGCCCCCGGTGACGGGAAAACCCCGCGGGAGGGACGGCGGCTCCGAAAAACCGCAGGGTACCATCCGGCATCCCTCGGCTGACACACCGACCAAAGCGAACCGCATCGCCCCCTGAATCAACGGGGAACGAGCCGCACAGGCACCTCGTTACAAAACAGCAACCAAAAGAGAAAACCCACTTGGCAGACACGTTTTCTACAAAATGAGCCTATTTGGTGGAATTCTCATTTAAAAGCATCGATTCGACAATAAAGCAGAAGCGCAAACAGCAGCATTTATCAGCAGCACCGGCCCGGGTTAGGGAGAAGTTTGTAATAAACAGATCACCCATTATTTTGCTTATATAAATGCAAACCAGAGCAACAATGCAAAACGCAAATAAATGAGTTAGACACGGAGCCCAGGAGTCTAAGAAGTCTCCCCCATATTTAATAAAGCATGATTTTTTTTTTAAGAGACACTACCAGATCCCTTGCAGATAGATTTTTCTCTTTATACTATTAAATAAGACATTCTGTGCTTAAAGTGAACTATTGCTTCATCTGGGTGGCCCCTCTGCTGGGCACAGAAACGGGGTGAACAAAATAGAAAATCACCATTGACAATTACAGATCGTACAACTTTAAAGCATTATTTCTGGTTTTTTACCCCTCAGTCCAAAGGGAGAAATAATTGAATTGCTGGGAATGCTCGATCTGTGTTTTAGTGTAAATTCCTGTGCCTATATAACATAAGAAAGCAGCCAGGCAGAGTCAGGATTCGCTAGGAGACAAGAAAATGTGCAGTTATAGTTCATCCCGTCCTATTCACTCAGCAGGTGGAAACGTTTACACCGGTGACTCCAGCACCAAACCCAGTTCTGTGCTGCTCGCACGGCTCCAAGTCCCCTCAGAATCACCGAGACTTCTGAACAACCGCACACCTGGGATTCTGCAAGGATTTCTATTCAAAACATCAAATCCGTCACTTCACACGGCTCCAGGATTTTTTGGTTTGCTCCATTTTTCTCCATTAGCGCGTATCCAGTGCAAAGCAAAACACTCTCCCCCCTGCCCTTCGGAGAACTTCAGATACACCGAACGCTATTTAACAATCGGCTCTAAAAAAGGATTAAAATGACTTGCATGACATTGAGTTTCTGCTGCAATCCAAACCACCCAATCAGGAAGAAAAAAATAAATTACCTTTGGAGAATTAACTAAAAATGGGTCAATTAAGAACACAACGTTTGCAGAGCTTTTTACAGGTGGGATTTTGCCCGTGCAGCAAAGCCGTGCACAGCTCGGCAGCAGCGCCATTGCTCCTTCCCAGGGCTCTTTCGCTCCACAGAGCCCATTTAAAATTGCCTCGAACACCAAATGAAACACAACTTATCTAAACATCAGATTTTCTAATTTTATTAAAAACGCACAAATTTTATCCAACATGTTTTCTTTCATACAGTGAATGGTCTAATATGCACTGGAGGTCACACAAGCTTAGGTTTATTAGAACAATAAAAGACATATGAGAAATTTAATATATAAAGAAAAAAGTAGCAGCTGTTGACTGCATATTTGACCATAAAATTTAAATATTTTGGACTTTTATTTTAAAGACACAAAAATAAAACCTGTGTGGGTCTATATAAGTCATATTAACAATTCCGTGAATGTTCAACAGGACTAAAAATTAGCAAAGATGTTTAGTTCTTTTTTAACCTTGTAACACTTTTTAAACACCTTCTCGTGTTGCTGGTGCGAAGCACCTTACAGTATTTGTGCTATAGATTCGCTTTATTTGGCAACTGTCTGGGTTCCGTGGGGTTTCTTTGCCTTCTGTAAACAACACCTTTACAAACGAGCACAGTGAACCACAAGCCCTGCGTCTGTTATAACATCTACAGAAAAGAAAAGGAACTATTTTGGTTGGTTGCTCAAAATATTTTGCTTTCGAACAAGAGGTTCTAAAACAGGATTTATTAGTAAAACATTGAACTCCTGAATTTAACGTTAGACGTAAACAGTTGACTGTTTTTAGTTCAATAGAGTCTTTTTGTTTAGCTTTTCTCTCTCTGTGAAGGTAGAATACTTTTTGTTTGCTTGTTTTCAAGTCATTTTCGTTAGAGGTCTGGGCGACCTTTGCTATGATGAGGAGGTTTTGTACGTGTAGCTTTGTGAAGGTAGAAGAGTTGGTGCTGAGGGCTTAACATTTAGTATTTGCTATTTTGGAAAACGAAAGAGAAAGAAAGGAAAAAGAAGGTTGTCCCACCTGGTAGTCAGCAGGCTGAAACGGCTGCAGCTAAAAAGAGCTCCTTGGTGTCCAACTTTCTGAGAGACAAAAATTAACAAACAAATTCAGAATGCCAGAACCATCCTTAACCGGGAACGCTAGAGTTCTTGAAGCTTTTTTTTCCCCTTTGTTTGACCTTTCCTTCATTTTTTTTTTTAAATTATTTTTAATTTTTTTAATGAGAATTTTCTAAAGATTGTGGCTCTCAGGATGACATCCGACAGGGTAATCAAACTGACGCCATCCTACGGCATGGCAGCACTTTACTGTACAGCTTCCCCAGTTTCTTTGTCAATGGTACAAAAAAGTCCCCTTGCTTGTTTGATACAACCGTGACATGGAGATTGTCCTGGTCTAGCGCAACGCTTGCCTTGGAGCGCTTTGGATTCAGTTCGTTCCCAAGGTAATATTGTCTTAGGGCAGGAGAGATGTTATATTAATTCATTTCTGTACACCATAACAATAAGCAGACTAGATGATCATCACTTACTTAGACCCAGTTTGTTTTTTAAAGCTACCACACAGCCGCTTCATTCATTTCTGGTGGATGTGACAAGTGATTGCCGTAGTTAGCACCACCGTTGACGGATATCGAAGAAAATGGAGGACTGGGGCCAAAAACTTCTGCGGACATGGAGTGCAAGGACCCGGGCAGGTTGGGTTCGGGGCTGGGCGAGTCTCCGGGGGGGTGCGACATGATGTCGGTGAAGCGCTGAGCCTCGCTGGAGGGGTGATGTCCGGGCAGGGGGTGATCCATGGCCCCCAGGGGGGTGCCTGACGGCCCCGAGGAGGGCACGAAAGGGAGATCCACGGGGGTCTGCGCTTGAGATGAAGGAGGTCCTTGCGGGAAGAAATCGTAATTGCTTCCAGGGCCGTAATACTCGCTCTGATAATCTGGTGGACAAGCAGAGACGGAAGGAAGGTGACAAACGGGCAAAGTAACCGAGGGGAAGAGACGCAGAGCGCGGGGGGGCACATCTGGGTGCCGCAAAATGTCACCCAGAGCCCACTGAACCTGAGGGGGAAACGCGCTACCGGCTTGGCCGGCTCTGCCCGATTCCCGGGGATCCCCTTCCAGCCGAGTCCCCGCCAGCACCGGGGGCACCGGCACCAAACGGCTCGGGCTGCAGAACTGCCCGGGCCCCGCCGGCAGCGCGGGAATCACGGCGGGAGGCGGGGGGAAACCTTCCCGCGTCCCCGGGGAGGGGAAGCCGCTGCGGGCCCGCCGGCGCGGATGGCTCCGGAACGGCGGGACGGAGCCGGGGCCGCGCGGGGAGCGGGCGGGATCATCGCGGGGTGCGGGGCGGGGGAAAGGAGGGCAGTGCGCGCATTACCCACCTCCGTAGAAGGAGAAGGGCCCGTTGGGGATGAGCTCCCCGGGCTCCAGCCGGTCGACCAGCGGCCGCATCCTGCGCGGGCTGCGGAAGAACGCGTGTCGCCGGGCGCCCAGCGCGCTCAGCTGCTTCATCCGCCGCTCCTTGGAGCGCCGGTTCTGGAACCAGACCTGGGCGGGCGGCGGGAGAGGCGCCGGTCACGGGAGCCGCGGTCATGGGTGTCCCGCTCATGGGAGCCCGGGATCCGCCGCCGCCTCCCCCGACCCCGCCGGGAACGATCCAACCCCCGCCCGTTTCTTTTGTTCGGGGGCAGCCCCGGTGCGGTGCGCACCGAACCGCGCTCCTCCGCGTTCCCAACGGGGCCGAACCCACGCGTGACGGCGGCCCCGCGGCCGGGACCTCCCCGCGGCTGCAGCTCGGCGGCTGCAGGTCAAGAATGATTGAGTTAATTCTTATTACCCTGACAAGATTACTCCTAATTACCCTCACACTGAGACTCTCCAATCTAACCTCGTCTTTAATGGTCCTTTAACCCCCCATTACCCCCAGCGCTGCGGGTTTATAAACCTTTTAATAATTCCAGCGCATTGTCATTCTTATTTATCCATTAACCCCTCACATTTATGGTTATTAATTTCGATGCCATTTACAGCTTCTTTAGGACTTTTCTAAAAGCAACCTGCAGCTCTGCCCCTGCCATGCGGCCGGGGCCCGGGGGGCTGCGGGGCCGCCACCGTAATAACGATTTAAAACGACGGCGGGTCTGTCCCCGGTCCTGCAGTGCGTGGACCGCCCGGGGCCGGTCCCTCCACGCCGCCGCATCCCCCGGAGCGTGCGGGGCCCTGCCCGGTGCCCGGGGGGGCCGCGGTACCTGGATGACCCGCATGTTGAGGCCGGTCTCCTGCGCCAGCTGCTCCCTGATGTGCCGGGTGGGTTTGGGGGTGGCCGCGAAGGCGGCTTTCAGAGTCTCTAGTTGTTTGGCTTTGATGGTGGTGCGGGGTCCCCGCCGCTTGGCCCCCAGGTTCTGGTCGTCGTTTTCGTTGCTGCCTGTCTCCTTGTCGGACACGTTGGCGCTTTCCGAGTCCTTGGCGTCATCCTGGGAGGGGTCTTGGGAGTCGGGGGACAGGCTGGGGTCACTGCCGGTGGTGGCTGGGCGAGAGAAAACGGGGTCACGCTCAGCCCTGGGGCGGCCGGGGGGAAATACCGATCGTGGGGGACAGGCTGCGGTACGACCGGGGGAGAGGAGAAAAGGGAGAGGAGAAAACGGAGAGGAGAAAAGGGAGACAAGGGAGCGGACCGGCCCGCACCCTGCGGAGAAGCCGGAACTGAGCGCATCCCCGCCCCGCATCCGCATCCTCGCCCCGCATCCCCCCGGCCGCACGCCCTCACCTGAATGCAGGCTGTTTTCTTTGGCAGTATTGCTGTTATTTAGGTAATCTTCTTTGCAGACAAACTTGTTTTCGTCTATGATGTAGAGCTCCTCGCCGGTGGAGAGTTGCTTGTTACACATCATACACGTAAAACAGTTCAAGTGGAACACTTTGCTCCGCGCCCTGCGGACCAGGTCGCTGGGGGAGATGCCCTGGGCACAGCCCGCACACTTGGTCCCGAAACACCTGCGGGGAGAGGCCGGGAGCGGGTGAGCAGCGCCCGCCCGAGCCGCGGGAGCCGCCGAGAGCAGCCCGGCCCCGCATCCCCGCACCGCGGCCTCCGCTCGCCCCGCCGAGCTGCATCGCTTGGCCGTACAAAACGAAATGAAATCAAATAAAGCATCCCTCCAGAGCATTCTCTCTTTCTAACAAGCGATTGTCTGAAATTATATCTTTTTTTAAAAAAAAAAAAAAAAAAAAAGGACCCGATCTGGGCAGAGATGAAGTGCTGAAGGATTAATTAAACACCGGGGCTGCGTTGTCCAGTGTTTCCCCTCTGCGCCCTGACACATTGATTAACGACACTCTAATAAACATTAAGCAGAAATTCTTATATGTTATTAATCGGTCACGGACGCGCGTTGGCCGGAGGAGCTGCCGATAACGGCTCGGCCGGCGCTGCGGAACCGAGGGCCGGACACGCACCGGGCTCGCGGCCTCCAGTTCTCCGCTCCGCGGGGCTCTGGGCAGCCGGGCCCGGGGCAGCGCCGGTGCCGGGGCGGAGCGGGGGGACTCGGGGCAGCGCCGGTGCCAGGGCGGAGCGGGGGGACTCGGGGCAAAGCTCCGGGCAGGGCTCCGCCGCACCGGGCGATGCGCTGTGCCGGTGTGCGGACAGCGCTCCGCGGCCATCCCAGCGCCAAGCGCTCTTTGCCGTTATTGCCGCTGTGCGTGCGGACCGGGCGGCACAGGCTGCCCGCACCGAGCCCGGGATTTATTCCGGCACCGGTGCGGCTCGGGGCCCGCCGGGGTGCGCGGGGGAAGCGGCGGCGAGTGAGTGTCGGTACCCGCTCCCGTCTCCATCATTCCGCCGGGGATGCCGGTGGGGTCGCCGCCCTCCGGGGCGGCCTCGGCTCGGTTTAACGGGAGGCTCTGGGCCGGCGGAGCCGCGCACCGCCCCGCACCGGGCCTTCCCCGCCAGGATGGCATCGGCTCCGGCCCGCGGAGCGCTGCGCTCAGGGCCGCGGAAAGTCCCTCCGGGAAACCCCGGCAAGTGCCACTGCAACGGCGGCGGGGCCGCCCCTGCTCCGCAGCACCGGGCCCGGGACGGGCCGCACTGGGCTACAACGGGGCCAGGCCCGCACCGCTGGTCGATAGTTTCGAAGCAACTTTTAGGAACTCGAACTCGGCCGGTGCCCGGGGAGCGTGTCCGGGGCTCGGCCGGCAAACCCCGACGGGGCGCCCGGGGAGCCCTTTCCCGGGCCGACCCCCGCCCGCCCCGGGAGGTCACCTGGAGAAATAACAACGGTTTCGGGGTGTCTGCGTGTGCACAGGAAGGGACAGCGGAAAGGAAGAGACGTTTGTGGACCACACTGAACAACGGTGGAAAACACACGCACACACAAAAAAAAAGGAGATAAAAAATGGATGTAAAGGAGCTGCGGCTCCGGGCAGGGGGGTCCGGTACTTACCGAAAGAAGTCGTTTTTGCAGTAAAGCTTGCCTTCTCGCGAAAAGCATTTCTCTGTCAAATTGCATTTACATTCACAGCACTGAACACACTTCACATGCCAAGCCCTGTCCAGTACATTCAACAAAAACCGGTCCAAGATTGGCCTTTTGCAGCCTGCACAGTGAACCATTGTCTTTGGTTATTTCTGAGAGTGGGGGGTATTGGCTTCCCAGATGTCACGCAAAAAAAAACCAAACCAAAATCTAAAAGACACCACCACCGGCGTAGGTTTGCGCTTTTTTATGTTTGTTTTAAACGCCTTCGAGAAGTGAAGGAGAAGAAAAAGAAAGGGAGGAAAAAAAGAAAATCTTCGTCCGAGTGTCCTAGGAAGGATACACAGGAGAAACCACCCAATGCCCGAGGAGATCAGCGCTTCGACACAACCGCAGAATCCCGGCCGCTACCAACCACCACAGCAACAACAACGATAATAATAGTAACAATAAAACAACAACGGCTAGAAAGATGGGCGCTCACAAAAATGAAAAATATAAAATAAAAAACAATTAAAAAAAAAAAAAGGAAAAAAAAACAACGCCAAAAAGCGAGCGTGATGAGTTTTTCTCAGGTCTGAGGTAGAGCAGTCAGCAGTCAAAGTGCTTTTCCCAAAGAGAAATCAAAAGAGGGAAAAAAAAATATATAAAAAAAGACAAAACGAGACATGGAGACCCAAGAGCGGTCAGAAGGGCTTTGGCTGCGGCGACATGGCCCTACGCGGAGCGGGCCGCAGTCCTTAAGCGGGGGGGTGGGGTGGCGGGGACGCTCCGCAGCTCCTCGCTCCGTGCTCTCTCTCTTTCTCTCTCTCTCTCCCTCGACGTCTCGGCGGTACCGTCGCACCCGGCTCCTACCTACCCCCGCGCACCGCCCTGCGCGCTACTCGCGGCGGCCGCCCGCCTTCCCGCCGAGCCGGCGCGGCATCGCCCGGTGCTGCCGGCTTTTGTTCCGCCTCCCGCGGCGGCGGGCGGGAGCGGAGGGGAGGGCAGGAGAGCGGCGCTGCCCGCGCTGCCCGCGCCGTCCCGGCCGCGCTGGGCGCTCTGCATGTTCCCGGCAGCCCCGCGGCCGCAGCCTTATGCACCGCGCGCACACGTCACCGCCCGCCCCGGCCAATCGCCGCCGCCGCTTCCCCCCCCCGCGCCCGCCGCACCGCGCCGCCGCCGGACGGGGCGTCCGCGCCCCTTTATAGAGCCGCCGGGGCGCCGCCGGCCGCCTCCGCCCGCACCCGGCCCGCACCGCGCGGCGGATGGACGGGCGGCCCCGCTGCCGGTCGGGCCTGGCCGAGGCGCGGCCTGCTCGGAGCGGCGCGCTGCAGCGGGTAGGTGTGTCGGTGCGCGGGTGGGCGGGAAGCGGGGAGCGGGGGCCGATCGCTGGGGTCTGGCACCCCCGTAGGGTTACGCATCCCTTATAGGGACGCACCAGCCGCTTGCCGTCGCCGAGAAGCGGAGCGGCTGGTTGGGAAGCGGCGTCAAACGAGTTCCCGGTTTAGTGTGGTTTTTTCCCCCATCATTTACGGCGGGCCCCGAGGGCGGGGGACGCGGAGCCTCCCGCGGGGCGGTGCGGTGCGGCTCGTCGAGGAGAACTCCGCGACGGCTCGCCTTTCCCGGGAGAAAAGGTGCGGAAAGGCCGGGACCGCGGCCCGGCGCGCTCCGACGTGCCCAGGAGGGGCCGCGCTGGCGAGGAAGGGGCGGCGGGCCCCGGTGCCACCCGGCTGCGGTGGGCAAAGCGACGGAGCCGGGAACTCCGCTTTGATTCCGTTGCCGGCGCTCGCAGCGCCCGTTTGGGGCCGAACAGCACCGGCTGCGGCTGATGTACTTATTTTTTTTTTCCTTTTTTTTTTTTTTAGCAAATAAAAATTCATTTGCTTTTACCTTCCAGGCGCTCGGTCGGTGGCCGGGGCGGTTTAAGAGGGATGTGATTTCTCTTTACTTCGCGCTTTGCTGCCCGGCGGGAGCTGCCGCTCCGGGGAGGTGTCACCGCCCGGCAGACGAGGGCAAAGTCCCGGGATTCTCCCGGTCCCCCCGCGGTGGAGCCCCTGCTCTCACCGTCCTCCCTGGCAGCGCCGGGACAGGGGCCTGGGAGAAACTCGTCCCGGAGCCCCAGCATCCCCGCCTCCCGGCGCCCTCACCCACCATCCGCGCTCTTTCACGTCTTTTTCCCTCGTCCTTGAGGGAAAAAAAAAATCGGGGAGAGAGAAATTGGAAAATAAAAAGGAAAACGAAGGCAAGAAACCCCTCTCCAGTGCCGGGCTACTGAACTGCGGCTCCGCGCCCTGCCCGCCGTTCCGGCCGGGGGGTGGACGGGGTCGGCGGGGGGTGCGGAGCCTGCCCGGACTGGGAAAGCCTGCGGGGCAGTTCCTTTGCCTCGATGCTCCTGCGGGTGTTTAAAAGTGCCGGGGCTACGTCGGCGATTTTCTCCCCTCCTCCCGATCTCCTTGTGCCTCCCGGGCCGGAGCCGGCCATCACCGCCCCGTCGGGGCCGCGCGCAGGGCTCTCCGCGTCGCTCCGCGTCCCTGCCCTCCTTGCCCAGCTGTTGGTTTGCTTGGCCGCCGCTCGCGGGGATCAATAGAGCCCCGGGTGCCCCCGCCCGCCCGGTCCCCCCGCATATGGGTCGCTTCTCATGCGGAGCGGAGGGGCCGAGGCGGCGCGGGCGGTCCCGCTCCCCGCCCGGGAAGGCGACAGCTGTGGGCTGCCGTCAGGGGACCCCTTCCCTTTGACTGCGGCCCCCAAGTGACATGTGTTGGTGGGGATGAATGAGGGGAAAGAGATGAGCATCTCATGTCCGTCAAGCACCAGTTTTTCACAGCGATCTTTTTATTTGTTCCTTTCCCAGGCGGTAGCGAAAGCATCTGGTTATCCCCTGCCCCCTCCCGCCCCGCCGAGGCGGGCACAGAGCCCCGGGATGTGGCGGGGGGGAGCGGTGCCCGCCGAGCCGCTGCGGTGGGGCGGGCAGCGGTGATTTACCGGTGGGGTCCCTGCCCGCCCGCCCCCGCACACGCAAATCCTCCGAAATCACGCTCCGGAGAGGTGGGGATCGTGGGGTGCCCCAGGTCCGCCTCGCCCTCCCCCTCCGGAGACCCCGACTCAGCGCAGGCGTTTCGGAGATGAAAATACCAGCGCTGCTTCCAGCAGGCTCCGAAAAGCAAAACTCGCGGCCTCCAGCTCCCACGGGCACCCTCTGCCCCGCGGGACGGGAGTGTCCTGGCGTGGAGGGACACAGCACCCCGACAACCGAACCCTTTCCTAGGGCAGTGCGGCCGGGCTGGAACTTTGTTGTTGTTGTTGTTTCTCACTGTAGTTTGTAATTCGCCCAGGTCCGTTCCCAGCGGGGCCGAGCCCTCCCGTACCCCGGGGAGAGCCGGCCGGGGTGTTTCAGAGCCCACCAAGCCCGCCCGACCCCCGTGCTGAAAAATGGGAAATTAAAAGAGTAAAACAAAACAAAACAAAATATTGAATTTCTTTAAAATCTAATACAGAAGGAAAAAAAAAAAATGTTCCTTTCAGGAGAGTTTGACTTTGCATTTTATTGGTGTCGTTCCCATCTTTTTAGTTAAACATCACCCTGTTTATCATCAGCCTTTCTACACCGCTGCGCTCGGTAATGGGATTTCTCTCTCCTTTACGGGGCACTAGCGCTGTACAAACAGCGGAGCCCGCCCGTCCCGACGCGCTGCCCGGGGCTGCCCGGCATCCCCCCCTGCCGCTCCATCCCCCGAGCGAACCCGAGAAGAAACTTTCCTCCCTCCTGGGCACAGACACTTTCTCCACCGTGTTAACTAAGTTTTCCCTCTTTCTTCCCCGGCCCCCCCCCTTTTTTTTTTAATATTATTTTCCCTCCTTCGCACCGTTTCACAACGACCGCGCAGGATCGGTGATGTTGCCGGGCTTTGAGCGACCGGCGGAGCCACCCGGGGATGCCTCAGCACCCTGGACGGGTGGGATGCAGGGCCGAGCCCCCGCTGCGGGGGGACAGCCCGTGAGGATGGGTGGGGGTCACACCTCCCCCCCACCGAAACTTCCCCCCACAGTAGGAGCGTCTCCGCCTGATTAAATATATATGCTGCTAATGCACTAAACAAATATTGAAGTTAAGATGTAATTAAGCCTGTAGAACATCCCCGCGCGATAAACCCAATGGCTGGACAGGATCCATCGCGCCGCGCCAGGTTTGTTTTAAAGAAGCTTGAAAAAAAATAATCTTTAAATTATGTATCAGAGGTTCCCAGTTTATTCTGCCACACTCGGGTCGATGCGGAGGGTAAACACGGCCGGGCGGTCCCGCAACGTCCCCACCGGCTCCGCTCGCTTTTCCCTTTTCTTATTTATTTTTCCGCCCCCCTCCCCCTTGATTAGCCCTCCCGCGTCTCCTTCCACGTCGCTAAATGTTGTCGCTTACACTCAAAGCTCATGCATTGTTTATGGGAAATATAGTTAATAAATAATTACAAATCCGAGGTGTGCGTCTTTGCGTTTGACCGAGAGGCGCCGGCGGAGATGGGGAAGCGCCCGGGAAGGGGCCCGGGGGCCCGGGCTGTGGGGGGGTCCGAGCCCGCTCTGAGCGGGTCCCGCCGGGGCGGTTCTGCCGGGGGGACGGACCGGGACCAGGGCAGGACAGGGAGAGCCCCGGTGTGTGCCCACGAAACGGATTTCTTCACCATGTTAGAGAGAGAAAGGGCAGATAAAAGACGAATAAAAGAGAAAAGAAAGAAAAGTAAAAGGGGGGTGGGGGGGAAAGACTATAAAAAAAAGGGTGAAACAAACCCCAGGAGGATGCACCGATCCCCGCTCATCCATCTTCATTGTCTCCGTGTGTGCAAAAGCAACTCCAGTATAAGGAAAAGCCACTATCAAAGCCATGGCTTTATTTTATATCCTATAGATCAGGAGGGAGGCAAAGCTTTATTTTCGCCCAGAGACAGATATTTTATTTCTCTCTTACGGTTTTATGTGTGAGAGATGTCAAAAAGGTAAAATAGATTGCTAATGCATAGGCAAAACGAAGCTGTTTTGGCATGCTCTGTGTCATGAGGTCTCCCAGGGAGAGCAGGCTGGGGATTTAGGGCTGATGGGAGACTCGGGGGGATTTCTGCTAAAACATCTCTCTCCATAAATTCAGCCGCATGGTCAGCTCGAAGGGAGAAAGAGTTTTAAAGGGGAAGAGTTGGAGCGCGGCGGGAAGGAGCAGCGGAGCGGGGACCCGGCCGGGGGGGTCACGGCGGCGGCTTCGATCGTTTCTCTCCGCGGAGCAACGGCGCCGAGGACCCGGCAGCCCCGGCAGCCCCGCTCCGGCACCCTCCTCACCCGAGACTTCATGTTCTTTTATGTTACTTTATTTTATTTTAGTTTTATTATTTTAAATTAAATTTAATTGTATTTTTCCCCCAAACCCAAGAGACCAGCCCCCGATCGTCGCTCTAAACCCGGCTGCTCTCCCGCAGAGGCAGCTCCAGCCGCCCTGAGCCGCAATAACGCTGCTCCCTCCGCATCCCCCTCTCCGCCGAACCCAGCAGCGGATTTGCAAGGCCCTTTTGCAAAGTTAAAATATATCTCCCCAAGCTGCAACAATTTTCATACTTTTTGACCTCGGGGATTTACTTAGCACGTTAAGTTCAAGACTCAGAAGCCCAAGGCTATTACTCATTTAGGCACTCCCACCACCAACACTTTTCACCACATATTTTATCATTTGACTTCCTGACTTAAATTCATGTTATGGCAAATAATGGATGGTAATACTTTCCCCCTTCCCCATGTTAATTGTCTTGTCTGACAACCTCCGCATTTGAAATGATTTAGAGCAAACAACGGTGCGGCGAGAGCAGGAGACAAACCGGCACAAAACATCCGCAGGATCCCTGCAGCTCCGGCTCTTCCCTGGCGGGTTGGTGGCTGGATCCGGGGGCACAGCAACGTGTCCCCCCCCGAAAGTATCGTCCAGCTCTTGCTGGGGTCACAGCGGTGCCCCGGCAGCCCTGTCCCCGGGTGCTGTGCCACCGCACTCACCGTGCCCCGGGCTCCTCGGCCTTGCTGCCCAAAATACTGTTCTTGAGGCAGCTCAAACAGGGAAACAAACCCGAGTGCTATTTGCAAATTAAAAAAAGCAAGGTGTAGTTGATTAGCAAATTAATTATTTCAGTACCCCCAGGATTATATTGTTTTTCTAAGTTCTGTGGGCCTGTGTAATTTACTAATTTCACAGTCACTGAACTTCCCTGGGAGTGAGAGTCAATCTCACCCACCCATCTAACACGTCCGCGCGATGCTGTGCGGAGGCAGCGGGTCTGTCGGCAGCGTCGCAGGGAAGAGGGTGTCCAGACCCTCCCCTGCTCCTGCTGCTGACCTGCTGCCCGAATCTGGGCCAATTCTTTGGTTTTACTTATTTCTAAGGGTGGACAGTCCCTTCCCGGCCACCACGAACCTGCCTGCTGAGAAAGGAGTAACTGCGTGGGCTTCACCCAGCACCGGCACTGGCTTCCCACCCATGTACAGAAACGGGCTGCTGCGTTATTTGCCCTCTACGAACAGCTGGAGAAGAGGGATCCCAATGTAAGAGATTTTTGTCACCAGTGGAATGTCAGCTTTTGGTGTCTGACACCACCAGCATGCAGAGAATTGGAGAAAAACAATTGCAATCAAAACAAATAGGACTATCCCAATAAAATGTGGGGATAATACACCTACACTGGTGGGAAACCAGCACTGGCCTCTGCCCACCTGCTGCAGGTGCAGGAGCAGATTCGATCTGGGGTGATAAAACAGCATCCCCTGGACCCAGTACCGCAGCACCGCAAACCTCCCTCGCCGCTCCCAAAATGAACCCAGAGCTCCTGGCTGTATTTCTATCTGTCTGCTTAGTCCTGACCTCTGATTAGTCTTCTATATATAGATTCTGTAATTTGATCCCATGTTACTATATAATACCCTATTTATATAGGTTTCTATTTTAAGGCTTCTGATGGGACGCGGAGGCTCTGGCCACCCTGCTCTTCTTTCTCCCTCTTTAGCGTGCGCCACAAATTGAGGCCACTGAGTTGATGCAGTTTGAGGCCACCAAAGTTCCAGCTGCTGGGTGAACGCAGCTCAGCACAAGGTTTCGTCTGCCTGGGCCGGGTGGGCAAGAGCCATGTTTTAAACCCGTGTTGCCTTCCCTTCCTTTTTACAGCAGTAAGTGATGTTCCAGGTTTCGCTGCACACATACAGAGCTTGTTTCAACACCATAGCACACACGCACAGCACAACCCCATTACTCTGAAATGCACCAATATACCATTTTTGAGATAAAAACCAAACCAAACACCAGATCATTTTGTTCTGGAACTCCACCAGAGCCCATCACCCCCAGCTCCCTTCCTTGCCGTGCTGCCTGGTGGATGGGGCGGCCCCTCCAGCCCCGTCCGCGTTGCCCTCCCAGGGCTGGACGAGGCTCCAGAGCCGGGCAGGACCATCTCACTCTGCCAAGCATCACCTGCACTGGAAACGCAACCCCACAATGGCATTATCATTCCAAAGCGGCCAAAACGTCACGCGAAAGGCTGCTCAGCCTTGGCTTTGTCACACCACCGTGTGAACTGGTCTTCTTCCCATTCAGTACCTTCAGCACACGGTTACTTGTTGAGCTGGCAGCAGCCTGTTCACATCCCACGTTACAGCTCCTCATGGCAGCTGCTCCCAGAAACGCTACAGAACCAGAAGAGCTGGGGAGACGCCACCCGCTCCCCTCCTTACCACCTTTCCTAACTCAGCACAGGGTTTGTCTCTCCCCAGCAGCCAGGTCCCAGGGAGATCTCTCTCTGTCCACAGGAGACGGTGGCTCCGTGAGCAGAGGCAAAAGCATCCAACCCCAAACCAACCACCAAGGCACGGGAGCTTGTTTTGGTTACACACAAGTAAACCTCGTTCCAAGTGGAGGGTCCCTTATTTATCTGCGCTTCCTCCGGCAGCAACCCCAAACCCTTGTGAACACATTTATGTTGCTCCTGCCTGTGCAATTACACTGATAACAACGGTCTGAAGAGCTTTCTGTGCTCATCTGCCTCGTGCCTGGAGTGTGGTCATGTCACATATGGACACAGAACCTTCCCGAGATGCTCAGAAACTCCGAGTCTGCAGAATTCCCTCCCAATGTGGTTTTTTTCAGTTGTTGAAATAAAATCTTCATTGCTGTAATTAGTAAATATTTGTAAAGCCTGTAAGATTCCAGAATAAATGTCTGAAAGAAATTCACATGGCTATTGGATAAATACGTTAATAATAATGAAGATGGCTGGTGAGAAGACATCACTCCTAATGACGTACGATTTATTTCCTTAAGGGTGTGCTAATAAACAAAACTTATTTTTAAAATCTGGCACATTTATTCCACATATGCTCCCATAAGTTACTCGAACCACAGCACGGTCTTCCTCTTCTCCCCTCTCTGAAATTTCTCATTAACGCTTGCTGCGCGGGGCTGCTGATGACAAGGACAAGCACTTTGTCCCACCCAGCACCCCAGATATTAAATAAAGGCTGTTGCCGTGGGTCCCGGCGGGGCCGTGTCCCTGCTGCCAGCCCCAGGGGCCTCCCGAAGGGTCACTTCAGTCTGCGAAGGAGCTCGGGTGTTTGTCCCCATCCCAACCTGAGCTTTGCAGGGAGGCCCTGGACGGATCTTTGAGTCCCGGCTCAACTGCACACCCTCAAACCACCCCAAATGTCACGTCCGTGGGCTGTTACCACTCCTCCCGTGGGTCAGCCCGCGGTGTTCGCGGCAGCTCCATCCCACGGGGTCTGTGCACCAGCTCTGCTCGCTGCCGCTCCCTCGGACGCCTTAACGCAAAATCAATACGGTGTTAATTCGAAACAAATCTTTTCTGCGTACCTGAGTGAGATGGCGTCCCCTGCAGAAGGGAGCACAGGAACGGTTCCCTGCCCACCTCCGTCCGCAGGCTGGGCGAGCAAACACGGTGCTGCAGGGCTGCTCCGGTGCTTGAGGAATGGTTTAGGAAAGACCATTTCCTACTCTCACTTTTAAAACCCCAGACTAATATTCTACAGGGCTGGTGCTTCACAGGGGAGGGAAATGCCATTTCCAAACACCGATGTGGTTTTCATCCCCCCATTTGAATCCAAGTACTTCCATACGTAAGATACTGACTTGTTCAGCTTTAAAAACGACCATGGAAAAGCTTTTCCACACCACCAGTGCACACACGACCGCCACCGGCGGCTGTGCCAGCGGGCAGGGCGGCAACACTTAACACAAGTCACTGGACAATGACAGGGACAGTGGTGCTCGGGGACCTGGTGCCACCCAGGACACCAGGCTGGGGCCTGAGGTCCCTCTGGCTCACTGCAGAGCCCCGGGAGGCGAGCGGGGCGGATCAGTGAGCACAGGCAGCACCAACGAACCTCCCGACCCCTCGGTTTTGTGTGGAAACCCCTGTTGTGACACCCCGGGGTCACGCCGGGGTTGTGCCCGGCCGGACACGCGCTGTCCCCTGTCCCCGCGCCGCTCACCGTGATGCTGCTCGCACAACGTGCTGTGATGAGCTACGAGCGTTTCAAATGCAGAGAGAAAGATGAGGAAAGATGTTTGAAAACAGCAGTAGGAAAACGGGCAGAAAACACCCTTTTCCTTGGGAGAAAGCCCCACTCGTGCTGGGGGCGCGAGGCCGGGCAGGTCCCCCCGCGGGGCCGTCACCTCCAGGGGCCTTTAGAGCCAGACCCAGGGGAGGAAAGTGTCAAAATCGCTGCTTCTTGCCCTGTGCATCTTGCAAACACACGTTTTTCTTATGACTACCACAGTCAGCAAACCCATCTTTGCAGGTGTGTGCCCAGCTGGGTCTGAGATCCAGGGGATCTCCGGGCAGGGACCCCCGAGAACAACTTATTCAGCCCCAATTAACACTATTGTCACCAGTGGTGACAGGAGACAAAACGATAGGAAACCGCAGCTGAACGTGCCCTGTAAAATTTCCCATTTACAGGGAAAACCGAGGATGGACGCGAAGCTTCTTACACATCAGAGGACAAATTCCACCGTGTGAGGGGTGACGCTGTCGCACCCCCGGGTCTGACAGCGCGACACGCGCGACAAAACGTTTCCTTTAAATAAAGAATTTCCAAGACAAAGAATAAAAACAATCCACATCAGGAAGCCATTCGAACACCTTTTACTGCACTTATTTGTCACTGTGGGGTTTTTTTTGTGCCTAAAAAATCAAACTCCTGAGTTTTCTATGAAAACAAAAAGATACAGTTAAAACATCCCTGAAATGGTCACACAACCAAAATATATGCATTAGGTGTTAAAGCTGCTATCGGAGAGCTCAGCTGGGTGGTTTTTTTTTTAAATCTGCAAAATATAATTAAATTGGTGTTGGTAAAAAGAAGATTGCCCAGTCCAAACCCTTATAAGGATATTTCAGACATGCTGAGGTTCCTTCTCCATAAATGTTAAGCAGACATCTGTAAACATAATTGGAATTTACTGCACACGTGAATAACTGCATATAAATTAGCCTGTATCGTTGGGGTTTAGGAGAGGGCTGCAGGTCCCCCCCTGTCGATAAGGCGGCGGCGTTTCCTGCGCACATCCCGGCTCCATTCCAAATGTCAATTTTCTACATTTTTATTTTTTTGCATAGCTGTTGCCTTGTTCCATTTATCATGAAGCCCCTACAGATGAGACATTCTGCTGAATTCTGTACATTCCCAGGTTTGTTTACCAGGCTGATAGTTATTCTGGGAAAAAGCAGAGTGGTACTGTCAGGGATTGCTTAATATTAATGATGGAGATCGGGGCATCTGAGGGGGCTGAACAAGCACAACTTCATTTCAGTCTTCGTTTTTCCCATGTTTTTTTCCCTTTTCCCTGCCTTCTCCTTTGTCATGGGCAGGACCCTCTGGTCCTAAACCTGCCGAGACCCAGGGCCAGATCCTGCTCCTCATTGAGCCAACGGAAAAACAGCCGCTTCTATGGCTCAGGATCGAGCTTTTAAGCGCCCGCTTAACTTTATGCCCAAGGGCTGAGAAGTCCTAGTTAAGCCACACTGAAGTCTGTGCACCATGACGAAGGCTGGAGCTCCCTGGGGAGGAAGGAGCCTCCTCCTCCTCCCTTCTCCGTCCTCCTGTCCCCATCCCGGTGCAGTGAAATTTGGGAATTCTGACCCCAGGACGGTTCCCCTGCGCAGCCCTGGGTGGGTCCAGCATGAACAGAGGTGTCCGGATAGACGTAATTCAGCTAAAACGAGGATGACTTCAGATGTGAATGGAGTCAGTCAGGAGCAGGATTTACACAGAGCCGCATCATGAAAAAACACGATTTTACGCAGATTTAGTGAAAACAAAGGGTTGCGCCCGCTTTCAGTGACACGCTGGCACCCAGCTTGTATCAGCCCAGCTTTAGATGGTGAATTTAGAAGAGTAAATTAAACCAACCCCACCAGTTTTATGCAAACGTGAGCCTGACAGCAATGGGGCTGAGGCGCTGGAGCACCTTCGGGGCACAGACCCACAGGCTCCCGGGCTGGGGAAGGGACCATGGGGCTCGGCGGAGAGGGGGAAATCCCTCCTGGCCCGGGATAAACCCCAGACCAGGCTGCCACCCTGATCCCAAATCTGCTGAATTCCACGGAAAACTGAACACAGGGGGTTGTGAATCAGATGGCCCAGGTTTGGGGAACTGAGGATGTGTTTGGTGGGACTGAACGGACACCACACACTAAAGGTAAAGATCAGCGTTAGGCTGTGACACCTGGTGAAATTCTGCTCACCCAGCGCAGGGGAGAGGCCGCTGCACCAGCCACGATACCAGCACTTCGGATTTTAAGGCATGGGCACCCCAATTAAAGTGAGGTTCATCAGTGCTCTGCCAATCTGAACCTGCTGTGCCCCAGCGGGGTGGACGAGGACGTCCCCACACCAAGGGGACAGTCCCCAACCCAGCATGACCGCGGCTGTTCCCGCCATCCCTTCTTGATGATAACGGCATTACCAAGTGTGCCAACGAAGCACCCGGGTGATTTATTTCGTTGTCACTCTTCAAAGGCGCATTTGTTTACCACCCATCTCTCGCCAGGAGCTCTGTTTGTTTGGAGGGGGACGGTGCGGGAAGCAGGGGGCTGTGAACCCCCCGGGCAGTGGCCCCCGCGCCCGTCGCCGTTCTCACCTTGACTCGGCGCTGCCGGAGCCGCCGGTGCAGGGGTCCCTGCGGCTTCCCAGGGATGCTGTTGGGAACGTGTGAGCGGGGACGAGTGACCTGAATTTAACCTTCCGCCGTGCCCCACGTTACTGGGGAGGGGAGGTGAGAGATGTGGCAGCCTGGCCGGAGCGGTGACAAACTGCCGGCGGTTTTTGGGCCGAAGGAGGTGACATGGGGGGAAGCACTGCAAGCTCACCCCGGCTGGACCTGCTGGGCAGAGCTGCCCCACGGCTCAGGGGGGGCTTTGGGCCACATCATCGCTTTGAATAACAAAGGTGTGGTACCTTGCTTCGCATTAGGGAAAAAGGGAAGGGCAAGGAAAGCAAAAATAAGCAAAAAAATTCTAAAAAAATAATAATAAATGGATTTTTGGTCTAAATTCCCTGGCTGATCTGGCCCTATAATCTCACAAGTCATGAATTTGGATCTTGCCAGACCCAGCTGAGCGAGGGAACGGCCCCGCCAGCGAGGTTTGGGCAGGGATCTCTGCTGGTGGGAACCGCTGGTGTTCGGAACACAGAGAGCTGTGGTCCCTGGGGATGTCACCCAGACACCGCTGCTCCATCTCCTGTCTGACTGAGCGCAAAGTGGATGGGAGCGCTGGGAGGAGGAGGAAGGGCCTTCGCACCATGGTCCTGGGGACCCGGTGCCGCTCCACGACCCATGGGCACCACCGAGCCCCCGCTCACCCTCACGGGGCACAGTGGTCAGTTTATCATTCAAAATGATCGACTGAGCATTTTTTCCAGGCCAGTCCAATTACTTTCAAACACACCTATTTGATTTTAGTGTCAAAGAGATTTTCTCTCTCAAGTTGTTTTCACTTAAAAAACCCCAAGCATCCTGGAGTACCAGATAGAATAATAAGCAGACTCACCATTCAGTCATAGAACGAGCTGAAATTTCTCTGAGGAAACGTATTTTTCACTGAAAAATACTGGAAAAAATCTGTATGAAAGTTTTTCCTTGACATTCTCCTGGTTTAGAGGAAACAGGAGAGCAATTTTTCCCCATCACTTTCATCATTTGTTAGTTTTTCTTCCCTCTCTCTGCTCATCCCCAAGAGCTTCCTCCAGGATGCCCAGGCACACAGTAAGAAGAAAGGGAGTGGGATGAACAAGGCGTTGCAAACCACCGAGAAACAAGGACTTCCCTGGATCGTTTCCTTTTCACAGAATCACAGAATGGACTGGGTTGGAAAAGCCCTCAGAGATCATCCAGTCCAACCCTTGGTCCAACTCCAGTCCATTGACCAGATCATGGCACTAAGTGCCGTGGCCAATCTCAGTTTAAAAACCTCCAGGGCCGGTGAGTCCAGCACCTCCCTGGGCAGCCATTCCAATGCTGACCACTCTCTCTGCACAGAATTGCTTTCTCATCTCCAGCCTCAATTTCCCCTGGCAGAGTTGAAGCCCATGCCCCCTTGTCCTATTGCTGAGTGCCTGGGAGAAGAGCCCAATCCCCCCTGGCTAGAACTGCCCTTCAGGTCGTTCTAGAGAGTGCTGAGCTCAGCTCTAAGCCTCCTCTGCTCCAGACTGAACAAGCCCAGCTCCCTCAGCCTCTCCCCATAGGGCTTGTGTCCAAGTACCTTCCCCAGTCTTGTTGCTCTTCTCTGGACCCGCTCCAGCACTTCAATCTCTTTCCTGACCTGAGGGGCCCAGAACTGAACACAACACTCCAGGTGTGGCCTCCCCAATGCAGAGCACAGGGGAAGGATCACTGCCCTTGGCTTGCTGACCACGCTGGTTTTTCCTTCACTGCAGTTAACCTGGACTGGGTGTCCGCTCCCACTCCCTGAATTTACAGCAGGAATCTGCTATAAACGCTGGGCTCTCACGCTCACGTTTGGGGGTTTTTAAGGGCTGTTTTTCCTACAGCACATGCTGAGGCACCATACTGTACATTACGCAATGGGAATGGCTGATGTTTAATGGGAGAACTTCAAGCCAAGTTGCACCTGGCACTGGTCCCACCGGGACCCCAGCACCCAGGTCCCACCAAGACACACGGCTGAGGCAGAAACCAAAACCTGAGCCTGCCAGTTGCCTTTGTCCGTGTTTTTCACACCCAAACCTTGTGCCAAGGGGTCTGTCACGTTTAAACACATGGAATTATCCATTACAACGCTTCAATATTTATTACACAGATTTCGCTTTAACTGCTTTGTAAGTCATAGCAGAAATAATGGCCTTCCAACTGAGAGTCATATGCCATAATCAACCAACAGGAAGTCAAGATGGTAATTTAAAGTATATATTAAAAAGTCCTTGTGTGAACAGTTTGTTTAAATTAAGAGACGGGACATGATTCAAACAATAAGGCCTCACCAAAGATAATTTTTCCTAGCAATCCAGTCAATAGGAGGCTCAGGGGTGTGAAGGAGCAATCTTGACCTCGCAGGACTAGAAACATCTTTTGTTGTCAGAGTATTTGGACAGCAGGTTCTGCCCATCCGGCCTGGGACCCGGGAGCTCTGCCTGCCCGGTACCACGGGATCACAGATGGTTTGGGTTGAAGGGACCTTCCCAGCTCCCCAGTGCCACCCCTGCCATGAGCAGGGACATCTTCACCAGCTCAGGTTGCTCAGAGCCCCGTCCAGCCTGGCCTGGGATGTCCCCATGGATGGTTCATCCACCACCTCTCTGGGAACCTGGGCCAGGCTCTCCCCACCTTCACTGTAAAAAATTTCTTCCTCATGTCTAACTTAAATCTCCCCTCTTTTAGTTTAAAACCATCACCCCTTCTCCTATGGCAACAAGCCCTGCTCAAAAGTCCATCCTCATCTTTCTTATTGGCCCCTTTAAGTTCTGAAAAGCCACAACAAGGTCTCTCTAGACAGAGAGCAACGGTGCGACCCTACAGTGAAGCCAGGAAACCTCAGTGTCCATCATCGCTGGGATGGGGACCATAGGACCTCCTGGGTAGGACCTTTGGTGAGGGCCACAGGTTTGCAGCCCAGCCCTACACAGAGACCACGGAGCGTTTATGAGCCGGGTTCTCAGAACAGATTGCAGTATTCCGGTATTTATGAAGCCTCCTTTCAATAATTATCACGCTGTTACATTGGTGAGTTTCTTGACAAGTTATTAAATCATAATTTCTAATTTAAATGCCAGCTTTTGGTGTGCATGCCTGCTCAGGATAAGCTCATTTTCATTTTTATTAAACATCACCTATTAAACACAAGGAGAATTTTCTTAGGAATAACAGAAAACACCACAGGTGCCTTATTTCCCAGCTTATTTTGCAATGGTTTCAAATAATTCCCCAAACATGTAACCCACAACAAGGGAATTGTGATCTGGCTTAGGGGAGGACTGAGGTCCGCAAAGACCCTTCCTAGGTGACAGCCGCAGGATTTTCATGACATAAGAAAACCTGAAAGAGCACTCACGTAAAACCAAAGGAAAGCTCGGGATGTCTGAGCTGGACACCAGCATCCAACTTCCAGAGATGTTTCAGACGCTCGCGACACAGCCGTCACACTTCGGTGCCACCCAACACTTGGCTTTTCAATCAGACGGTCAATTAATGCTTGTTTGGTGTTTATAGCGCCTGGCCCCCGGCTCTGTTCTGCCCAGGGCTATATGAATTGATGGGGAGAGGGGTTGTGTGTCCATGGAGCCCAGAGTATATGGCACAAACCACCAAAAGTCATATTAGGCAGCTGTTTTCATCTGAAAACAGGAAGGAGAAGAAAAAGACCAACTCCAGTGCAAGAGACGTGGGGTGTGAGATGATGTCCAAACACATAGGTTTGGCTTAGTCCCCTAGGCTAGGCTGGACTTTGTGCTGGAATCCTGACTGACCGTGAGGCTGATGGGAAAAGGAATTACCCATTTCCCCCAGATGATTTCCACCTCCAGACTACACATTCTCTGTGATCAGACTGATTAGTTAAATAAATCATCCTTACCTGAAGATAATCCATTTCTGCTTTTTAATTAAACACAATTATGACAATTTGTTCTGCTGCCTGCCAGATTGCGTGTGCAATCCAAGCCAAGGGCAAGAAACTTTTGCGGATGTCTTTACCTCCAGGGCAAAAAACAAGCAGAAAACTACTGAAAGCACAGTTCTTGATGATGGTGATGAAGATCGACTGGGAAGGAACAACAACAAAGGGAGACTGGGGGGTTAGCTGAGATGATCAATGGCCTCTGGAACAGCTTCTCTTGTGCCACATCGGCACTGGAATACAAGGCTGGGTCCCCTCTGTGCTTGATTTCGGGGATGAGTATCCCCCTCCCAAATGCAAAGCCAGGACTAGGTGCAAATATGAACATGGCAGCTTTCTTAAACCGGTGTGGTGGCCTTTTCGCAGTCCAAGACAAGAAAACACGTCCGATTTACTCTGCCAAGGACTTTTATTCAGATGAACTTTTCTTCAACTTGCTTGCCCGGAGTGAGAGGCAAAATAAGACATAATGAGCCAGCTTAAATAGATGTTAGAGACCTCCCCGTTATTTAAAAGCCCTCTGCAGCCCCTCTTGCCTCCCCTTGCTCAAGTTCAACTGCAAGCGAGTACAGCAGACTATCTGCTGTTTGTTTTGGGTTCAATGGCATCTCATTTACACGTGTTAATTGCCACTAATTGGCACTAATTGGATGAACAGGAAACCCTCTGGGAGCACTCATACCTTTAATTTGCAGTAAATATCATTAATTAACATATGCTAATTAGAGCCAATTAACATTGATTAAGGGTTGCCAGCTACTTGGAAAGTACAACTATCCATGTTGCGTTAAGTCAGCACAAAATATGATGCACGCTCTAAGTGTGAAAGAAGAGGCGAGCGAACACAAGGCTGTGTGTGCACTGCCGGGACACAGGACACACATGGGGACACTGAGATGTCCCCCACGTGGCACCTGGCAACCGAACACCGCAAGGGGAAACACGCATTGCCACCATGGTCCAGCTGCGGTAGGAGAGAAAACACAGGTCCAAAATGAGTTGTTGATGCCCAAAGCATGTAAAACTCAATGTTTGGGGCTCCAAGGGAGATCAGCGTCTCCCCTCTGTTGAAGAGGATCTGTGGCCTTTAGAACAAAAGCTGAACCAGCACTTCTTCTGCCTATGTCCACCGACACGTGTCTCTCGGGATCCAAGCACATGTCCCACGCTGGCCCAGATGAAGCCACAGGCCTGGGCACATGGGGCAAAGTAGGGACTGGTGCAGCTGGGTGAAGGGAAAGGGTAAAGGGTCCGTTCCTGCCCAGCACCACCGGCTGGCAGGTGCTGTGTCACGTCCCTGTGGGGCTGCAAGGACAACCCAGGCAGCGCTGTCCCCATCAAAATCCAACTCCTCACCGCACAGAGCCCCGGGCGGCTCCCAAGGGACACGTCTGCCTGCCTGCGCTTGGCTGGGGACACTTCGGAGAGTTCGGCCCAAATATTTGTAGGGGCACTGAGCCGGATCCCTGCTCGGCGCAGTCCTAGGGGCAGGCAGGTGTGACAACAGCCTCGAGCCACCGTACCTGACAGCAGGACTTCTGCTGAGCGCAGCTCTTTGATCCAGCAAATATGGGTCACCGCGTTCATGGGGTCCGCGAAGAGCCCGGGGCTGCTCTGCGCCGAGCTCAGCCCTGCTCTCTGCCAAACGTATTCACCCAACAAAACCTGGAAAGTGTAAAATAACACAGCAAAGCTCCCACAGGGTAAAATCCTGCTGCATTTTTGGGTACAGCTACATTGCAGCCTGGGCTGAAGCTCTGCGCTGGTTCCGAATGACACCAGAAATGCCAACACTGGCTCTGGGCAGCACCGCACCATGAACACACTCCATACCACGGCACCCACCGAGCCAGCAAACACCCCGAACCCCCGTGAGACCCCCAGAGCCCTTGGGACGCTGGTGCCGGCTCAGCCAGGCCTTGGGGAAGCACTGGTGCATGCGGTGAGCACAGGGTCCTTCCCGCATAGGCCACTCTTTGCTAATTAACGAGCAAACAAAACCAAGCCAGGACCTGATAACAGCATTTCCTAGTGCATCGGTCCTTGTTGGCCCTGCCTTTGCTGCTCGCTCTCACCACCAGTGGAGATGAGCAACCGGGGGGTGTCCAGACACACCGAGTCGGTCACAAGAGGCTGAAGTTCAAATACCTCTTGTTCCCCTAAAGCTCTCGCACTAAAATTAGTACCAACCTGTTTACCCTGCTGTTTACCATTTTATTATCTGATAAAACAACTGCTTATCAGTTTGCATAGAAAGACAGAGGAAAAAAGCGCTCAATCTCAACAAACACCTGGGAGGAAACACGATTCGGCCTGACACCGGCTCTGTTTCCCAATTTACATGTTTCTAAAAGGATTAGCTTTTTACACTGAGAAAAGAGAGGCCGGGCTTGAGACATGGCAGGGAGAAGATGCTCTGCAAATGCCTCGAATTTGGTTGTTTGGCTACAAAATGCGCTTTGTTAGCAGAGCGCGAGGCGTGCGGTGCCGTGTCCATGTGCTTTCCTTCCCCAGCTCCTACCCCTGCTGATGGCGCAGGGTGGGAGCGCACAATTAGCTCTGCCTCTAATCGCAAACCGACCCTGCAATTTGAGGACTGTAATTGACACATCGCGTTTGAGGCCTCTCTGCAGCGCTCGTTTTCACTCTGCAGACTGCCACAGGACAGGGTAAAGGATGGAGAAGGGGATGATGCTGCAGCCCAAATGCGGCTGCTCGAGTTGGACCCAAAGCCCAGGGTGAGTGGGTACAGAGTCACCGATCGGAGACATCCCAAAAAACAGGCTGTAAAATCTCAGACACCTGCAATCAGAGGGGACACCTGAGAACCTGAAAATGTATTTTCCATGAGTTTAATGAAAATGTCTGTTGGAGAGGAGCATCACTGACACATTTACAGCATTATCAGAGAGCTGGTAAGGTAAAAATGCCAAAAAAGGACTGATCTTGAGGGTCTCTTCCAACCAAAATGATTCTATACATATATATATGAACACATAACCTGCCCCTCCATGAGGACATGCTCAATAATCCAATAGGTCTGTTCCACCTCTAATTACGGTGATCCCATGACCCAGTATTCCTAACCAGGGCTTTAAATCTGAGTTTACAGTATTTAGGAAGCGTTGTCAATAATGTTTACAGTGAATTAATTACTGAAGTGATTTTAATTTATTTTCATTAACGATAATCTTATTAACCAATTAATTAAATCCAAATACAGGATGCGACATTGTTTGGTGGTTACACCCTGCTAAGCAAACAAGCGGTGTAATCACACTTGAACCAGCAAGCAGGGAGGACCCGGGACGCCCGCGGTGGAGCCTCCCCGGGGTGGGATGGTTTTGGGGTGCTGCCCACCTGCTGCTCCCCGACACCCCGTCCCTCTCCCGCCTCCTCGCTGGGCACTGCCTGCAACGGGAGGTGATCAGATCTGCACGAGAAATCCAGGATGATTTGACAACGCACAGAGTGTGACTCCATGGTGCAAAGAAACGAGTTGAATGAATGACTTAACAGCTTGCAAATTCAACACCTCCTTTTGTTTTATGGCTGCCTTAGCATCCAGCCACACATGGGCACAACCCCCTTCGACAAACATTATGCACAGGATTTATTACAGATGTATACTATTTACTGGGGTTTATAGTGATATATAGTCTCTGTTCATCATTTGAGCAGTAAAATATATTGTTCTGACCCTTCCACTCCCTCCATTTGCCTAAGACTCCAGCCACTTGATATTTTTCCAGTTCTGACATTTCAAACATGCAATGCCATATGTATTGCCACTTTCAGGTAATTATCACGTAAAATTAGGCTAGTCTTGTACATGAAACCAGCAATTAGCCAAGGATTGAAGGTCAAAGAGATCTCATTTATAGAGTCTCCGACAAAATGTTAAGTGTAAATGTGTGTCAGATGGTCCAGGATGCCGGATTATATGGGGTCATGACAACGGGTCTGAAGTGTCATCAAGCACGATGTAACCAGTCTGTTGGGCACAGCAGTACAATCTGGGACTTATCCCTTTCAGCCTTATCAGAACCTGTGCTAAATCTAGGACACGGCCTTAGAGGAGTTTCTGCAAAACCAGGAAAATGAATCGCGGCCCGTTGTTTCCCTTGCTGGAACTTGTAGCTGATTTGTTCTTTATTACAGTGCGCTGTGCGTGACAAGCCCGGTCCTCGTCCTCCCGGGACACATGCGTGCAGGACCCCGTTTCTCCCCTTTGGATGGGGTTCAGGTTGGGACGTGTTGGGACGAGCAGTGAGGGTGGAGGCAGGAGGCCAGCGGGAGGTGCTGGGCGTTGGGTCCCGCACCACGGGGCCATCGGTCCCGCTCCAGCTCTGCTGGGAACGTATCAGCCACCAGCACCCATCATCTTGTAATGCCATCAGCGTGGGGTTATCTGGCCAGCCCAAAGGCATTTGGGACATTAATCAGGTGCTAATTTGTTCAGCCTTGGTGAAGATACCGACCTGTGCTGAGCTCTGGGGACACGGCGGGGCTGGGACCGAGGTCCCTGCCCCAGCACGGCCCAGCAGGGCTCCCTGTCACCTCCACTCCTGTCACCTCCTCGGGCTCCCTGCTCCTCCCCTGCACCGGGAAAGTCCATTCTGTGTAACAAAGTCAAAGGGGCTTCCATCTGCGTGCACCTTCCATCAATTTTCTTTCAGTGTTTGCAGCTGAAATCCCTCACAAACCCAATCCCTCTATTTCTCCCTCCCCCAGTAAAACACTCTCCCACTTGCCACTGCACTTGGGTGCACAGAGACGGAGCACAAAAGCCAAGCCAGAGGCCTCTGCCAGGACTATTGCTGAACGACAAGGAAGGCAACTGCACCTGACGCAGGTGTCAAAAAAGCCATCTTGCATCATTTTGTTTATTCTCACCTGTATAAATATGTATCCTTCCTTCCTTCCCGCCACTCAGAAAAGGAAATCACAAAAAAACCCGTCTTTCCTTCAACAACTGGGTATGCTTTCCAGTGGGATATAACTGATGCCAGCCCTGCCAACTCCCCCAGCTCCTTGCTGCAGGTCTCCCCCTCCCCGGCACTGAGCCCCTGTCCCCGTCACAAGCAACCACTCCCCCCGGTGGGCTGGTGGCAGAGGCAGTGGCCAAAGGCAGACGAAGCGGGGGGCTCGCACCATTCTCCTTCAAGTTTTCCTCCCCGTCTCTTCCCTATCCCCCGTCCCCCCCGCTCTCTGAATGCCATCGCCTCCTTCGCTTCTCCTCCCCTCTCCCGCTCCGGTTCCCAGCCCGCGTCCCTCCCGGCGCTGTGTCCTGACTACCAATGATGCTCTCAGCCTGCTCTGCATTCCGCGGAGGGGCGCGCAGCCCGCTCCGCTCCCGGCCCCTCGCCCCCCGCGCGACGCTGCGAGAACAGACACGAGCGACTTTCCCGTTCGATCTGAACATGGCGCCAGAGCTTTCCTCATCGCCAACCAACGAGCCCACAGACGCGCCACAGAGCCCTCTCTCCCTTCCCAGCAGCGAAGGGAGGAGGATGCTCCTTGTGCCAACGCACCCGATGGGGTTATTGCGGATTTGCCCACCCAGACCCGTCCTCGCCAGCACAGCCACGTTGAGAACAGCCTCAAACTTCCCCGGCTCTTCCCTTCGCCCCGCGGCAGCCCCGGCTCGTAACCCCCTCCCCTCCTCGAAGCCCAGGTCGTGGCGGCACTTAGCTAAATTATATAACTGCAAACAAAGTGTGACAGCTTTATTTGTAATTATACTGCATTTAAAGGAACAAGATGAGCTTAATGAGTTAATAAAGTGGCTGTCTGTCAAAGCAAGGGCTGCTTTGCATAGGCGCCCGGCGGGTCCCGCTCGGGCTCATGCATATGGAGGTGGCCGCGGTGCCGCCGGCCATGGCAACGCGCAGGTAGCGCCCGGCCAGCTGCCCCGTCCCACAAGACTTGTCTGAAGTGAAGACTTGTGAGGAGCCAGCATTTTGTCTGCGCACACTTGACAAAACAAAGACAACTCACTCCTCTGGTTTCATGCCACATTTTTTATTCATAAACAAGCTGTTGGCTGTAAAGACATGATAAAACTCGAGCTCAGAGGAGGCTGGCGAACATTTGAATGCAAATCCTCAGCTGCTACAAATCCGTCCTATTATTCAGCCCATTTTTTTTTTTTGCCTTTCCCCATTTTTGTCTTATGCTAAGCTAGGCAGGATCCCAACCAGAGATATGTGATAAACTCTGGTCAATGCAAAGAAAGGCATCAAAATTCAAAGCCTTGCCTGGGAGCGGGAGGCGGGCGGGCTCCGCGGGGCGAGGGAGCACGAACAAAGGCCGTGGTGCTGCCGGGGGCTCCTGGGCGGCAGCGCGAGGTTCAGCTCTACATGCACGACATCGCCCGTTGTGATCTTTTTCACCTGTTTTTCTTGCCCTGGCCAGGTCGGTTTTTCCCTCGGGTGTACGTGGGGAGAACCCACGGGGGGGCTGCCCGACCGCTGGGGAAGCCCCAGCCAGGGGCGAACGCAGCAAACAAACCCCCAGCAAAAGCAGGAGCTTCCGCGGCTCCCAGCAGCGACAAGGACAGCTAACGGGGGGAAAAACAGCTAAAACACACCGTACAGGTAGTTTCTGTGAAATAGGAAAGGAACAGTGATTTAATATTTTCCATTTTGATCCTCAAAGCTTTCAGCGATGCGTGCATGTTGTAACACCGCTCAGACCCTCTGCCCGTGCAAACCAAGGGAGGAGTCTCTTTGGTCGGTGCTGGTTGTGCCTCCAGGCTGAGAAAATCAAGTCCCAGATGAGTTCCAAGGCTGGTGCAGAGCAGCAAGGAGCAGGGATGGCCAAGCACACCGTGGGGTGCCCGGGACTGGCATCTGTCACTTAGACCCAGCTGTGCCAGCGCCCCAAAATCCTCCCTCCCCACTGCTTTACATCCAGATGTTGCACAATGTCAAATGCTGAGCTCAAGACTACTTTTAGGCTGGACCTGGTTCCTGGGCAGCCCCCTCTTGTTGCAGACATTTGTGCAAGTCTTCCAACCCCTGCAGCCCCCGTTTTCTCAGCAGCGGGGGTCACTGCGCTCCCGGCCGCCCACCCCACCGGGGTGAGAAAGGCTCGTGGCCTTTTGCTGAAACACCAGCAACGCACCCAAGCTTTGCCCTTGGCCGTAATAGAGGGAATTTCCTCCGGGAGAAGAAAATAGTCGAGAGGAGATGCAGTTCAGAAAGAGGAGTTTTGCATGACAATTGGGAAATGAAGAAAATAAAAGTTGGTAGGAATTCATTTGCACGTGAACGCGAATGGAAAAAAATACAGATTATTTCTTGCAGTCTCTATCTAATAAATGATTTTGAGAAGAAAAGGCAGCAGAGGTCGAGAGAGTGAGCAGGAGGGCTGGGGGTCACCCAGGGCTGCGGTTTGCTGCTCTGGATCCTGACTGATAGGGATATTTGCATTTCTGGGTAATTCTGCAGCAGGAGGAAATCTGCTATCACGGCTCCACAAGACACCTCGGATCCTCCGCAGAACCGAAACAAGAAATCATTAAACCAAATCCCTTTGCCTCCCTGCAAAACAAATGTGACTGGTGCCACATCCTTAGCTGCGTTTCCAGAAACACTGAGCACCAAGGGATTTAATTTCCAGTGTCACCCAAAGCCAGGCCGGGGTGTCCCGATGCAGGATGTATTTGCCGTTCGTTCAGGTGGCGACGCGGTAAGAGGTGGACGGTGAACTGCGGCTGAAATTACGGCCATGCAAAGTACTCATAAGAAACGAGTGACCCAACAAAGATAGCTTTTCATTCTCTGAGACAAATTACAAAGCACAAACTTTGATTTTTATGAATGCCATCGTTATTCTTAAGCACTCAAACAGGTTTTTGTAAGCGTACGCCGTGCTATGGGCCGGTTGCTAACTGAACCCCCCAAAATGGCCATTGCTTATGGCAGGGTTGGTACCTGGGGTGGGTACCTGGGGCTGGTGCGGTCCCCTCGCCGGTGGGCACGGGCTGAGCAAACCCTCCCTGCGCCCGCAGCGATGTGCGGATGCCTTCCCAGCACCCATGGGTGCAGGTCTGCACCAACAAGCCCCATTTCCCTATTGGTGATGGCAAAAATGCCACTGGGGTGACCGCGGGTGGAAAAGGCAAAGCAAGGGCATGAGTGGGGTCGTCTTGGAAAACGATGGAAGCCGAGAGAAAAATATTGGTAGCTGTTTGTGCCAATTCCTGCACAGCTGGAAGCACAGGACACGCTTAGATGTGTGTTTAATCTTCAACCTGTGTTAAACCATAGCTTTGTCCCCCTCTACGCTCCTCTTGCCGGATTTCTTAGGGTGTCTATTACCCAGCATCGACGCTCCCTGCTGGGCTGGGGATCGGCTGCTGCGATGCCGAATCCTCCGGCGCTGGCACAGGCTCCTGCTCCCTCCCCAACGGTTTGGGCACAGCCCAGGTTCCCCGCGTTCGCGATGCGATCAATGCAGGGCCCCTGGTTGTGGACAAGAGGAGAGACTTAATTGTAATCTGTATTGACTGCTCACTGCTTTGTCTGCCAATTTGCATCATGGACTTGTCTGAAACAATGATGTGGGCCTGGCAGGTTCTCTCACAGTAATCTATACCAGCGGGTCAGAATCTCTGAGCACTCGTTAAAGTCCATACATACGAAATGCATGTTTAACTACTGGAAAGATACTGAAGATGCATCTGTCTCAATATTTATTCACCTTCATCTGTAATCTGCTTAAAGCCCAAGAATGTTTTGAATTTTTAGCAGGAGAAAAAGGCCGCTTTCTGCAGTACTGAGTATTTCCTTAAGTTTTTATTCTAAAATACTTTGTCCCGCTGCCTCATGTCCAAGGCACAGGCAGACAGGGGAGGACAGGGAGGATGCCCAAAGAGAGTGAACTCAGTCTCCTGCACCGTTAAGTTCCAGCTTACTGGACACTTGCAGCTTTTGCTTCTTTTAAAGCTGAACTTTTGTGATTGAGAAAAAAATCCCTCAGTGTATTCTGGGTAAAGCTCTTTGGAGCTCCCCTTATTTCCACTTCCATTTTGCCCTGGGTTTGTAGCTTTGGCAAGAGCAGCTCTGGACATGGTGTCCTCACTGCCCGTGTCTACCGTGGGTGATGCTGGGGCCGAGGGGCACACGCGGCGCCATGGTCCGCCCCGCGAGTCCCCACCGTGGTGGCACAGGGGACCAGGGGGATGTCCCCAGCTGTGGCCACTCATGGACCCCCCAGATCCGCCACTGACCTGGATAAAGGCTTCGATCTGCGGTGCTGGGCCAGCACTACAACCCTGTCTTGTACAGCCGCTGATTCCTGATGCACGGAGCGTGGCAGGGGAACAGAGGAGGGTTCGGGTTAAACGTGGAGCTGACAAAGACATCGCTCAGCTCCAAAGCCCAGCCCGAGTGTGCACTTCCACAGATTTTGATAATGTCGCGTGTCAGCTGCCGTGGAGATTGAGTGATTAGGCTGGGGACACGGACACTTGTCTGCACTTCATCTGAGCTTTGCTACCGTCTGCCCGCTTGTCGGTGGAGATTTAGGGCCGTGGAGAGGGTAGAAGCACGTGTGTGTAAGCGTGCACTGCTCCGTGTGTCCATGCATAGCTCCGTGTATGTGTGCACACCTCTGTGTATGTGTGCACAGCTCTGTGTGCCCGTGCACAGCTCCGTGTGTCCGTGCACACCTCTAGGTATGTGTGCGCACCTCCATGTGTCCGTGCACAGCTCCATGTGTCCGTGCACAGCTCTAGGTATGTATGCACACCTCCATGTGTCCATGCACAGCTCCGTGTGTCCGTGCACACCTCTAGGTATGTGTGCGCACCTCCATGTGTCCATGCACAGCTCCACGTGTCCGTGCACAGCTCCGTGTGTCCGTGCACACCCCTGTGCACGGCCATGCCCTGCATCCTGGTGCTGACTCCGGAGCTGCTTTGGCTTCCTCACATTTGGGTGACAATTTACGGCCACCCATGACCCCGGCCGTGCTTGTGCCAAACACTCTGTCCAGCCAGCGCTGCCTGGACCATGACTCCAGGCCATAAATGTGATGGATGGGCAACCTCAGGGAGAGACGCTGCCTCTCCCATCAGCTCATCGCACCAGATGGACCGTCTGCTACTTCAGTGATGGGCTGGGGTGGCAGCCGGGTGACCAGGGCACTGCCCACCTCCCTCTGCCGCCTAACTACCTGGTTACACCGGGTCTGCTGCCTGCCAAGAGGAGCCCAGTATGGGACGGCAGCTCTGAGAAATACAAATATGTAAAATAATGTTTTCCCCAGCTACAGTTTTCATACTCCAGCGTGAAGAAATGGCCTGCTCATCCAGCAACCGTAGAAAATCTCAATTTCCCACATAAAAATATTAGTGACTGGCTTAAAATATTAACATGTGGATCGCATTGCCCTCAGAAGCTGTGGGATCGGAGTTTAGCATCAGCAGTTAGACACAGATATGGAATTAAAAATGTAAGCAGTGGCTTTTCAGGCCTTATTACTGCAGCGGGGAGGCCCCGCAGGACGGATGGCGGAGGGAGGGAGGAGCGGGGCGCAGGGCTGGGCTTTCCTGCTCCGGTTTTCGCTCCCTGCTGCCGTCCCCCTGGGCTGAGCGGAGCTGCCGCACCCTGGGTCAGGCTGTTTTGCACACCGGGTGACATAACCCTGCTTTTGGGACAACGCGCCCACAGGTCCGCTGCCACCTGGGCACAGCCCGAATGGCCCCATCCCTCCTGCTCCAGCACCCGGGGGTGACGCTCTGGCTTTAGGGTGGCTCTAGGGATATACCCAGCTTGGGGCTGGGCGCACCGGGGGTTGGCATGTGTCCCCCTGTGTCCCCGGATGTTCCCATCCCTCTGCCCATGTGGGAATGCCATGGGGTGAGGCTGTACCCATCCCCATGTCATCGTATGGGGACCCAGCCCCAGACCTGGTGACGCCTCTAGGGGCTACTGTAATACAAATAATGCATAATTACGATAATATTAAACCAGTAAACAACAGATACTCTGCAAGCCCTACGCAGAACGACACATGTAAAACCCCTCCCGAGCACAGAGACCTCTTTCCCTGCAGGTTTGGGCTCAGCTCATCTCACACGCCGGCACCACCAACGCGCCGGAGCCAGCGCGGCGAGCGCCCGAGCGCGGCCCCGAGCCGCCCCGGCAAGTTGGGAAGAGCAGAGTTTGGCAGAAGGTTGGCGTCAGAAACAAAAAAACTGGCCTAAATTATTATTCCACCCATAGCCTTCACAAGGAAAATAGAAGCAGCAGATTGAGGCCTGTTTTCATATTTGATAGGGAACCAGATAAATGGCAGGCAGCTTGCTCTGATAAGGCCTTGCTCTGGGCATAACCTCTTTCTCTGAAAGCCTCTTACTATGCATAGAGTCAGGCTATCTGTGCAGCTGCACCTTGACACAAATATATCTGCACCCAAGATGAACCAATTCCCCCAGAAATTACAGGAGTGGGATTGCATCTGGGGAAGGGGCCGCAGACACCGCTTTGCCGCCGCCTTTTTTTAACGATACTTTTTTTCCCCCCAAGTAGCTTCTCAGACAAACATTTTTCCCTGATTCGCCCTTTTCCCTTTGCATCGCTCTGTCCCCTGTGCCAGCAGAGCGCAGGGAGGGCGATGGGGACACGAGGAGGGTGATGGGGACGCAGGGAGGGAGATGGGGATGCAGGGAGGGTGATGGGGATGCTATGTGGGGAGGGTGATGGGGACGCGGGGAGGGCGATGGGGACATGGGGAGAGCAACGGGGATGTGGGGAGGGCGACGGGGATGCAGGGAGGGCGATGGGGATGCTATGCGGGGAGAGCGATGGGGACATGGGGAGAGCAACGGGGACGCGGGGAGGGTGACGGGGATGCAGGGAGGGTGATAGGGATGCGGGGACCAGGGCTGGCAGCTGCCGCAGCGCTGCTCCCCTGCCCCTTGGCAGGAAAAGGGATTTGCCCCTCCTGAGCAATCTCACACTTGGAAATCAACCCCAAACATTCCTTATTTTGGGGGAGCAGCAGCTGGGCTGGTATTGATATAACCTGGGAGTTCCCAGGCATGAACAAATACGTGATGCTGTACAACACCCGCGTGCCCACCACCCCGCCTTGGGTGCTTCTATTTCCCAACCCCCCTCTCCTTTTCAGCAGCACTGGCTCTTAGGTACCAAATTACTTTGGGAAACCGATTTTGGCTCCAAATGCATCAGAGGCACATTTTCTAATGGTCCCCATGCAAAACACAGGCCGTTCCCATTAACGTCCAATGGCAGCTGAATGTCCTCCGAGTCCTTGGCAACTTCCCTCTGCTGCACTTTAGGAGCCACAGCAAATGTGTCTGATATGGTGAATGTGTCTGCAGGGGGAAGGAGAGCTGGGTCGGGGCAGAGGGAGGGCAGGAGCAGGAATGAGGAGGCAGGAAAGGCTTCTCCCATCTCCGCGAGTGGAGCCTCTGCCCTCCGGCACAAGGAGAACCACCCCGAGCACCGTGCTTCCCGAAGGAACCAAAGGAAACCACAACAGAAGTTGGTTACAAAGATTTGGGAGAAAAAGAAGGGAGAGAACCAAGGAGGCAGCCAGGCTGAGTGTTGAGCAGTTTATGACCAACCCCATATTAATTTCCCAGCAATGTCCCTGTTACCAACACCACTATTTTTTCCCTTTTTTTAACCAGGAGGGACTCTAAATTAGTTTCCCAGCTGCACGGCCACTTTAAAGACTTTATCCTAATGTTCTGTTTTGCAGTGACATGAGCTCTATCATCATAAGAAGAACAAATCAGCAATTAGTCTGCGAGAGGCATTGCGGCGGAGGCAGCGCAGCCCCGGGCAGAGGCAGAGGGAATCCTTTACAATGAAAAGCCCCCGGGAGAGCCGGGACCTGGACCTCGTGATGATGATTGATGCTGGCACTGCAGAGACGCACCACACCTCCCCAGAAAATTAAAAGCCTATTTGGTACGGTACTAACAACACATCACATTGATATTGTCTCATTACCCATCAGCACAGGGTCCTCGTCTTCCCGTTCATATGGTGTTAGGGGAAAAAACCCTACAGGACAAGCACTCTCCCGCTTTTTTCCTCATCCATCCCAGAACATGCCTGGAAAACCTGAAAGTGAAGGTTGGGCAAATTCAAAGCCCTTGCACCTTTCCTTGTACATCACTATTATTATTATATGGGTTTATGTCTCAGCTGAAAGCTGGGGAGTGCAGGCTGGATGCTGCTGCACAGCCCCAGGGCAGCTCTGGCCGCATCCCTTCTCCTCCCAGGCTGGCACCGGCGATGCCGAGCGGCCGTGCCAGCACCGGCGCTGAGCACCACATGCCCAAACCACCCCGGGGGTTTGCACGAGGCCACGTGAAGGAGCCATGTGAACGGGGACATGGCTCGTGCTGCAGACGGAGCGTGGCGGGGCGAGGAGGGGGCGCTCGGGGCAGGGACGTGGGGAGGTATTTGCAAAAGGGGCAGATTTCATCTCAACGCCGCAGTTGCTGAGGCGCAACCGGCCTCGCTGCCAATTGGGAAGGGCCGTAGGTAAAAAAAGTGAAATATTAGAGCTTCGGGGTTTCCCTGCCCCCACTCCTTCCAAACTGGCATCTGTTCCATGTTGGGCTGGAGCAGCAGATGCCTGGTTGCAGCTAATGACAGCAGTAGTCTGTTAACAGATGCCACGTATCTAGCAACAGCCTTTGTCTGATCAAAACACCGGGTGCTGATTTAGCTGTAAACGCAGCAGGGCCAAGGCCTCTGCCTCCTGCAGCCCGTGGGTCCGAGCGGGAGCAGCGTCCCCGCTCCTGTCCCCATCCCTGGTGCAGAAGAGACGTGGCTCCAGGGGCCTGGAGGGACCCGAGCGTGCAAGCCCGCACACCCCATGCACAGACTGGGCAGCAGCCCTGGAGGAGCAGCCCTGGTTTCTGCACCTGCACTTTGCTGGGTGCCAAACACAGAGGAGGAACAGAGCAGGGGAAGCACCGGCTGCAGCTGCCCCGCTCCCTGTGCTGTCCCTATCCCGTTCTCCATGCTGTCCCTGCCCAGCTCCCCGTGCTGTCCCTGTCCCGTTCCCAGTGCTGTCCCTGCCCAGCTCCCCGTGCTGTCCCTGTCCCGTTCCCAGTGCTGTCCTGTTCCCTGTGCTGTCCCTGCCCTGTGTGCGGGCAGGAGGATGCAGGAGCCACGGCCATGCCGGCTCTTCCCTGCCCCGGTTCTCCCCATCCCAGTCCGGCTGCTGCCATGTCACAGAACCACAGAACGTCCCGAGTCGGGAGGGACCCACACGGATCATTGTGTCCAACTCCTGAGCAGAAAGGGCTGAAGAAAGGTGAGGTATCTCTGGTGCTGGGTGTGTGCCCAAAGCACCGGGCTTGTGCGGGGGCTGCAGGGGGGTCCCACCACCCTAAACCCCCACAGGCATTGACTGAAGCGAGCAAAGGCTCCGTCCTGCACCCACAGGAGTCCCGAGGGCTGTGAACAGCTCCGGATCGGGTCCTCAGGGCGCAAACACCGACATTCATTTTTCAAGGTTCCTTCCCATTTACATTTCCCCACCCCACCAGAGATCAGGCCACATTAAACATCACGGGGTCCACTCTCCAGCCCACGGGCTTCTGCCTCTCCTGGTGCCACCACCGGCAGCGACAAGCCCGTATGCAGAGCAGAGCAGAGCAGATCCCTAATTGCTGAACAAATCACATGTTTAAAATCAAACCTGTCTCTGGGAACCAGGAAAACACAGCGCTACCCACAATGGAGAACTTCTGTGCTGCTTCGGAAAATATTTAAATAACAAGATTAATACCCTTTCCTTCAAATTAGTTAATAAAAATTGATTTCTCTTGGTACTGAACGCTTGTTTCCACCAAAGCCACCTTTTAGGGGTACTTGCAACCTCCTAATACAAATCAAGCTTGAGGCCCGGGCAGATTTCTTTGGTTTTCTGTGCCAAGGTGAAATCTTGCCCTCCCTGGGGTGCCCACGCTCTCCATGGAGAGCTCAGTGCGAGTCCGGGCTCCATAGAGGCCACCGCACGGTATTTCTGAGGAGGCACGGGACCGGGATCCAGAGGGACTTGATCCCGAGGTAGACCTGGCATCCCCTCCCATGCAAGGAGACCCTTCCAGCCGCCCCCCTGCTGCACAGGCAGGGAAACTGAGGCACAGCCCGGCCCCTGCCGCCCGCCCTGAGCCGCCTTCTCCCCTCGACATTTCTATTTCCTCGCACTTATCGCCCTGCCACACCGGACAGCACAGTGAAGAACCAAATGAAGAGAGTTTTTAACCAACACACAGAAGCCAAAAGGATAATTAAATGACAAGACTTATCAGCCCCTGCGGGGCATTTCCATTGTATAACAGATTAAAAATTGTTTCCTTTCCAAAGCAAAAACAGTCGCTGATCTACCTTTCGCTGAATCTATTAGACAACTCATCTGAAACAAGTTGCACGTTTTTTAATTCGACCAGCTGATCCAATCCCCTCCTTTTGATTTCCCCAGATGGCAGGAGCAGCTGGAATGGAAAATCCTTCCCCGCCAGCACCGCAGCATCACCTGCCCATCGACAGCTCGACGCGCTCGCCGCTTCGCCGGGGCCGAGCGGGGAGGGAAGCGCTGCGGAGGGCGCTGGAAATGCTGCACTTGTTTTGCTCTCAAGCAATCAAACCAACAACTGCCCTCTTGCATTTTCAGGAGGCTTCAAACAACACAGATCCATATGACAGTTATGCGCTTGTAGGTGCAAGCAAACGGCAAGGGGCTGCGTGCGCAAGGAAGGAATTTGGCTCAGCATCGTAGAAAGTTAGAGCAGAAAGAGGAGTCCAAATGTCTCCGCTAAAAGCATTTTATATAAGGGAACACAGTTCTTTGCTAAAAGGATCTGCTTCCTGCAGAGCGTTTGCATTTAGAGCGAAAAGAACCCACCAGCCCGGCTGCGCCGGCACCTCAGACCGAGCTGGTTAAAGAGAAAATGAGAAGTGTCAACATTTTCCATGGCCAAGGTGGCATTTCGGCGTGTGCCGGCACAGCCGTACCAGCCGGCGCCGGTGCCCGTGCACTGCTCTGGGCCCCCCGCGCAGCGCCAGGCGCCGCGTATGCAATCAACTGTTTACCCGGCATTGGCTATAAATGTGCATTTAATTGGGCACCTTTGCTCCCTCTCCCCCTTCCCCTTCTCCGAGGGCCATCTGAATGCGAGGGGATCAGCCTCCGATTCATGCGCCACCACGCCGGGGTCCCCCCTCCCCTCTCGCCGGGCCCCACAAAGGAGAGGTCGCTGCCATGTCAAGTGGGGTGTGGAGACCAGCTGAGGGGCTGCGGAGCTGAATTGTGCCAATTTGCGCAGCCAGCACCCGCTGAAAAAACTCCCGATCGGGAGGCATGAGCCGGCATATGGTGCCTCACTCAAGAGGCTGTCATTCAGGGGACCGCGATGGCTCGCTCCCCCCCGCTCCCTGGCCTTTCTGTCCCCTCCCGCGGGGCGGGAGGACGAGGAGAGGGGCTCAGCATCCCCCATCTGCACGCCCAGCCGGCCGAGCGTGGACGCTCCTCCTTTATCCCGCTCCCCTCCTCTGAATTTCTCCGATGGCCCCGGTGAATTAACCGCTCGTGTCTTCGCGGGGACGCACGTTTGGGTTCAATTTCATGCCAGTTAATTCCAAAAACCTGTCCCTGGCCGCCCTTCCCCTGCGGTGCTGCTTCATTTCCAAAGCCCGCTCCCGTCCCGGCGGGCAGCCCTTCTCCTCCAGCCCACCCTT